>NW_025336223.1:3167997-3327868 GCF_004798865.1 Varanus komodoensis | reverse complement strand
TGGAGGGTTCCCGGAGAAGGGACTCTCCCGCAGATCTCAAAGGGAGAGTCCCTTCTCCGGGAACCCTCCATGAAAGAAATTAGGAGAGTAAGTACTCGGGGAGGGCTTTCTCTGCGGTGGCACCCAACCTATGGAATTCACTCCCCAAAGAGGTCCGCCTGGCACTGTCGTTACTGGTTTTTCGGCGCCAGGTAAAGACCTTTTTATTTAAACATCATTTTAATTGTTAAAACACATGATCTGGCCAGGGCAACTTCTTCTTCCTTCTCTTTCTCCTCCTATATTTTTATTTACTTAATTTATACTGATAATCTTATATTTGTAAATCAATGTCTTTTTGTATTTTGTATTTAATGGTAATTTATTAGGTGCTATTGTATTTCATTGTATTTTATCATGTTGTAAGCTGCCCCGAGGTTTCGGCAAGGGGCGGCATAGAAATGTTATAATAATAATAATAATAATAATAATAATAATAATAATAATAATAATAAAAACCTCATCAGAATGCTACAATCCCAGGGCCACAGGTGGCAGGAACAGAGTATAAGCTTGGGCTATAAGCAGATGGCATGGCAATTACTATTGCTCAACCAGGTAGAACATCACAGAGTTTGAAGTAAGAATTACCCGTTGTAGAAGTTTGGGCATTGTTGAAAAAAAAAATGTTCCTCCATTATAAAAAAACACACCCCCAGATCATCCGCAAATGCTTGCAATTTATAACTTTCATCCCTAATTCTAGTTCCTGTGATGTCCTCATCATCCCTAACACATCTATTCAGTACTTCTAAAATCATAATGAACAAGAGGGGTGACAGATGGATTGAAGAATATGGTGAAGTTACGGGAATGAAAATAAATAGAGAAAAATGAAATTGTTAGTTAAAAACCTTACGCGAGAACAAAAAGAAAGACTCCAGGAACAAGTAGACTTGCAGATTGTTAAAAAGGTTAAATATTTGGGAATCTAGCTTACAGCTAAATGTACTACCTTGAAAGAAGATAATTATGATAAATTATTGAAGGATATTAAGGGCTTTTTGGAAAAATGGGCAATTTACGATTATCTTTGATGGGAAGAATAGCACTTGTCAAAATGAATATATTACCTAAACTTTTGTTTCTGTTTCAAATGATTCCCATAAAAATTGATAAAAAATTCTTTGATGACTTAAACTTTCATATCTCAAGATTTATCTGGAGAAAAAAGAAACCAAGGATTAAATTAAAAATGCTTCAAGAAGCTAAAAGGAATGGAGGTTTTGGTCTTCCTGCCTGGATGTTGTATTATCAAGCATCTGTTTTAACTTGGCTAAAAGAATGGGTTGTGAAATAAGAGAATTTTGTACCTTGAAGGTCATGACTTGCAGATGGGATGGCTTGCTTATATGTGGTATGAAAAAGCTAAGTCTCATGGGTTCTTCCTGCATCATTTTATTAGAAGATCTTTAATGTCAGTGTGGGAAAAACTAAAGCTAAAACTGTATAATAAATTACCAAGATGGCTTTCACCTATGGAAGCTTTTGTATATCCAAAGGCATTGAACTTTGAAAAGATCATAAGATATGGCGATATCCTGGATAAGGATGGTGGCCTGAAACTGAAGCAAGAAATGCAAGAACAGGGACTTCATATTTCCTGGTGGTAGAAGGTGCAGATGCAATCAAGATATGCCAAGGATTGTAAAACATGGGGATTCTATAGAGACCTAACAGAATTTGATCAAGTGATGCTTAAAACAGATGAGAAAATTATTAAAGACTATATGATTTTTTACTTGACAGGAAAATGGAAGGAGAACAGGTTAAGGAAACTATGATAATATGGGCACAAAACTTTGGATTTAATGTTGAACTAGAAAAGTGGCAAAAACTATGGGAAAGAAACATTAAAGTAACTTTAGCAACTTCGTATAAAGAAAACTTATATAAAATGTTCTATAGATGGTATTTGTCGCCAAGTCAACTAGCTAAGATGTTTCCAAATATGTCAAACAGATGTTGGAAATGTAAACATAAAGTGGGTACTTTTTATCATATGTGGTGGACTTGTGACAACGCAAAAAAGTACTGGATTAAAATACATAGATTGATGGAGGAAATATTACAAAAACCCTTTGCTTTTAAACCCGAAGTTTTCTTGTTAGGCAGTATACCTGAAGATGTTAACAGACAGGAAACCTTTTTGATGTTGCATCTAATTACAGAGGTGAGGATTGCATTTGCTCAATATTGGAAAAGTGAGGAGCTGCCCACCGATGGATTGATTGTAAGAAAGATCTTGGACTGTGCAGAAATGGATAGACTGACTTTATCACTGAAGGAGAAAGAGGATACTGATTTCTATCAAACTTGGGACTCTTTTTATAATTGGCTGGAGAAACGGGACTTGGCGTAAATTTTTCTTTTTCAAACTATGATAAATTAATTGGAATTTGATATTAGAATGTTAAAAAATATGTAGTAGGAAGTAGACCCAGTGAATCCAATGTTTGTGATGTTTGATTTTTTTTTTTTTAGTGTTAGTTTAAAAATTTTAATAAAATATTAAAAAAAAAGAATTACTTAAATCTCAGAAGCTGGCTGGGCTATGAGCCAATTGCAGAAAATCCGGAGTAATTTTTTTAAGGAACCTCCCCAGTAGGAATCTAAAGTAGTGAAATACTTAGACTGGCGATAACAACCAACTATTCTAAATGTCAGTATTGAGAGGTACCAATCACTAAGAATTTGAATAAGTTATATACGTGCAATTTCTAACAGGGTCTGGAAATTGATTTCAGAAGATGTTTATAGATGGAAAAAGATGTCTCCATCTATCATGGATCAATTAGCAGTTAGTTTCTTTTGTCTTGAAGAGCCCAGCAGACAATGGGTGTCTCTACAGAACAGGTGGGTCCATTTATGAGGTACAGATTTAAATTGATGTGTTGGACAGAAGAGGTCCACATGCTCTGTGTTTGAAATTTGGGTTGGGAAGTCTGCAGTCCTTCACCTTTGCTGCCCCTTCAGTCCCATCCAGGTTTATTGACCAATGCAGATACGTGTTATATCAAAGGATGACGAGGGAGGAGACTGTACAGACTTAAAGAAATTCTGATATTAATTGGCTCCTGCGATATCAACTCTGTTCTTTCATTTCTAGCAAGGGTATAAAGGACCAGCCGGTTTGGAGCTTAACTAAGTTTTGAGATATTAATTAATAATGATAATGGTTGTATTAGAGGGATGCTGTCGGATATATATAAGATACATTTGGACTCAGATGAGAGCAAAAGCAAAAATCTCAGCCAGTGGTGGGAGGCAAACTTATCTAATTCTGTTGATGATACAGCTTGAATGAGTTTCTGGGGGACACCACCTCTACCTGCTAATACTTGAGAAATGTCTCTGAAGGCTGGTATCTGGCTCCTAGAAAATTGGCATTTATTTAGTCTGATTCCTCCCCTTTGTGCTGGAGGGGTTGACACCTACCAGCACATGTGGTGGGAATGTGATGGGACAAAAATTCTGGACTTAAGTGAGTGAACGAAGTGTGATAATTTCACAGTGTAGAAGCACCAGCACAATTGCTTTTTTGGAATCTAACTTGAAGCATTGATCCTGGGCAATAAATACTGGGACAGCAGGGGGCAGAAGTACCTATGGACTCAGACTTGGGCCTATGGAATGTATTTGTTGAAAGGAATATGCACAAGAAAATTAAGAAGCTAATGTTACATCTTTTATTTGCTGCTAGAACACTGACAGTGTCACACTGGAAGGATTTTACATTTACAGATTTGAATGAATGGTATAAATTGATATGGAAGCAGCAACAATGGAAAAATTGCCATATAAATTGAAGGTTATGAAAGGTCAATGACAGTTTGATTCTTTTGAGACTGTTGGTTACCATTTAATGAATATACTAATATAATTGAATATGGGAGGCCAGTACCAACAAGTTGTAAATGGTTATGGCGGTTGCAACAGATTCTTTATAACCAACATGCATTCTGAGGGACTTTAGACTCTATTTTATGTAACTCATTCAAGGGGTGGGAGGGGAAAGGATTACAGATCATGTTAAATGTACATTTCCAAGTGATCCTTTGTTTTTGTTTCTTTAATTTTCATTAAGGGAACTTGGAAAAAATAAATTTGCTTAAAAAGGTAAAATAATAAAGAGGAGATGGACATACCAATGCTCACTAACTCCGAGTGTGTTCCCAGTGACAAAAGCGGTATCTTTTCTGCAGCTTTGCTGTGTGTGAAAAATGAAGGAGGAAGGAGATATTGTGCTCAACCAAATCCCTACCCTGCCCCCGAAAGTAGCCTGTTTTGATGTGCACTGCAGTGGGTAGAAGAGCTAAACGAACTTCTTTGAATCATGAGAATACAGTTGAGTGGGCCAATGGTCAAAACATCATAGCAGAATGGCAGGTAAATTAGAAGGACTTCTGCCATACTGATGCTATATGACTCTGTGCCATATCAATCTGTCTATTCATCCAGAATATCAATATGATCAATGGTATTGGGAAGGGGCAGTGGCTCAGTGGTAAAGCATCTGCTGTGCAGTTCCTGGCCTCTTCCAGGTAGGGCAGGAAGAATGCCTGCGTGAAACTCTGGAGAGTCTCTGCTGCCAATCAGTGTTGGCAAAGCTGGCTGGCTGGACCAGCTGACACAGTATACAGTAGCTTTCTATGCACCGTAATGTATCTTTTTAAAAAATTCCCCACATTCCAAAGTTGTATCCAACACAGGACCACTAAAATGGAACATTTTCCATGGAACAATGGAAAAATTGAAAACTGTGGCTTTTGTTCTCAGGTTTTGTTAATCGCAGCAGATGGTCTTCCCACTCTGATACAGAACCCTAATAGCCTCTTAGTAATACACACCATTTTGATCTGTGGATCTTCTTAATTGTACATGGGCAATTTGGGAGAAAAGGCCCTGAAAAACAGACAATAGAATTCAAGCCACATGAATTGTATGCATGTGCGCACCAATATTACAACCCAGTAGTTTCAGTACTGATCTTGCAGCCTGAATTGTGAGTGAAGATACCCACATATTGACAGGGCCTCATTCAGTAGATTGGATTGTGTTTCTTTGCTTCGTATGGTGCCATGACTCACTTCCTGCTGTCCCTTCTGCATCATTTCATCTTTTGGTCTCACTTTGGACTGCTCGACATGAGACATTTAACCTGGCACTTCACCAGAGCTGCTGCTGTTGCTTTCTTCCCGGGAAGATTAGAGAATCTGTGCAACAGAGAGCAACAGAATGAAATTCAGTAAGGACAAATGACAAATCCTCCAATTCAGAACAAGAAACCAAATGTACTGCTGCAAGAGGTGGAACACGTGACTCAACAATACTGCAAATGAGAAGGATATTGGAGTTGTTGTAGATGACAAGCTAAATAGGAGCCAACAATGTGATGCAGCCGCCAAAAGGGCAAATGTTATTTTGGGCTGCATTAACAGAAGCACCACTTCCGAAACATACGAAGTGCTAGTTCCACTGTACTCAGCACTAGTCAGATCTCACCTGGAGTACTGTGTCCAGTTCTGAGCACCTAAATTTTACAAAGATGCAGAAAAGTTAGAAGGGGTAAAGTCCTATGAGGAAAAGATTGAGAGAACCGGGCATGTTCAGCCTCAGGAAGAGAAGACTGAGGGGAGATATGATCACACTCTACAAGTACATGAAAGGCTGTCACAAAGAGAAAGGACAAGATCTCTCCTCATGTATTCCAGAGTACAAGACATGGAGTAATAGACTTAAATTAAAAGAAACCAGAATTAGACTAAACACCAGGAAACATTTCCTGACTTTCAGAGCAGTATGACAATGAAAGCTATTAGCTAGGCAAGTTTCCCTCTCTGGAAACATTCAAACAGCATTTGGACAGTCATCTGAATGGGATGGTGTAACTTAGTGTTCTGCAGTAGCAGGGGATTGGACCCGGTGGTCTTCTGGCCCCTTCCAACTTTGCTATTCTATGATTCTTTTACACGGTCTTTCCCCCTGCATGATTTACTGCTCTGCCTTCCTGTATATTCCATTACACAACACAAGGTGGCAGTCTGCTATAGAAGGGCGTGCTGAAATTACACTAGGCTCCTGCAGCAAATGAAGGCGTCATCAAAGAAAATAACTGATTTTCCTAAATCTCAAGAAAGCTTTCGCTCTGTACTGGGGATATATATAACTGCTTACTTAGGTAATCGCATAGGGCATTGGAAAGAACAATCTGTTTTAGCATTTTGTGCACTAAGTGTTTCTGTTTATTTAGCTGTCCCTTTGGAAAGTTGGTTGCGAGTGAAACTCTGCGAATATGTTGCCTGTGTTATGTGTTTATAACAAGATTAAACAGAAGGTCAACTGATGATCAGGTCAATGATTTAAACTAAGGCAATCTTCCATTGTGATTGTGTAATATTGTAACTTGTTTTCAGATGGGAATTTGGAATTTCCCGCACCCGCTCTTTTCCTAGAAGTCACCTGACTTCCCTGAAAACTTCGGTTCGAAATGGCCCAGCCTTCCCCACAGCAGGGCCTGAGCCTGGCCCAAAAAGGGGATTGTGCAATTTCAGCGTTCGAGCTCCGTTTTCTCTTGGTGAAGCGAGGGGTGCAACTCTCCGGCAGCAGAGGGCGCTGCAGCGCTGCCATTCGCTAATCTTCTCATGCCGCGGACCGTGGGTAAGCGTTGCTGTGGGATATGAAGAGGGAGATAGCGAGACGGCGAGAGAAACAGTTCAGAGGCAAGGAGGAAAGGTAACCCTCTCTCAAAACCCTTTCTAGAAGTTGATATTCCGAATATCAGGACCTGGGTCAGGTGCTTCCAAGTGGGGCCCAGCCGTTGGTTTACATGGGGAAGGAAGAAGATGCATTGTAGGCATGGGGGCATCGGGTTACAGAGAGTCCCGCTGCCGTTTCCTTGCCGAGTAAGCGTGAGGCGCGGTGCGCTTGCTGGTTCCGCTGCTCTCTGGGAGCTGCCTCTTCACTTCATTCTCCTGCAACCAGGTCTTCTCCGAGGGAGGAAGCAAGCAAGCAGCCCGCCAAGCAGTGGATTGCTTTGATCCTGTCTGCTGTACTCCATCCACTGTGGCTTTGAGGAAGAAGCCAAGATGGAGCTTCTGCAGAGGTGGTAAGTTACTGGGTGCCCAAGGGAAAGCTGGAAGAACTTCCTGTCAGAGCAATACGGGAGTGGAGCCAGTTGCCAAGAGGGGTGGTGGGCTCTCGCATACTAGAAGATGTAATGGACGCCCTGCACCAGCAGGGGATTGGACCCAGTGGCCTTCTTGGCCCCTTCGGATCCTACTATTCTATGATTCTGTGTGGGGCGCTGGACAGCAAGGACTTGCTGGAGGGCCACTTGGGGGAGGCAGGGAGGGGGGCATGCCAAGATTTGCATCCTTTCCCTGGTAGGGTCTTGCTGCTCAGGTCTCTTCATCTCTAAAGGGATGCCGCTCACCTGCTCTCCTCTTTTGCCTCTGAGCATCTGCAGGGCTAGGCTGCACCCCAAGGGGAACAGCATCTGGCCAGGACCCTCAGTCACCCACCTCAGGCACCGGAACTGCTCTGCCTTGCCTTACTCTTGCATAGCTAGAGGTGCAACCCAGCCTTCCAGATGAGGCTGGCTGAGGGTACTCTCAGTCTCCCACTTTGCTCTCCAGGTACGTCATCACCTGCTTCCTCCTGGCCCATGCAGAGGCAACCACCATGTATGGAGAAATTCTGTCTCCGAACTATCCTCAGGCATATCCCAACGATGCTCTGGAATCCTGGAAAATAAATGTTCCTCCCGGTTATGGCATCCATCTCTACTTCACCCATTTGGATATCGAGCCATCTCAAAACTGCGAGTATGACTTTGTGAAGGTAAAGGGTCACCCCCTGGGTGAGGACAGGGACTGAAAGAGGAGAACTGGGCAGTGGGCACGTCTGTCAGACTGAGCTTTGCACCCGAGCTGCACCATGGTGCTTAGGAGCACAGCGGGGAAGGCGAGGTGCAGCTTCTGCTTCTCCCGTGAAAAATGGCTGGCAGGTTTTTTTAGAGAGCTGAATGTCTGTGTCCAGGCACACTTTTCTTTTGTCCCTCCATAAATGCCTTGGACAATAGACCCATTACTCAGTTTTTAAAGTGATGACGAGCTTTGAGGACCAAGAGTGGTGTGGTGGGGAGAGTGGGGGACGGGGGTTCCAGGAGATCCGGATTCTAGTCCCCACTTGGCCATGATGTTCACTGTGTGGCTTTGGGCCAGTCACAAACTCTCAGCCCAGCCTCCCTCACAGAGCTGCTCTTTTGAGGAAAAAATGGAGCTAAGTTACTGTGGGTTCCTCAAAAGAGGAAAAAAGTGGGATAGAAATGCATTGTAACAACAGCAACCAGGACCTTAATGTAGTCCCCATCTTCTATACCACGCTCAGTGCAAAGACAGTGAAATGACTGATGAGCTCATAACACAAGCAACAACAAAAAAGTTTAGTAGTAGTATTATTCCATTACATTTCTACCACCGATCACTGAAGCTCTCTGCATGGTTTGCAACATTTTAAGTCTCCCATCCAGAGTTTAGCCAGGCCCAATCCTGCTTAGCTTCCAAGATTAGACAGGATCAGGCTATACTGTATAAATATACATTAATAAACAATGCAGCTAAATAACTTCTAGCACATATATCTGCTACCTGTATCCACACATTGTCTTTTTTGCACTGATTTCTCTGTCCTAGTGTATCTTTAAGCCAAGAATTTAGCCACATTTCGAAGATCTCACAGTCCCCTCCCCAGATATTCAATTTTCATTAAAAATAGTCCATTCACTTGCAGAAATACAAGGAAGAGCATGTATTTTACCCAGCTGCTCACTAAGAAGTAATATAATTTGTGCAGGTATTTTGCATTTTTAGTATCTCTGGTAAGTTTGTTTGGATTGAAGCCTAAAGAAGTGGTAAAGTACCAAGCTTCCTGTATTTGGGTTCTAGCTTGTCTGCAATTATTCCCCATCCCTCAACTTTCACAAAATATATACCTGTGGGCCTGAAGTTTGGTAATATACTTTGCCTAAATGGCAAAGAATGGTGCTCTCCTACAAGGCTGATATCCCAGGACCATCCAAAAAAATGTGAAAACCCAACTGGCACCCCCTGCCCCCCATGACAAGCATATGGCCAAATCCACCGGGTTTTTTTCCTCCTGGGCAAGCCTTCCTTGACCTGAATGGAGGCTCGGCAAGGGCACAGCAGCACCTGCCCACAGCGCTGCAAGAGAACACGCTGGGATTCGGCCTGCAGTGCAGACCTGCCTGTTCCCTGTTCTGATGCCAGCAGGGCCCTCTTACATGTTCCCACTTCTCTGCTCTTGGTCTCCCCTTTCCTGTTGTCTACTCATGTCAGTTATTTGAAATACTGCTGCCCTATAGTGGGGGCAACAAACTTTTCCATGTCCGCCTGCATTCCTACCATTTCCTCCGTTGTATTTGCCACATGGAAGCAGCTATGCCGATGGGCACCGAGCTCATGCCCCCATTTGGCCGCCATCTTACTTTCCCCACAAAGCACCAAGTTGGCAACCAAAGCCGAGCTTAAATTAAAAGTCAGTGTGGGGGAGGGTGTCAAAAAGCCAAATGAGTCTGAGGTGCCACGAAGAGATAGGAAATGGCAGCTCAGTGCACTGACTCCCCAGCAAGGCCAGGGGGCTGGGTGGAGGCAGTGTCTCAGGGTAACTCCGCCTCGGCCTACCTGACAATATTCCTTTCCTCAGTCATCCTTTGAGAAATGGCTCTGGGGAACTCTGTGCAGCAGAGCGTACAACCAAAGTATGCTGTTCTCATTCCAGTGTGTGTCACGCTGTGGATGTCACTCCATGTGTGAGGACGCACCCACCCCTATTTATGTCAGCTAGGAATATTCACCAGTGAAGACCAGTGAAGTGACTTGTGCCCCCGTCCCTTTCAGATCCTGTCCGGTAACCAAGTTGAGGGACAACTCTGTGGGCAGAAGTCAAGCCAAATTCCTGGCACGGCTATCCTGGAGGAGTTCCACTTCCCCTACAATAGCTTGACCATCACCTTCCAGTCCGACTTTTCCAACGAAGAGAGGTTTACTGGGTTCGCTGCCTATTATGTTGCACAGGGTAAGCAAAGCCCCCTGACCTTCAGAGCTTTATAGCAGTGCCTTCCAGAGGTGCCTTGAGAACAGGTGTCAACAGGAGCATGCAAGCAAGATCCTCGGCACATTGCAAAAGCCTTCTAGATATACCCAACATTAAATGGTTAAACAGTGTGGCATATTAAGAGCATTTGTCTGGTGACTTTTTCCCTTGCTTCTAAGTATAGCGATGTTAGCATCACAGGCCAAATCAGTGCCTGTTCTGTATTTACTGTTTCCAGAAAGGGATGCTTGCCTCTGGCATGCATGGCAAGCCCCCAGGTTCCACGGCAGTAGTTTGTTTCAATAATTACCCAGGTTACCGAGCCAGCACTTAACCAGGAATCTGGCTGCTCCAGGGGAACTGTCATGTATGGCCTGAAATTTATTTATTTATTTATTTAAACCGTTTGTATGCTGTCCCTTATGCCTTGGCATCTCGGGACGGCTCATGATCCGTAAAATTGAAATACGATAAAATCACATGTATAAATAACATAATTCAATAAAAATTGACATAAAGCACAAAATCTAAGCGAAATGTTTGGACATGTGGCCTCAGAAGGGAACGCTGTCCTCCCTCAGTGTACCTCTAGTTGAAAAGCCAGCAGGGGAGAGAGGAAGGGAAGCTGGTGCTGATAAGCAGATCTCCAGGACTGCACCACCCTGTTGGCCAAACTGATCCCAGGCCTTATTGTCCCAGAAGCTGACCTGGCTGTGCAGCAGTGGAGTAATGCTATGTCCTTGTGCCTGATAATGTTAGGTACCAATAGTGACCAAAATGTGTGGGATATTAGTGCCTGAAAAGGAGGGACGGAGCCATTATCGCGTGTATATTTCGTGAGCCATCCATGTGGGTTCTTGTGCTGGAAGACAGGGGCACCAGCTGGGGAAGAGATTCCACAGTAGACCCTCCCCAGAGAACAAGGGGCCTACAAAGTGGATCGAGGACCAGGCCTCTCAAGTGAGATAGGTTTGGAGCCCATCTGACGTCCTTCGGCTCAACAAGGCACCGTCATGCAAACGGAAGGCTTTGGGCTGGTTCTCTGGAAGCAAACATCAAGTTGGTCAAGATCCACTGGGGCTGTTGCTATCTTTCCCCCTTTGTCCTATCTACAGACTGCTACCAAATTCTACTGTAGATCCCATATATCCACATGTATTGTTTGGGACTGGGGCCTTACCTATCAGAGAGCAGGTATGAACGCTTATGGGAGGTTGGAGGACTCATCTGAAAGTTGGTGCCAAGGCGGCATACGCTAGTGGCAGTCAGCTGGGATGTCTTTTCTGTTATTCCGCAGAGATTCTTCCTTTCATCTCCCTCCCTCTCTTGCAGATATGAATGAGTGCATAGATTTTGCGGAAGAGCCGTGCAGCCATTACTGCAATAACTACATCGGGGGCTACTTTTGCTCTTGCCCACCAGAATATTTCTTGCAGGAGGACCAGAAAACGTGTAGTGGTGAGTGTTAGCTCTGTATGGCCCCCGGTAACAGCAAAGCCTTCCCTCCCCTGGGAAGAACTTAAGCAGCCTACTCAGAAGACAAAGATCCACAGAAGCAGATAGAGCGGGAGGGGCTGCAGTTTTTCACGAGGAAAGAGAAAGCAACCAGCATCACAAAATTAAAAAATACAGTTAAATAATTAGAGTGATACACTGGGAGCCAAGATCCTTCTAAATTTAAAACTGGGATTAAATTAGGAAACTGAAAAAGGCTTAAAAGTTTAACTGCTTTTTATTAAAAGCAGATAAAGAACTAATATATGAATAATGCATCATATATTAGCTTAATGGGGCAGTGAGGGGTAATCTAGGGGGACGCCACTGAGTTTTCACTACTTAGAGCCCTTTAACCTTAGAAACATGTTAATGCAGTGGGGCAGCAGCAGGCCAAAAGGCGGAGGCACACAAAATGTTCATGGGGTGTGGAATTTCAGGAGCGATTCCACCGAGCCCAGTGAAAACAAGAGTCCTGATAGCTACGTTCGAGTTCTTGGCACTGGAGGACTGTTCCCTGCCCTTTAAACGTGTTTATTTTTCTTATTTTTAAAATGCAAGACAGGAGATCCAGTTTAACCCAACAATGCACACAGAGAAAAAGATACTCAGCGGGAATGTACAAACTTGCTGGAGTGCAGATCAACACAGGCGATTAACAAAACCAACAGTTTGAAGTCAGAACCTAGCATATGGTGCAATTTAATCTTGCAAAATGCATGCTAGGACACACTGGGCCTACAATGCACTGGCTGTTCATCTCCCCTAGAATATCTGCTTTCCCTTTTTTTCTTCTCTTCAAGAGTAAGTTTGTAGCCCTTATGTTTGGAAGATATGCTTGAAAGTGTGTTGAAAACTTCAACACCAGGGTGGCTGAATAACATTTCCAACCGCTAAAGGCAGACCTTATGTCTCTTCCTTGTTATTTTCTGTCTCTCCTAGTGATTTTATGAAAATGAACTATTTAAATAGCTAAAATTATGCAGAGTGAGAACAAAACAGTTACATTTGCTTAAATAGCCATAAACTAACTCACAGAATTAAGGTAAAGAATTTAGAGTGCCTGTTACAAAGCTGGAAGCAGCGATGTGCGGAGGACGTATGGAGCTGTTTAAAGCCTCACTGATAATACCAGAGTTATAAAGACAGCATTCCTCTGCTTTTTGGAGGGATCTGTATTTTTTGAGAGAGGGTTTTCTTTGCAGTTTAGAAAAGGGTGCCACAGCATGACGAGAAGCCCCATCGGTGGGTGTGTTCAAGGATAGGCTGGACAAGCACATGGTAGGCATGTCATGAGCAGAGCTGGCTGGGGCTGGGGGGTCAGACTAGATGGCCCTGAAGGTCCCTTCTGACTCGCTCTGTTTCTATGCTTCTATGTTCCTAAGAAAAATAAATGATTATTTGTACTATTTGCTCATTCTAAAACGAACCTGTATTGTAAGAGGAGCATTTTTGTCTCAGACTGAACATTTGGAGAAAAATAGTGAGAATTAGGCAAGGAAAGCGGTATCAAGGCCCAGCCACTATCGCTGAGGGGCCTGTCCTTGTTCTGAGGAATGTCTTGGCCGAAAGAATCCTCAGAAACACGGGATGGCACCTGCCTGCTCAGACATGCACTTGAGGGTTCAGTATGATTGAGGCCTGCTGCCCTTGCATCTTTGCTGCATAGCAAGGCCTTAGCACAAGGGGGCAAAGGATGTTGGAACGGCCTTGGGGTGCCAGCTCCAAGAAAAAAGTGTCAGCTAACTTGGCTGCTCTTTGTGTCCTCTTCCCTAAACTCCAGTGAACTGCTCTGGGAACGTTTTTACTGAACTCTCTGGGGAAATTGCCAGCCCCAACTACCCCGGTCTTTATCCTGAGAACTCAAACTGTGATTACCGTATTGCTCTGGAGTCAGGATACCGCGTGGTTCTGACTATCGGGAAAGACTTCAGCATTGAGGCCCCGGACATGGATGGCAACTGCGTGGACAGCCTAACGGTGAGTGATGGCTTGGAGGGCTCCTGAGTGTTTGGGGTCTCCCCACTGCTGCTCAGAACACTTCTCAGCCGTGTGCCCCTAGGAACTGCGGGGTAGGCCTGCGTCCCCCAGTGGCACTGGCCGTGGGGGTTTGTGCTGGGCTTGGGCAGGGACCAGGGACACACGGTGCCTGGCTCTGGCACAGTCCCGGCTCTTGGCTCCTGCCTGCTCCGCCAGGGCTTTGCTCCTGTTTGCTCTCCAACTTAGCCAGCCATGGAGGGATGTCGGGTGCACACGATCCGAGGAGATTCCCAGGCATGCACGAGAAACGGTCTGTCTTGGTGGCACTGATAGCTCAGACTCTGAGGATGATGCGGGGATGGCTGAGCCTGACCAGGCTCAGAGCTCACCCTCTGATTGCGGAATGGCTGTTGTGAGAGAGTGGCTGGCACCTGCACTCCCCCCCCTGCACTCCCCCCCCCCCGGCATTGCCAGTCCAAGCCTGCTCTGGATGAAAGGAGCTCAGGGACAGCCAGGGGGCCCAGTCTGCCTCCTGCCTGTGGGAATGAGGCAGATGAAGGACGGAGGGGGGAGATGTCTCGGATGGAGAACCCAAGCCTCCTGAAAACATGGACCTCGGGGCCCATCTTCACAGCTGCAGGCTGGACCAATTAGGGGCTCAGTGCAGAGCACAGACAGGCCTGTTTTCACAGCACCCCACCTTCCAGAGCCCGACCCCGAAGGGTCCATAAGCAAAGCTTTGGGAGAAGGGGGGCAGAGAGGGGGCAACACTTCTCCTTGTGCATGCTCAGAGACTTGTGAATGCTTAGATTTCCTGTGCAGAATAAAACTCTCACAAGAAGTGCTCGAGTGACTGTCTTGCTTGGGAGGGGACACTCCGCTCATGACAAGAGGCGATAGCAGCACATGTGGGCGGAGGGCGGCATCGGGGCACCGTGAAGGCTTGGCATGCATGTGCCTTCACTTGCTTAAGTTGCAAGTGTATGACGGGGGCCGAAGGGGGTCTCCGTCCCACATGGGCCACCGTCCTGGTATAAAGGGAGGAAGCCGGCAGCTGGGCAGCAGACAGGAAGGCTAGAGCCCACCAGAGGGGGAAGTGGCCATTTTCAGCCCTGAGATTTAAATGGATTTTAGATTAAATCAGCTTCACTGCCAGTGGAAATCCAAGCCCTGTTTGGATGGTCCGATTCATGTGAATGTGCTTATCCTGATGGTTTTGCCTATAATGTCACCTGATGGAAAAGGGAGGAGGAAGGGAATATTCCTCCAAGAGTTGTGGGTGCTTTCTGGAATGACCAGCTCACCAATGGGATGTGGGGTCTGAGATCTGTGCCTTACAAGCGTGTAGGAAAAACAAGCACTTTTAGTTCTGGAAAGAAAGGAGCAGGGAGTTTAGGCTTTTCTCTGCAAGGCATTTATTGTGTGTGCATCACTCCCTACTCATGGGTGCTTACGGGTTCTCTTCAGATGGTGACATGACCCTCCAGTTTTGCTTCTGTATCCGACTACCACTGTCAGCAAGTCCGCTTGGAGCAGGAAAAATGCAGCAATGTGAAAGTGAAAGAAAACACAACTTCTTGTTCATTTGCACTATCCTTCCACACTGCACTGCACTGGAGGTTATACAGAGGTTATGAGGTGATGTAGGGCAGAAGATGGAAAGGAAATCTTATTTAATTTAATTTATTTAAAGTTTTTATATGCTGCCCCAATACTAAAAGTCCCTGGATGGCTTACAAAAAACAAAACCACAAAGCAATCATATACAACAAACCACACACTGCATCTGATCAATGATGATAAAAGCAAGGATAAAACCAATTAACTGTTAAAATATTGGGAAAATAAAAAGGTCTTCGCCCGACACCAAAAAGAATAAAGTGATGGCTCCAGGCGAGCCTCCCACTGAAAGGGCTTTTCTCAGAGTAGCTGCCCTCCTAACCTCCTTCAAAGGGGGCTCCCGGAGAAGGACCTCTGCCTCCGATCTGAAGGGGCGGGTGGGCACATGGGGAACTCTTCCGGTAACACTTGGATCTCTACTGCGATGAAACGGGAAGTAGAGAGGGCGGGATAACAGCCTCGTGTAACAAAGCTGGCTGGAATTACCTGCGATTTACCCCCATAAAATTCTGTGAAGGAAACAGGACAGTACGAGCCATTTGGGCAAGACTTTATGTCCAATTGCTCAGGAAGAAACAACTGTTAGTATGTGTTATGCATTTTAAGCCACCTAAGAAGGCCTTGGCAATTATAAGCGGCCTATAAATACATGTAAGTAAGTACAGAAGGAAAGACAGACAGACAGACAGACAGACACTAACTGTTCTGTGAGATGCCAGGACTCTTTCCAATGAGTGCCCGTAACTGGAATGATAGGCAAGGACTTGGCACTTTATTTCATTAAATGTATTTCACTGTTTCAGTAATTTACTTGTGTTGAGTTTTTGATGTAGAAAGGCCCCTTGGGTCTATTCTTCATCTTTCAAACACAAGACATGGACTCACACTCACGTGCAAAATCGCCACTTCTCACGCTCATGCACCGAGCAATCCTTCTGAGAGCTGCCGTCACCATGCCGTCAACATGTACGTCATGTAGGATTTGTTTCCCTCCTAACTTCTTCCACATCTTGCATGCATCTCCTGTTCTTTGGACAGCTTCTTATGCATCTTTGCTTTCCGTCCTATTTGCCCATTATTCTTATTGCTTGTTCTTTTAGTTCACAGCAGGGGATCAGCGTTTTGGTCCCTACTGTGGCAGTGTATTCACCGGTCCTCCAGAAATCAAGACTACAAGCAATATCGTCGACATCTTGTTCCAAACAGACCAAACAATGCAAGACAGGGGCTGGAAAATCCGCTATTCTGCAGAGCGTGAGTAGATACCCCCATGTGGAGAACTTGTGGCATACTATGGGATGGAGACATGGGCATTAAGGAACAGATAAATCTTTACAAATGGCTGGACATCCAGTACAGAAGATACGTGCTCTGGAACAGGAAGGGAGGCAAAAGGGAGGAATAAAAACTGCTTGTCTGAGCAGTGAGAGTCTTTCCTGGACTGAAAGGATCCTAAAATTCAGAGATTTAGGGCATCCTTTTTATCCCTCCTTTCAGGAATCAATAATTAAATCATACAAAACTAGATTAAACTAAGTTCTTACTTTAAGGTGGCACATCAAAATTTGGGAAAGGGGTTTAATCGCTGTCTTTCTGCTTCCCTCCTCCATTATCCTCTGGTCATTACGGGTCCAGGTGAGAGAGAGATTTAGCCCTGTGTCTTGTTTTGAGAAAAAAGCTGCCTCTTCCCCTTCCTGTTCATACCCGATCAGCCTCTATATGGGAGAATGATCAATGTAACACCAATTTTTTAAAAAAGATCTTGGTAGGGGGGGAGGTTCCCAGAAATTACAGGTCACCTAGTAATGTTTGTTCCATGTAAACTGGTTAAAAGCATTATTAAAGATAAAATGAACGAGACTATAGAAGCAAACAGACAATGTGGCTTCTACAGAGGTAAGTCCTGTCTCACTAAACTTTAAGCATTTTTGAGAGTGAAAATAAACATGTGGACAGGCATGACCTGGTTGGCAGAGATTATTTGGAGTTCCCAAAGGCCTTTAACGAAGTCCCTCATCAAAGACTCCTGAACAAACTTAGCAATCATGAAATGAGAGGAGAGGTCCTGTTATGGATCTGTACTGGGTTAAAGATAGAAAGCAGAAAGTGGAAATAAATGGCAAAGTCTCCCTCCGGGGTTCCACAGCGGTTTGTATTAAAATCAATTTAAAAAAATGTTTTTAAATGATCTGGAATCAGCCAAATGAAACTTAGCACCACATTATATAGGGTGATTAAACTCTAAAGGGATTGTGAAGCGTACCAAAAGCATATCCTGAACTGGAGAGAATAGGAATTAAAATGGTGAATGCAGTTGAAACAAGTGTGAAATATCGAGGCAAAAAATCCCAACGTCACTTGTACACAGACGGGATCTGAACTAGAAGTGACTGACCAAAAAGAGATGTTGGAATTGTGAAGCAAGTTAGATAAAAATGTTGACCCAGTATGCAGCTGTGGTAAAAAGGGCAAATTCCATGGTCTGAATTCCGAATTCCATAATCAGGAAAGCAACTGAGGTAAAAACAAACCTTGCCTCTATTATGCTGCCTTTATAGACATCTATAGCATGATCTGACTTGGATACTGAGTACATTTCTGGTCCTGGCACCTAAAAAGGATCGGAAAAGGAGCAAAAAAGGACAACCAAAGTGATTAAAGGGCTGGAACAACCATCCTATGAGGAGAGGTTACAACATGTGTGACTGCCTAGCTTAGAGAAAGAAGATAGGAAGCAGGTGCATAAAATGGTGCATGATATGGAGAACGTGGACAGGTAGATAGTTTCTCCTTCTCTCATAATACTAGAACCAGAAGTCATTCCCTGGAACTTCAAAATGGGAGATTCAAAACAGATAAAACAAATACGTTTAAAGGTAGCAAATACTGCATTCATGGAATTAAATACCACAAGATGTAGCAATGGCTACTATTTTTGATGGCTGTCAAGCAAAATAAGGCAAATTCATGCAGGATGGGGTCACGGATGGCTATCGGTCACGATGGCTATGCATTACCTCCAGTATCAGTGGTGATACGTTTACGTGCTTCAGGTGCTGAAGAACAAGACCAGGGTTTTTGGGGGGTGAGGGTGGGGGGGCTGAACTTGCTAATGCGTGAAGAGAACTCTGAACCTGACAGATCCTCAGTCTGATTCAGCATGGCTCTTCTGATCTTCTAACATCATAACATGGAGCAATAAATGAAGTTGGGACACAGTGTAAGCTGCTTGCCTGTACACAGTTTCACCTGGGAAGTGCAGCTCAGAGGAGGTGGCTGTTCTGCCCTTCCTCAAGGCCAGAAAGCAGCCTTTTCCAGATGCAGGCTGCCTCTTCCTGAAGCAGCTGGAGTTGGGGGTGCTTGGTCAAGAGTGGATATGGGAAAGGCTGGAAAATCCATTTTGTTGCTGGTAGAATTTTTGAGCTGGTAGCTGCAAAGGGCTGGTTGACCACTGGCCCCCTGGCCGGCATTCAGTCCCACTAGAGCTGACAGTGGGGGCAGCGGGGAAGACCAGGGGTCCTGAATTTCTGTGGGGGGGGCACTATATCTAGGGAGAGTGTCTTCGGAGCCCATCGGGGAAGAGACCGTGCTCCGGCTGAATGCCCCGCAAGCCATGGCTGACTTTCTCTGAGGAGACAGGCAATGGCTCGGGCAGAAGACACTACATAAGCCCCACGGAAGGGAGAATGGGCCTGGAATGCTGATTGTTGTGCATCAAGTGTGTGCCTGTCATGATTCACTGGCTGGTCACTCATATCATTTTTTCCCCTTTCGAAGCAATTCCCTGTCCACAGGAGGTTACTCCAAACTCTGTTCTGGATCCCGTAAGAGACCATTATGTCGTTAAGGATACTGTGATGGTGACTTGTGTCGAAGGCCATGAGATTGTGCTGGTAGGTCCACCCACGCCACAGGAAGGCGCTCCATAAACCTCTTGCTGGCACTCCAGGGGGTCTCCGCTGGTACTGGGTGATCTTTTCCAAGTCAGCAGCACCGTATATGCCCCAGGGGCGAGGAACTTGGCGATGCAGTGGCAGCCCAGCACAGGCTGGGTACAGCTGGTGGCTGGTGTCACTGAAGGAGAACCGGGAGGCCTTCCCCGCAGAGGGGCTGCCCAGACGTGAGATCTGCCTCCCTGCTGGAGGCACCACTTTGCCCCCCACACTCCAGTTGCACCAGTTTTCCTAGGTGTGCAGGATTATGGATATCAGCTTTGCAGCTGGAGCTGCCTGCAGTTTGCCTCTTTGGATGTGGGTAGCTGGGGGTTGCAGGGGTGCTGATTGGAGCCCCTTCCTCACTTCCTGAGATCCCTGGCTATTGGCTTTGTAGAGGCTGTGGGAGGGGCCCTTGCAGCCCTTAGAACAGGAGATCTTCCAGCTGCTTTGTCTGCTCTGCTTTTCCTGCTTGCCCTCCCAGTTTCTTCCCCAGATCATCCTCTTAACCCTCAACAAGTAACAGAATTGCAGCAATGCACATGGTACCTGAAATAGAAATGTAAGGGGAAATGGCAGGTCTCCTCCCATGTGGAGCTTGCCGTGTTGATGTCAACAGTGCGAGAGGTGAGATGGATGAGAGGAAGTGGAAGGCAGGGGGACAGAGGAGAGAAAGCTGGAATGGGTGCAGGAAGACAAGAGGGAACATGTGAAGACGTGATCAGGCTTTGTGGTGGGCAGGTGAAACGCCAGCAACCCTGTTAGCGAGTGCAGTGCTCCACCTCCTTTGGAGATGCATTTCGCTCCTCCCCATCCACTGTCTGCAAGACAGAGCAATCAGGAGAGCATGGAAGAAAGGCAGCAAGAAAGGGGAGAGACTGTAATTCTGGGGCAGTTCTCAGTCAGGCAATTAATGCCTGTCTCTTTGCATTCTGTTCCCTTCAGCCACACGGCAGCCTTCGATCCTTCTATGCTAGCTGTCAAAGCAATGGGAAGTGGAGCAGCTCTGACCAAAGATGCGTTCGTAAGTATGGATTCCATGGATGGGTCTTGTGTGACCCACCAGTTGTCTGCTTGCAGGTGGTCCTGCGATCATAGTGACTGTGGAGCAATGTATGGGAGAGGGAGCTCTTTGAGGTTTTGACCACATCCCAAAGAGGAAAGTCAGCTTTTAGTTCTAAATTCAGGGGGGAAAGCAGCTTGCCTCTTCATCAGTGTAAGCACGTGCACTGGAAACTGTACAGAAACTTCCTGGTGTGTTTGTGTGCTCCTCAATAGCTGTAGTGAATCTCAGCCATAAAGAAGGAGGGTCCTTCTTTGTGAAGGTGGTCAGGGAAGACAATATGGTGGTCCACAAAGAATATGCTAGCCAGAATAGGGGTCCTCCTTGCAACAAGGCTTCAAAGCTGTTGTTTGTGTTGCTTTGAGGTGCTGCTACTTGGGGATTTTCTGGTAGGGAGGGTGCATTAATGCTATTCTAGGCCCAGACAGTTATTCCAAGAAATGGACGGAGAAGGGGATGGGGACAGAAAGGCTACATAGTAGGTGGGAGAAGGGGAAACTGGAAATCCATGCTGAGCAGGTGACAGGTGAGGAAGCTACTCTAACCCTCCTCTCCTCTCCTCTCCTCTCCTCTCCTCTCCTCTCCTCTCCTCCTTGCAGCTGTGGACTGTGGCATGCCAGATGAGCTTCGAAATGGAGATGTCACTTTTCTATCAGGATCTGAGGCAACCATGTATGAAGCCACTATCCGCTATTCATGCAAGCATCCCTATTATACGCTGAAGGACGAAGGAGATGGTGGGTTTCCCATCCTTCCCAGTGTGAAACTGCATGTGATCCAGGGCTCGAGAGGGGCATCTTTTTGCTCAGTTTATGGCAGTGCCCCCTCAGGGGCAGAATTAGGAATAGGATTGTTGTGACAGTACCCATTAAAGAGTATTTGCGTATGTTTTCTCAGTAAGGAGGATCCCCAAATATGGGATGGGTTGACCCCATCAGGGATGCCACAGCCTTGAACTTAGAAGAGCCGAGCTGTGAAGGTCAGAACATTTTGGAGGACTTTCGTTCAGAGGGTCACCATCAGTCAGAGATGACTTGATGGCACAGGACAACAGCAAGGGAGGACCTGCTTCCTCCTCTTACTGCCTGCTCTCTAGGGACCAAACCTTTTCATAATGAAAAGCAAGGAAACGTCTGTAACTATAAAGATGAAGCAAGGGCTTTCCTGTATATCATTCTGCTGGCTTTGTGGACCTTTTTGGGCTGGTTTGCACTCATTTTGCGTCCGTAAATGTGCTATCACCACAAGTGGAATCTTTCATTTTATTGACAGACTCAGTGTAGGATTTAATGAACTATAGCAGCTGAAATGGATCCTTCTGCATAGCATCCTGTAGTAGTTAAGGCAAAACTCATCTGTAATAAGTGCTTTTTCTAATGTTCTTGCTTAGGCACATTGGAAGAGCTTTGCTGGGCCAACTTCTTTGCAGGAATCCCAGGAGCCAGCAGGAAAACAGCCAGGGGGCACCAGTGGATGATGGTCCTGGTGGCCAGCCCTGTATCTGTTTTTGCAAATATGGATTAAAAACAAAACAAGAACTAACAGTACTGCTATATTTTCTTCTTTTCAAAGGAGTCTATCGATGCTCAGCCAGTGGGAAATGGGTGGATAAAGATGAGAAGACAGACCTTCCAGTTTGTATCCCAGGTACAACATACAATTGTGTCTCTCTCTCTCATTAATGCAGATTTTGTGATCAAATCGCTTTTGCTCTCCTCCACTGCTTCTCTCGAGCTTACAGAAAACCCTACACATATTTAAAAAGTATAATTTCCTGCAACAGGAAAGGTTCTTCAACTCCGTCAGTAATTCAGACTTTTTTTAAACCAGTGTCAGTGATTTGCTAAGCTCTGGATCGCCTCTGAGATGCTTCCAGACAAGAACGTTCTGTTGCTGCCCTCTCCCTCATTCACAGAATTTTGTGGAGAAATCCAGACATGGTCATCTTGCACTCGACACCATCCTGCGTTTTCCTACCACCCCTGCTCTTTTTTCCTTCTCACAGACAACCTGTTAAAGGAAAGAGAGAGAGAGCGCCACTGCACAGTGTCTTTTGCTTGGGAGGGTTAGGAGCCCTCCATCCGGAAGTACCCTTGTTTAAACAGCTTTGGGTTCCAAAGCCCCAGCCCTGCTAGGAGCACCCATAGGCTGCCCCACTTGGGAAGTTCTTCTTGGGAGCTATTTTGCTGAGCTTGGGATATCCAACATCCTCCTCTGGGAACCCTCTTTGAAAGAGGTTGGGAGACAGGGTACCCAGAGGAGGGCTTTCTCTGTGGTGGCGCCCCGACTATGGAATGTGCTCCCCAGAGAGGTCCGCCTGGTGCTGTTGTTATATGCTTTTCGGCACCAGGTCAAGGCCTTTTTATTTAACCAATATTTTAAAGTTAGTTCATTTTAATGGTATATTTATTTATTTAATTCATTTTAACCATGCTATTTTATACTCCATTGTGGTATAGCCAATTGGTGGGGTTTTAATGTTTGTAAACCACCCAGAGAGCCCTCTGAGCTATTGGGGTGGTACATAAATGCAATGTATGTATGTATGTATGTATGAATGAATGAAGATTGTGGCACAGGAAGGGGCCAAAGAGGCAATGTGGAGAATGGGGAGAGCATCCAACCACAAGAAAAAGTGAGACAGATGCGGGGCCTGGAGCTACCCGGTTATACCCGCCCTCGCTGCCCCCGCCTTCTGGTTTTGCACCTGGCTGCAGGCTAAGATCAGTGCTGTCCACTGTGCAGCAGTCCAGGGCCCCTTGCTGCATACTGAGAATGGTCTTGGGTAAGTCCTGAATGCCCAAACATCTCAGACAGATGCCCAGTTGGTCATACCGAGTCTTGGCAGCAACACCGTACATCTGAAAACCATCCCTCTGATCTGACAGCCCCAAGGGAGCATCCATAGTCATCCTTCCAGCACCGTCCAGTCTTTCTGACCTGCCTGGATTCTTACATTGTTTCCTTGTGCCGATTTTCTAAACCGGGGGCGCTGTCTTTTAGCCTTGCCTGCTTGTTGCTGGAATTGGGCAATGGACCATGCCCACCTCAACATCCATTTCGAGAACGGGCAAGCACCCAGCAGGCATTTTACGCAAATGCGAAATGTCTCCCCATCTTAGATTATGGGACTTTGTCACACTGTGGCATCACACTCTATGCAGTCATCAAGAGACAGGAGCCAGGGCAGGGATGTGCAGGCTCCCTTCTCAGTGCCTCACGACGCGTTTTAGGGGTAAGGTAACCAGGCTGCAGTAAAAAAAGGACAATTTTTGGGTGGCCACGAAACTGCTTCCAGCTGAGCCCATAACCTAGAGCTATTCTAGGGGACCATGTTTTTGCTTGCTTCCAAATGAAGCTGTTTGATTAAAGGATTCTTGCCTTCCTGGGTTTGAAAATGTTTGTCTGTTTCCTCTCTTCTTGCTCTAGTCTGTGGACTTTCCCAAGCACGCACCGAAATTGGGAGGATATTCGGAGGTAGAATTGCTGATGAAGGAGAGGTCCCTTGGCAAATCTACTTTGAACAGCCGCGGGGTGGTGGGGCTCTTATTTCAGACCGCTGGATTCTTACTGCAGCTCATGTGCTGGATGGTAACCCAAGCCCAACTATCTATGCTGGGAGGCACATGGTTGGCAAAAACGTCTTGCGTACTGTCAAGCCACTGGACGTGGAGGGTTCCTTCATTCATCCAAATTGGGCAAAGGTTGTGACGGACACTCGGACAAACTTCGATAATGACATTGCTCTGTTGAAACTGAGGGAACCTTTGACGATGGGCCCCACCATTTCACCCATCTGCCTGCCAGGTCCGTCTCCGGAATATGATCCTGCACAGGGGACCATAGGCTTTGTAGCCGGCTGGGGCAGGACAGAAGTGTCTAAAGCCTCAGTAAAACTCAGGCTAGCCAATATCCCTGTCATGGGCATGGAAATGTGTGAAAGAGTGAAGCCAGATCCTCCCGCAGATTCTTTGTCGTATGTTTTCACAGAGAATATGATTTGTGCTGGGAATGGGCAGCAGGACAGCTGTAAGGGGGACAGCGGTGGGGCATATGCTATCCAGGACCCCAATAATGAGTCACGTTACTACGTCGCTGGCCTGGTTTCTTGGGGACCAAAATGTGGCACCTATGGTCTTTACACAAAGGTGGCCAACTATGTAGATTGGATTACAGGAGTAATAAATCGCCATGAAGACTCAGAAGACTAGGTGCCTCTCACCCCAGGCGCCTGTCTCCCCAGGCACACACTGGCTGTCATGATGTTTTGCTCTATTCCAAGGGGTAAAGCAAAAGTGAGGGAAGTCTGAAGCTGAAGTCCATGTTATTTCAACTTGCTTTACTCTGCCTGTTTCCTCTGCCTTCATGAAAAGCAAAATAACAACCTTTCTGTCTCTTTCTTGATACCCAAGTCATTCTTTTAATCTTTGGAAGCTAACAGATCACCTGTGTAACTGAGTGGATCATGTCAATTCCTTGCAAAGTATTCACCCTCTTTGTCTTTTCCATGTTTCCTTGTGTGACAACCGGGGATTAAAATGATTTAATTGGCATTGTTACCACTTGATGTACATAAAATATGCAACACTGGGAAGGTGCAAAGTGGTTTTTTTTAATTGTGGAAGGAAAGTTATGCAAACAAAAAAATCTGGAAAGTGGTGGTTGTATCAGCATTCACCCCCTCCTTTGCTGCGACTTGCCTAAATAGCCTCTAGGGCAACCCAGAGTACAATTCGTAGGTTGCATGAAGTCCATCAGTGCACAGTTCTAGCGCCACGTGATGTGGCATGTGTATGTAATCAGTATTAACATTGGTTGTATGCCAGGTGCTGCAAGGACAGGCTCCCAGGCCGTGAGATGTGTTCCGTAAACTTGAGTTCAGGAGGAGGGACATCATGACTTGGGCTAACCAGTGTGAATGAGAAAGAATGAATGATGAATGATGGAATTCTTGCAGAAAAAGGTAAGATTTCCCCTCAAAGAGATTAAGTAAAACAACCCTGCAAGGGCGACTACCATTGTCCTGAGCAAGCAGGATAAATCACCAAGAGGTGAGGGAAGGGGCACGAGACATTGGTAAGCACCCTATGAATAGAGGCCAGCAAACACAGGCAAAAGGACCAGCCTTCTGCCAATGGCAAGCAGGCACGGTTAGGTAGACGGATCGATTGCTACAGTCACCAAGAGCTGTCAGGTAACCATCAAGCACTTAGCATAAGTCTGAGAAATAATGGGAAGCTTTCTGCTCCCCTAGAAGCAAACACAAGGGGAAAGGGTGCAAGACCAGGGCTTGGAAAACAGAAGTGGGCAAGCTCTGAACAGGGGCCTGTCACCCAGCCTGGGGGTGGACGTCTTGCACCCCTCCTGCCTGTCCAAGGGGCTGCTGCTGAGAGTTCACTGTGTGGGACAACCCACAGACCGGTAGCAGCCTTTGGCTCCCTCTCTTTTCCTTTCGACTTGTATCCAGAAGGCTGTCAGGGAGAAGCCTCTTGCTTGCTTAGAAATATAGAGTAAGGCTGGACTGCCGGAGGACGATTGCTGCCTAGACAATACCAGGGTCTGTACCTGCTTTGTATTTCCTTCTGAATAAACTCTCCTTTGTTTTCTAAGCTTGGTGTCTGTGTGAATGTGAGGGCAGAGTGCATTCCCCTCGGGCAGTATGCATTGGACCCCTGCAAAAGATCCAAACCTCTGAGGTTTCCAGGAAGGCACGTGCCCCCATTTTGAGGTGTATTGCTTCCTGAGCTTACCGGAGCATCACGATAACCTCTGATTGAATGCAGAAGGCCCAGAATTTGTAGGAGAGCATACCTAAATAAACCACATCATGCAGACCAAGGAGCTATCGGAACAGCTCCAGGAAAAAATTGGGCATCAGACTATGCACATGCCCCGGAGCAATCTTAAATCCCTTATTACAAAATGGGGAAAAATATGACCAAACTGCAACTCTGTGTAGAGAAGGCTATCCAAAACTCAGTGCCTGGGTAAGCAAAGCATTTTTCAAAGAAGCAACCCGAAGGCCAATGGTAACGCTGAAGGAGCTGGACAGATCTGCAGCTGAGGGGGGAGAAGTAGTCCAGGTGCCGGCGATCACCCAGACACTCCGTTATGCCGGGTTTATGGAAAAGCAGGGAAAAGAAAGCCATTGCTGGAACAAACCGATATGAAAGCCCGTCTGGAGTCTGCAAAAAGGCCTGCAGGAGGGTCTGCAAATAAAGAGGATCTCTGGTCCCAGGAGACTGAAATTAACTTTCTGGTCTTGCTGCAAAATATGCATGTCACAAAGCCAACTGTGCTCATTGCCTTGCAAACACCATCCCCATGGTGAGATGTGGGGCAGCATCTTATTGTGGGGATATATTCCCTTGGCTGGGACTAGAAAACTAATCAGGGAAGATGGGGGGAGTCAAATTCAGGACAATTCCAGGAGGAAAACCAGTTTCAGTTTGCAGGGGACCTGGGACTAGGATGGAGGTTCAGTTTCCAGAAGGACAATGAGCCTAAATGCACAGCCAAAATAATACTGGATCACTCTAGAAATAAGAACCTGAATGTCTTAGAATTGCCCGGTCAAAGCCCAAACCTCAACATAATTGGGATTCATGGCAAGACTCGAAAGTTTCTGTTTACCAGCAGTCCTGATCCAACCGATAGAGCTGGAACAGTATTGCCAGGAAGAATGAACAAACATTGCAGGATCCAGATGAACAAGGCTGACTTTCCCAATAAGACTGGTAGCTGTAATTGCTGCCAAAAGTGTTTCTACCAAATATTGACTTGGGGGTGAATGATTACCCCATCCACAAGTGCCAATTTGCTTTTATTTACTTTTGTGCCACAATATTTTGCACCTTCACAGTGATGAGTATCTTCCGCAAAACAAGCAATAAAAATACCAGTTAAATCCATTTCAATTCCAGGTTGTAAAAGTCAAAAGGGGTTGAATACTTCTGCAGGACATCCTTCTTAGCAGTAGGTAAAGGACGCTGGCCTCTCCAGGCATCAGATAAGTTGATAGAACGTAGTGTACCAAGCAGCTTTCCTGCCTTGGCCCCTTGCAGTGAATGGCAACCTTCATGTGAGACTGCTGCTAATTGCAGAAGGGCTTGTGGACTCCAGCTTTGAAGAAGGCAAGAGTGCTAATCCTTCTAACAGAGAGGCAGGCAAAATTTCTGGTAACTGTGCCATGTCAAGTCCAAATTCTGCACTAATCTTACTAGGGTTGGAACAAAGTCTAGGGGAATTTGTC
Organism: Varanus komodoensis; assembly: GCF_004798865.1. Taxonomy (NCBI): domain Eukaryota; kingdom Metazoa; phylum Chordata; class Lepidosauria; order Squamata; family Varanidae; genus Varanus; species Varanus komodoensis. The sequence continues at coordinate 3,300,372 of NW_025336223.1, read as the reverse complement.
CCTCTATTATTCATGGACTAAAAAGAAAATGACCCCCTTTTAGAAATCTTTCCAAAGGCTGCATAGGTATGGTGGGAAAAGTGGATGCTGAGAACACCAAAAAATGGCTAGTTTTGATATGTTTAAAGTAAAAGGACAAAAGTAGTAGATGATTGACCTAGTGCAAATGGATGACCAGCAAAGAAAAAAGGAAAGGTGCAAGTACTGGTTTGGCTCAGTCTGCTCCCAAAAGATCAGTGACCCATCTGGGATATGTAACAAAGAGGCTGAAGGGGTAGTCTGAGGTTGACAGGGGAATGGTCAAGGCCTTTTAAGCATCTTAAATGAATTCATACTCCAAGTTCCAGATGGATTGAATCCACTGATGGCAAAGGAGTTAGAAAATAGATTCTTGGAAATTCTATTATCCTTGAGAAATCCTGCTAAGGACTGGAAAAAGGAAATTTTCCTATTTGTAGAAAGGACAATCTGGGAAAATATGGACCGTTTGGTTTGATGTCAACATCTCAGAAGCTTCCAGAGCAGATTATTGGCATCATCTGTAGGTACCTTTACACTAATGCAAATACAACTAGAAGCCAGCTTGGATCTGTCAAGAACAAGCCCTGTAGGTCTAATTCTCTTTCATTTTTTAATCAAGAAGCTTCCTTAGTAGATCATAGATATTCTGTGGACATAAAATATCTTGACTTCACCAAGGCATTTGTCAAAGTTCCTCTTGATATTCTGATCAGCAAACCTGCTAAATACAGGCTGGATGGCATTACAACTAGATGGGTCCCTAGCTGGCTAGAGAACCATATTTCAAGAATACTGGCTGGTGATTCTTCATAAAATGAAGGAGGTATCAAAAGGGGAGCTGCCAAGTAATGGGCCCCATAATCTTCAACATTTTTATTAATGACTTGGAGGAAGAAGTGAGAGGAATGCTTATCAGATTTAGGTTTGTTAGAGAATAGCTTAGAGGAAGACAGAAACGAAATTCAGCATGGTCTCAATAAGGTCCATAGAAAATCTAACTGCAGGTGAAGCTTTCTAAATGTCAGAGCAGAGTGATGGAACCCACTGCCTCACTGCAGTTCTTCGCACAGAGACTAGTTAGCCATCTGTCAGGGATGTTTCTAACAGGATTCCTGGACTGAACAAGCAGAGACTTGGTGGCTTGAATGGCCTCTTCCTGTGACCCTACCTTAGACATCAATGCTGATGTCAGAAGCACAAAGCCACAGATGGCCATGACCAGTGCTTGTTTTGTCATAGAACGCACCGGAACAGAGTTCCGGCACCTTTTTTTGACAGATTTTCCAAGTTTTAAAAGTAACTTTTGAAAATTTGATGTTTGGTCCACGTGGATTTGAATCGCCCTGTTGAGCGTAGCAGGTCGGTGGCAAAATTATTAAAACGGTGCATGCGGGCTGCTTGTGTGTCGAATCCGATGCATGCATACTTCGTCCGCGCTGGTTGTGATGGCGCTGCTCAGCTTGTGATTGGTCATGTGGTCGCGTGCGGAGTGCCTACTGCGGGTGGCAACCATTATGTTTTGTTACACAACTGAAGTGTGTGGGTGTGTGTACAATGACTGACTGTGCGAAAGGTAAATAATTTCATGAGTTCTGGCACCTTTTTTCTTACAAAAAAAGCACTGGTCATGACAGTCAGAGGCAGAATATATACTTCTCTGTTGCAGGAAGTTTTCTTTTTTGGAAGGTGAGGAGCTGGATTTAGATGGGTGGCTCTTCAAATGCCAGAAAATCTTTAAAAGTCTGGCTTGCCATCGCTGAAGCACTACCGAAAAGCAAAACCATATGAGCTGTGTTCAACAAAGAGGCAATCAGCCCTCATGGTTGCCACGGAATCTCTCTGGCTTGTATTTGCATGTTGGAAGCTGCCCTGATTTCACAAGGAGGGGCAGCAAAGGAATATGTTAAATTCTTTGCAACATGTATTCTGAATCTGTTAAAAAGAACACAGAAGCATGAGAGTGTTGCCTTTTTTTGTCTGACAGGTTGGACATGAAGCCCCCTTCATTGCTTTTCTTAACTAATCCAGAAATTGAAGATGGGGAGAGGGAGACTCCCACCCATCAAATGCTGATATTCTTTGTAATTTTCAATGCCTGGAAAATTTATAGGGTTACACCAGAGGTGCACAAGGCAATTGCTCATTTACCATTTAATGATTTGCAGCTCCTAATCTTTAATCATGCACTTCCTAGGACAGAGCTGGATGTGTTCTGGGCTCCCTTCTCCCTGAAAATCTGCACTGATATGGTTTAATAAAATCTGCACTGAAACCTGCAGTTTAAAATGTATTCTATGTGGGGGGGGGGGTTGCTATATGCTGTGATTTGGTCTTCTATATATCAAAAGCTCACAATCTTAAGTTTGGCAGCACATTCAATCCAGCCCTCTCATTCCATTTCAGTGGTTCTGCCAAAGAGAATTCTTTTCTTTCTCTTATTAGGATTTAATGGTTTAATGGAGGATTGGATAAATGCTTAGAAGGCTTGCCTACCAACAACTATTGCCTTTGATAACTACCAGGGGATCCCATACCAGGTGCTGGGGGCTAGATCCAAGGATGGTCTCCATGCCCTTGATGATCACTCTCCTGGAGGCTTTGCTAGACATTGTAGGAAACAGAATGTATCTTCAGCCTGATGTAGCAAGCATAACTTCTGTTCCCCCTGCTGCAGTGTAAACATCCTCATCTGTGCATCCTTACCTTACAGCCACCTCTCTTTCCATAGATTATGCAAAACATCAACAACAGTTTACTTCCATAAACAAGGACATTCCCTCACTATACCACTATTAAATCTGGACTCCCTCACAGAATCTGTCACTCAGAATTAAAATTCTGATTGATTTTGAAAGCAAGTTTCTAGTCGTCATGATGTCTGAGTACAACTTAAGCAGGAAGGATTGTGGGATAAAGTAGGGTGAAGTGGTGGACTCCAAATTGTGAAAGAAGGCATGGGGCTATAAAGATGGGGAATACCTTTGTGTTAGTTGCATCCTACTCTGGTTTTCTTGTTAGGTTTCCAGTTCTCGAAGGATGCAAGGAAAAAGACAGGAAAAAGACCTACAAGCCCCAGCATGCCCAAGTCAGCATGGTTTTGTGGAGGGGTGCTGAGAGCTGTAGTGATTCTTTCTGTATATTGCATTGTGCATTGCATTGCATTGTGCTCCAACATGTTTTTAAGAAAGCAAATCCATGAAAGCCAGGATTATGAGCACTGCATAGGATTAAGTGAGCTACACATTGAATTCTGCATGTTTGAAACACACAGCTTTAGCAGCAGCAGTTAAAATACCAGGGCCAGCATTCTCAGGAATGACTAAGCAAGTTGGGTTTTCCCCATCTGGGTTTGGTGAACAGAAACGCAAGCAACACACAGCAACATTGACCGAAGCCTTCATGATCAGACATTACAATTATTTCCACATGTGGAAATCCAGTATTTCTGCCTTTTGGAAATTCCTTTGGGCAGCAGATTGCTCACAAAGCACTGCATGTAGAGGGTGTCTGTAGGCCCATTCTGGCAGGAAATGAAAAAAAAAATCTGTTCCTTTTTTTCTGTTCTAGGCCTTTGGTTTTCTCATATGCGCACACACGTTTTGTATATTATTTTTATTTCTGTTTTATGCGATTATCATGCTGTTTTGCATGTCATTCTAATCACTCTGTGTTCTGAGGATTAATTAAGCTATCTCTGGTGGGCTGACACGCAGGATATGAAATCAATTAATGAATGCATCTATTGAATTTCAAACCTGCTGATGGACTGCAAAATTGGAAGACTATTCCCTCTGGGCAGAGAGAAAGTAATGTGGCAAAGAGAAAACAAAGGCCAGAAATAGGAGATTTGGTAGTGCAGAAGATGGGCACGAGCCAGTTAAGGGAAATGTGCAGGGCTATGAAGCTCCTCTACTTTCTCCTGTCTGCTTGTTTTCCCTTTCTGGGACACCATGAAGGCTAGAAACTGAAAGCTGCAAAATGAACTGACTGCAGTAACATCAAGGGCCCTTGATCCACCCTAACCCTATCCATCTTGGAATAAAGTAATCCTTATTACCTTGTCAGATCCTGCAGGACACAGGTCAAATAGACTGGAAAAAGCAAAACAGCAATATATGGTATACGAGGCAATACTGATTATACACTTGTGTATAGGCTGAACTCAAGGGGACAGACCCGATCAATAACAGAGCAATGCCTTTATAGTTGACATCACTCCTGAAGATGCTTTCCCATCAGCCCCACCTTCTTGGTTACTCGTCCAACACCTTGGCATGCCTTACCTCTATTCACACCTTATTTAAAGATTACCCTTCAAAGGATTCAGCTCCAAGTCTCATCCTCAGCTCAATTGAATCCCTGTTGTTACTTCTCACATAGGATGACAAAGTCTGAATGTAGCTGTGCTGTTAGTATCTAACTTACTCATCTCTTTAATCACACACTATCTACTTTCATGTGTCAGTTTCTTTACCAAGCTTGGGAAACTAAGAAAGGAACATTTATAATGTTTCTCTCACAACCTAAACAGTGTGTTTATGTTTTCATTCTAAACTAACTTAGGGCATGGTATAGGCTGAAAAGTAGGAAATGGGTTGTATCATTGAATAATTAAACAATGTGTTGCAGGTGGTTAACTCTGGTGGGTGAAGTCCACCATTTTAAGGGAAACTGGAATAAATTACTCCATTAAGAAGTGCAGTTTGCACAAAATAGCCCTCTGTGGCTACAATGGGTTGCTGCATTGTATGAACCCTGTCATTGCTTGATCCCTGTTTGGTGAGCACCAGGTCAGCCAGTGTCAGTGGGCAGCCAGGCTTCCACAGCTCTCCAGCTGTATTTCAAAATGTAGCATGTTACTCTTGCTGAAGGAGTGAACAGGAGTGAACTTAGATGGGTGCTCCAACCCACTTCTGACCCTGGTGAGATCACCAAGTCCCATTAACTGGATTATTTCAAGTCTTGATTTCCATAACCACATTGCGCTTCATGGCCACACACACACACACACCTCTGCCTGCATGATGGCATTATATGCAGTAAAACAGAGAAAAGTAGGAGAGCATTAAAACAAAACACTAATGTTTCTGTAGCAGTGATTTTTAATACTTGCAGAATGTCACTGTGGAGCAGGGGGTGTTACAGCTGTACCAAACATTCCCTGGTGGCCATTTAAAAAGGAGCAAAGAAACTCCCAGGTAATAGTGGGGCATTTTTGAAAGCTATAATATGTTTGTCTAATAGCATTACACTAACATACTGTACCTAGCTGAGAAGCTGAGTTAGGAAAGTATCAGAGAGAATAAAGCTAGTAATATAATACTGTTGGTAAATTGTGATAATCAAAAAGTGCATAGGAGAAATGAAAAGGAAAGGTCCAATTAGGGTTAAGTCTAATTTTCATATCCATGGGTACCACGTGATTTCTGTGCACTTGATTACTGCAAGTATTATGCTTCGTGACCAGCCACCATCAAAAACCATCTTGATAGGAAAGCTTCATTTGCATTGTTAGATCTTGGATGGTACCATTAAATCATATAGGACTGGATGCTGCAGTCAGCCAGTGATAACTATGTGCCGGTGTGAACTCTTACATATCCTCAAATCAGCAATGGTCCACTAATGACCTGAACACCAAATCTAGCCTGTAAAGTAATTTGATCTAGTTCTCGGACACCCTATCAAATGTTAATCAAACATGCTCAAAAGCCCCAGTTAAACTACCTTCCCTTCCTGAATGTTTTTTTCCCCTGGTAAGAAAACATGGGAGAAACAGTAGGAGGGGGGGGCTACAAATTGAAGAAAGCATTGTCTGGACCTCCCATAAAATTAAATGAAAGAGGCAATAACATTGCACAGTAACAGCCTCATCCAGAACTGCTATAGGGCTATAACTTTTTTATTTGTCCATTGGTACAAACAAATAGTACAGAAATGTTTTTGAGTTTATAGAATCAGTGGGAGTTCAAACTATTTTTGATTTAATTGGCTTATCGGCCAAGGCTTTCTGAGTGACTGATGGATTGATAAAGGGGGCATTGATAGGTAGGTCTGCAAGTTAAGGCTCTACTTGTTTGTTCTGAGAGACTATCCTCCTTGTGGGAACTGGGAATTAAAAAGGAAAAGAACATTAAAGTTGCATGTTCTTTCAAAAAAATGAGCAGTAGCTTTCGATCTTCAGGCCCTAATTTTGCTTACACTCCCTTCAGTATGTCAATAAGGCACCTGCATTGAGAGCCAGTCATTCCCCACGATGCCCTTGATCCAATCTAGGTAGTTCATTACTTTAGTGTAAAAGCCATACCCTTTGCCACAACCAATGCCCCAAGATACAATGCCTGTGGCCACCCAACGTTCAGTCTCGGGATCACGCACAGTCAAGGCTCCTCCACTGTCACCTTGGCAGGTGTCTTTTCCTTCCTTAGGGGAACCTGCACAGAACATGTTGATTGTGAAGGCTGGGTCCTGCTTGTTAATCTGCTTTCCCCGCAACCACCCCTCACAGAGCTCACGGTCAGCCACTGGGATTGGTGCATATTTCAGCTTGTTAGCAAGGATGTTCTTCTCCACTCCAAAGCCGCTGGCATAACCCATCCATCCTGGAACATAATATGAGTCATTCCCTGAACTTGGGAGACAGACAGGCAACACATCAGGGCCAAGGGTCACTGGATCCCGCAGCTCAATAAGTGCAATGTCTCCATCGAAGTTGTGATCCTCTCCTTGCACATAGTCTGGATGTATAAACAACCTGCGCACAGGCCGATTGCCCAGCTTGTAGAGTTCAGTCACCACTGTGTGGCCCATAAAGATTTCAGCCTTCTCGGCCATTTGTTTGAGAAAAGCCTGAGATCTATTGTCAGGTTTTTCTTGCCCTTTCGGAAGAATGGTGTGGGCAGCTGTGAGAATCCAGCGGTCGCTCAGCAATGCCCCTCCAGCACGCAATGCATCTCCAGTCATGACAGTCATTGCTTGCCATGGGAAGCTGCCAGGCTTGGCATCACTGCCACCAATAATCCGCTGGATCTGGGAGACAGGATTGTCTGGCATTCCACACACTGCAAAGGAAGACAATGCTCAGAAAGGCTGTGGCATCCTATCCTCATGCTCTTCCATAGCGCATTCAAGGTTTCCTTATGTTGTGCTCTTTCACCTTCCATTATTTCTTAACAAGTACGCCAGATCCTTCCCATGTCACAATTTTTCCTTCTGTTCTTAACAGTACACCCAGCCCAGTGCTCTCCATGTTTTCTGCCAACGCATCAAGGTGTTGATGCCCTTCTCATTAGGGGAATGGAAGATATTGGAGAGGACGGAACGTTCCTCCTGTACTGGGAAATAGTACAGGAGTACCAGTCCCTTTCCAATGGCAGCTGGCAGCTCCAAGGCCTTGCTGTACTTCCTCAGCTTGGGCAAGCCACTACGCGATTCCTCTGACCGCTTTCCATGCCCCTCACACCTACTGCCCTCATACAAATCAGCGGCCTAGCTCAACCATCCTTCCTGCACCCTCAGCATGCCCCTCAAAAGCAGACTGTAACCCTAGCTCTGGTTTTCCATCTGGGCTGCCCCCCCACTCTTGCTCAGCCACTGTCAGTGTCTAGTCATCTGCAGCCTGTCTAGGTGATGGGGGCCTAATCCTGAGCACGAAGGGGGTGCCTGCTTCTGATAGCCTCTTCACTTGCCTCAAAGTCTCAGGCAAAGGCCTTTCCCATCCCCAGAGAAGAGGACAGCAAACGCTTGGATTTAATTAGCTGCATGTGTGAGGTACGTGCTCCACCACTTTGGATCCCCTTTTTCTTCCTCGTCTCTCTGAGCGAGCTTCCAGATGAGGCGTTTCCTGTGCAACTGCCCAGCCTCACCGTCCTCCACCATAACCCCTCCCATCTTTTCCTACAGTTTCTTCCATCGTCACTCTTATCACAGAAGATGCATTAAGGAAGATAAAACAGAATAGCTGCACTATGTCTTCTGATTAGGAATATACGGAGCCCTCCATTTGACAATGTTGAGGAAAAGGTGCAGGGGCGCCTGGGCATTCCACTAACCTGGTAGGCACAGTGGGATGTCTTCTTGGTCCCTTTGATCCTTCCAGGAACCCTCAGAGGAGCAGCTATAAGTATCTGAAAGAGGCAACAAAAATCATGGGGACAGAGTCTGAAGAAATGCCACCCAATTAAATCCCCAGCTTTTTCTGCACAAAGCTATTTCCTTTGCTTCCCAGGACGGAGCTTTAACATCAAAGCAGAAGCTCTTGAGAAGCTTTCCAATAATGCAGGTAGCACGTGAGCAGGATCACGCATGAACCCTCTCAGGCTCTACAAGGGCTAGAGACTCACTGTTTTATTTGAATGTTGGGAGCCTGCCCCCACCCCCAGCGAAATTCTGTGCCACCTACTCATCCTGGGCCTTTCACTGGAAATGCAAAATGCACTAATACTAGCACAAAAACTGTTTTGTCGCTTACAATTAGTAAGAATTGGCAGAGCCACAGCCCTGTGCTAACCTGATGTGACTGGGGCCAGTTGAGATTTTGTGGGGCAAGTATTTTTCAGAGAGGGTGCCACCAACATGGAAATATCTTATTGAAACTGAGAGAGAGAGAGAGAGAGAGAGATCCCATCTGAGTGTTTGCAGAATGGGATAAAAATGGGATTGAAGAGACACAGTTCTTGCTGTGTCAAGACTCACCTGTCCCCATCCTGGGCACCATGTGGTAGTAGGGTTCATTGCAGCGGTACCTGATAGTGGACTGGTAGTTGTTATTTTTTGGTTGGCTCACATAATCAAAGGCCCCGTTCAGCAGTTTTGCAGGCTCACCACAGTTGACAACTGCAAGACAAGCAGGCTAGGAGTGAGCGCAGGAGCACTTTCCTCAGGCATTCTTCAGAAGCCCAACTATGGTAGACATTCAGCAGTTACTTGGCAAGCTGCTGTAAACTGCTGTGGAGCATCTCGATTCATGCTCCAAAAGTGCTGTGTCTTTCGCAAATGAAGCTACACGTGATGCTCAGGTGTGTGATATGCAGTGGCTGATTTGATTTCTTAAAAAATGAAAAGCAGCCTCAGAGACTGTGAGTGGAGAAACCAAAAGCAGAAGGGCTGCCCAATCTTTACCTTGCCTGCTAGTTGTCCGCTGAAAACTACACCCTTAAGCTGTATTTTCACGCACATGGAAAAGGATGCAGAACCTCTGTGCTTTCACCCCAAATGATTTTGAGCCAACCAAGGGCAGGAGCGAAAAGAGTTCAGCAGCCTCCCACCCAGTGCCATTCTTCCCATGCTCAGTCACAGCCCTGGAGACCGCCTCACCTTGCTTTGCTTTGTTGTGCTCATTCTGTTTCGTTTCAGTCACAGAACTGAGATAGAGTCCTGCAGCTGATGCAGTTTGGCCGCAAAGCACCCTCAGGACTGCTGCACAGAGGTCTGGCATGCAGATACAAGTTCTGGGGTCAGGTCTTCAGCCGCCCTGAAGGCGTTGATATCCTGGGAAAGCCAGTGGGCTGACCAGGTGAGCAGAGCCTCAGGGCACATCATAGCTCCGAGAAGCTCCTCCAGCAGCTGCCCGGCAGGTGAGTCACCTTTCAGCTCTGAAGGCTGACACAGCAGGAGTCATGCCAGGTGGGGCTGTGGGTTGAAAGAGACCTTGGGGCCAGGGCGGCTCCTGCTCTGCAGAGCAGATTCCCTCTAATGGCATTCCAAGATCTGCCTGCCTCCATTTCGTGCTGTGGCCAGCATGGCTCGGGCCCCACGGCAAGCACCAGAAGAGAGCTACTCACTTTCACAGTGGGGCATCTGGCGGTGCCAGGTCCCATCATCTTGGCACACAGCGGTGAAGGATGGCAAACGCTCATGACCCTGCTCAGACAAAGCAGTGTGAATTAGTCATGTCCACAATCCTGCCTGTGCTCCCCTGCTTAGTATCATGTAGTGCTCGTTTCCCATTCGCTGTCCTACGGCAAGACAGTACAGCGCCCTATAAAGGGGACACTAACTCTGGAATGGAGAGCCATTTTCAGCCAGAGGGCCAGACTGGGCCTGGCACAGGACACTGGAGGCCACATGCTAACAAGGGGGTGACACTGCCTCATGTTGGTGGAGCCATTGCTGGCACATGGCGCTCTCACATTTTCACACACTCAAACACACAGGCCATTCAGACATGCCCTTCCCAGACAAGACACGGTTTATTTCAGATCTGCTGCACACTGGGAACAAACTCTTCTTCTGCTCTTGGCACCAGCACAGAGGACAGGAAAGGACCTGGGAAAGACGCTTGGTGGGCTGCTTGAGGAACCCCTAAGGCCATCTTTAGCCTGCAGCCTGGAGGTTTTCCAGGTCTACACTAAATGCTTATTAGAAAGCCTGAAAGTTTTTACAAACACACACTAAAAGCACACGTAGGGGACATGCAACATCTTTCATCACGGCACTGCAACACCTGGGGAAGGAGGGATCAACCCTCCCTCTCCACCAATAGTCCCAGGAAAAAACCTGTGCCAAGTTATTAGTCCCAGGTGTTATTCATGGGGCTAAATGGGAATTTTCAGCCAGCCCACAGCAGGAGAGGAAAGGACTGAACAGTTCCTGCACGCTGTGGTTGCGAAGAAAATCCCCCCACCTCTTCTGCCTCTCATTGGTCACAATGGACAAGCTGACAAGTGCACTGCCTCAAGCATCTTATGTATTAGAAGTGGCCTCCCTTTCATCTCGCTCCTGTTTTGTGTTTTTAGTAGTTCATTTCTTTATAAACCTTTTTAAAAACTTTATAGCCAAAGTAAAAAAGTTCACATGCAAGAAGGAAAACAAATTAAAATTCTGAAGTTCAGAAGCAATGCATTTTAGCATACATTGAAGAAAATAAAAACCTAATAGCTATTCTTTTTATTATCACATTGCATTGGTATACCACATTTTCCTCTTGTTAGGAATAATAATAATAAAAAATAAATTTAATAATAATTAATAGAATAATAACAATATTTCCATACTATGCTGTAGCTGAAGCATTAAAAAGAATACTTCATATGTGGCAGGGAAAGAATATAGGAGGGATAGCCATAGATCTATTTTAAAAATAAATTAGAAACTACTGGGCTCAACTCTGCATGGAAGCCACATTCTCTGCCTTCAAATGGCGCCATCATTCCATTAGCTTCTTAGGGAGCAGGCTGGTAGAGTTTGGGTTCTCTGCAATGCAGAAAAGTCACCTTCCATGCCCAGAAAAGCTCCCCATTTTCACAGAGCCAGTCCTGCCACATAAAAGGCTGACTTCTGCATTCATCTAAGTCTTGTTTATTTGCTTTATTATCTACTTTCGGTTCCCTCATTTCTTCACTAGGCTTTTCGCAACAGCCTCAAAACTGTGCAATCACCAAATCTTTTTCTGACTCTAGTCAGAACCAAAAGCACAGTGTGACCTTTTTCTTGCCTCTGGGGGAGAGATTTTGTTGGAGGCTGCTTCTCATGCCCTGGCAGACTGTTTCTATGAGAAAGAGTGAGAAATGTAAAAGGAAAGGAGTTATCTGGGAATGGGACTTGTGAGATCAAGACATCACTGGATGAAAAATGCTTAAAAGGTGGATAGAGGCAAAAAGTCGAATAAGTAAGCCTCACCTCCACCAGGTTATATCCAGTCCTGCAGCTGACAATGAAGTAGTCTTGGAATCGATACACGGGCTGTAGTTCTCTGATGATAGTGAACTCATCATTTGGCACAGGCTGTGGGCAACGGATTCCTGTTCGAGAGTTTTAAAAAAGGAGGTGAGAGATACATTGGCAGGTGGCTGGGTAACATCTGTGTTCATCTGTTGCACTGGGGATACATTACTTTCTGTGCTGTACTGGATCTTCCACCCACGGCTGACTCCCGACTCGTCTGTAAGGAAAAGGACATCTACAGAAGGGCTGTTGGTTTCGATGGCCCCCGGAGACACTGTGCCACAGAACTCATGGATCACTTTTCCCCCAACTTGGATCTAGTGAGAAATGAAGGGTTCGGAAGTACAAGTGCCAAAAGTCACACCTTAATATCCTCTGTTCCCCAAGACCATCAAGCTGGTCCATCAACCAACTAGCTTAAGCTCTTTGATCCCTCTCTGGGGAACAGAACAATGATAAAGGAAGAGAAATATTGTTCTGCCTACATCAGTCCCTCATGGCCCTCGTTCTGCTAAATTGCTCTGCTAGTTCAAATAGCTGCCGATGCAAAGAAAGGAAGATTCGTTTCACTCATGTTATGGTCACATAGGGTTCTGAAAAGTTTTGGTGAGGAATTCTTACTTCTTGATTCATTTTACTGTGAACTTGACTTGTTTGTTGACATTTCTGACCTTCATAATTGGCTATATTCCAAGAGGGTGGGTGCTTACTGGCTCTCAGTAAGCTTGCATCCTGCCTGTACAACCAAATGTCTTCAAGCTTCAAAACCAAGGACCCACCCGCACAGCCTGAAATCCAGGAATCCCAGGAAAGGGTGGAAAAGTGTGAAGAACCTGGCAAGAGCCAGGGACAAAAAGAAAAATTAGTAACCCTAGAGGATCTCACCAGGAAGGTCACCCTCTTTCATGAGCAAAGATCACTCATGGTTTTGCTTTCTCTTGACAGGCTACTTTTTGACAGCTGTCAAGAGACAGCAAACTGGAAAGTATAGCTTTTTGTAGCTTTCCTAGGTCAAGGTCCATGGTGGGTGCCTGCTGCACTTTGACAGCAGACATCCTCCCTCAGGGCTTTGCCCAAGCAAGGGTTGCCATTTTTAGTCTGACAAAAAATATTTTTAAATATTTGAAAACATTTGCACAATATTCTTACATTTAAAAAAGAAGGGTGACAAACCAGTGACAGCTCCTCCAACATGCTTCAGGGGGCTATCACTAGCTGTCAGATCAGAAATTGTGAAAAGAGAGCTCCAAACAGGGCTGGAAGGTAAAAAAAAAATTGGCAGTGAACACGAGTGAGCTTGCAGTTGTGGTGGAGGAAGAGCAGACAAGTCGGTCCTGCTGCAGAACCCCTGGAATGCTGGTGGAAAGATCAAGGGGACGAGGGAGGTATAACCCATGGTGCACTGTGGATTGTTTCATGAACAGTCCCTCTGCAGTTTGTTTGCAGGGTGGGTTGTCATGATGTGCAAAACTGCTCAGCGAACACGTTCTCACAATCATCGGCATGGCGAACAAGCCTTGGTGACTTGTTATCCACTCTGCATTTGTTGGTGACATGCCACCCCTTTTGCTTAAGTTCCATTACTGGTGCAGCTTAACATGTTGTCCATCCCTGGCAAGGGTGTGTTGCCTAAAAGAGAGCCAGTGAGGTGCAGTGGTTAAGAGCATGGGACTGGGACTCAGGCGAACCGGGTTCGAGTCCCCGCTCGGCCATGGAGCCCACTGGGTGACTTTGGGCCAGTCACAGACTCTCAGCCCAACCTACCTCACAGGGTGGTTGTTGTGGGGATAAGATGGAGGAGGAGAATGATGTAAGCTGCCTTGAGCCCTTGGTAGGAAAAAGGCAGGATATAAACCCAAAAATAAATAAAATAAATAAATAAAATCCTTCAAAAATATAGCAAACATGGAGGTTGTGGGGCATTTTGTACAACTGAGGGTGGGTTGTTGCTCGGGTTAACTAACCACCTCAAAACTCTGGTATTTTTGTTAACCAGGGGGTTAACCAACTGTCCCTATGCCCTAGTTTGTCCCTAAACCCCCTGGTCTAGGTATCTGGGGGCGGTTTGTCAACCGTAGGAGTAACCCTCAATTGTGTGAACTGGCCCTCAACTGCTCTGAGTGACTTCTTCCAAAGGAAGACAAGGCCACGTAAGCTCTGCTCCACCAGAACTTCTCACCAGTCAGGGAAAGCGGAGGGCATATAGCAACATAAGCTCAAAAAATGCATGAGCATACGGGACAATATTATTCACACTGAGAACTAGCCACCCAAAGTACCAACTGCAAGAATTCTTGGATGCTTAAAAGTTCCCCCTTTCCATTTATGATCCATTCCAAGGAAGTGGGATGGAGTGTAACAGCCTCAGCAAAGGCTGCATTTATCTGCAGTACCTTAAGCTGGTCGTAAGGGCAATGGACTTGCTGGTGGTCATCGATTTCAAAAGGCTCCAGAACCTTGAGGGTGATGGTCAGCCCTTTTTCCACTCGTATGCTGTAGTTGCACTGCAGATCAGCTGGGTATGGCTGAGGATATCCAGGGCTTGACAGATACCCAGAGAGCTCCGTGAACATCACATTGCTGCAGTCCACTGAAGACCAGGGAACCAAAAGAAGGCTTACTGATTGATAATCAGGCACACCACAGGAGAGTTTTGCAGCATTATTCCCTTGCAGGCAGCCCAGCCTCCAGAACCCTACTCTCTAACACAACACCATTAATTAGCCTGAAGTAACGATCATCCCTGCGGTTCTGCATTAACAATTTCTCACACAGGTTTCAAACCTCACTTTACTCATAAAGAGAGTGAAAGTGCAGGAAAATCCACCTTTTAACTTCTCATCCTGTGAATACACCAGATGAAAAAGGGCCATGGGAGTAGTTAATTCACTCAGTATCATCTTTAGTATGAAGCCTTTGGCTAAAATAGTAATATTTAGAAACTTGTAGAGCGCTTGCGATATTCGAAGCATTTCATACCCATTATCACAACAGTAAACTCTACAGGAAAAACCAGTCTTCTTATCCTTATACTGAAGATGAGAGGCTAAGGCCGAGAATTGATGGCTCCCCTAAGGCTGGATTTGAGCCTACGATCTCTTGAACCCCACAGGTACTTTGCTACACCAGCTGCCACCTCTCCCTGGGTTCCTTGGGGTGGGCACTTGTCTGTTCACCTCGACAGGAATGCCGATCACTCTGAAGTCGGTAGCCAGGCTGGCAGGAGCAGAAGTAGCCACCAATATAGTTGTGGCAGAAGTGCTGGCACCGAGGTCCATCTTCATTGGCATTTCCATGGGTACACTCATCCAAATCTGGGGATACCCAATAAGGAGAGACAAGAAAGTTTTGCAGGTTAAGTCCAAACAAGACGAAAATGTTCATGGTCAGTGGACAGGCTAAGGATTGGGATTCAACCTGTTCTGGAAACAGTTGTGCTCTCCCTGAAGACTATGCCGTTTATGATTGGGATATCTAAGGACCCTGCCTAATTATTTTGATTTTCAAAGAGGTCCTTTTAAGGCCAACATTACTCACAAAGACCCACTCACCAGGCATTCCTGAAAAGGGGCTGTCCTGTGTCACTCCCCAGCTGTGGAGGCACTCCCTCAAGAACTACCATTTGTCCTCACTCTCTTGACTTTTACAAAGGGTGTGAAGGCACATCTTTTAAAGTTAGGCCTTTAAATTATGTAGTTGATTAATGTTATAATATTTTACAGTTTTATGCTTCTTATTTTTATTGTTTTAGGGATTTATTAAATTGCTGTGCACTGCCTTGATGACATTAGCACATAAAGGCACAATCTAATCCAGATGCCTGTAACCCTCCAAATTCAGAAAAGTATGTATGGTCGTATGGTTGCTTGTATTATGAGACAAATTGGTTAGAGACCACCCTGAAATCCATGGATGAGCAGGGGCGTGTAAATGTTTTAAATAAATACAATAAAATAAATAATGCAAATATAGTGTACTGTTGTGTATGTTACTATTAATTCAGAACACACTGTTTAGTAAAAGCAAAACATTAACATGTTTACATGGGTCTTTAACCTCAGAAAGCTGTACTCCATTATGTTCATTAATTAGAATACTAACAAATGTGATAACTGTATATTTTGCTAAAATATATACCTGAGTAACCGAATAGCTCAGTCTAAGGTCTTGCAAGCTGTTAGATATAAGATTTGTAAGCTATGTTAATTAACTTGGAAAAAAGCTGGGAAAAAGTTTTGAGGGAATTTACCTTCATTAACAATAACAAACAGTGCTTAGCAAACTACACTGAAGGCACTTCCTTCTGTTATCAAAGTCAAGTCTATTAGATTGGATTGAAGAGAGAAAACTGGGTATTGTTTGCTCATTATCATTGCTCATACTCCTGAATTGACTAGCCAATGGCTGCTATTCATTTCACTTTTTAAAGGATCGGGATACTAGACTCCTTCCTTTTGCAACTATCAACTGACCTCTGCTGAAATCCTTTACCTGCATGACATGAGACTTATTTTAATGAGGAACTTTGCTTGGCGTCCCTCATTTGCTTCCTCTTGAACTTCTTCCTATTGGGAAGGAGACTCAGATTCTCCTACTGCACGCTCCCCTAAGCTGGTGCCCTCCAGATGTTTTGGACTTCAGGGCACCAGGGCACCAGGAGGAGGAAGACTGTCCTCTTGTGTTAAGGGATTGCAGGGACTGAACCAGGAGCACATGATCCTTCATTCCCTCTCCCACCAGAGATGCTAGTCCAAGGTGGGAATGTCAGGACATCTGAACAGGGATGCTAGCTAGATACTCTGTGCTAACTCCCACCCCACCCTGTTCTTGCACTATGGAAAAGTGATCCCAGAGAGGGATATGCCCGTGATAAAGCTCCCGGATTGACTGCATTCCCTCCATTGCTAAGGGACTCTATCCTTCTGCACCCAGATGCCCTTGGACCTGCTTGTTCCAGGAAACTGGACAGAAGACACTTTCCGGAATCCCAGCAAGGTCAGTTCTCTTGGTTCCCAGCCAGGGCTCTGTGCTACCTGCTTGGCATGGGGTGCAAGCTGCCTGTGCAACTGCCTCTGCCTACAGCTAGGCTAGTATTCTTGATATCCACCCGGCATGCTTCCTTCTGCAGGGCATGGAGCCTCTATACTCACCCACAGCTTGATAGTAGGCTTGGAATCCCTTGTAGGAGACAGAGATGCCATTTTCCTCATTGGAGAAGTCAGAATGAAACAACAGCTGCATCGTGTTCCCCATGGACAAAAACTCTCTTCCTTTGGGGTGGTTGCCAATGGCTGAGTCCACCTGGCCACAGTAACGGCCCAGGTCTTTTTTGTCTGCTTTGATCTGCCAGATCCCAAGGAGAGAAGGGCATAATGTTAAAAACGTGGCACTAATTAGTCAAAATCCAAAGAGCCTCCAACAAGTTTCACATAGTTATGGGGATTTTGGGCTAGTATTTTTTTTAAAAAAACAACAGCATCCATGGGGAGAATGCAACATGGCAAACTTAATTTGCAACTGAGGGAAATTTGCTGGAGTAAGTTAGCCTGCTGTTCAAAGAAAGCAAAAAATCAACTTTCCCATCTTTGCCATGGAAGATGCTTTGCCATGGAACATGGAGAATGGACCCCTTCTCTGACTCTCCAGTATGGATACCCTTACTGGGACTCCAGGAGTCCCCTTCCAGACCCACTCTGTATCCCAGCCTCTGCTCATCATATACCTTGACATAATCATAATGGCAGGCTTCGGATGGCTCCAAATCAAAATGCCAGAAATTCAACTTCACTCTGTAGCCTTTTGGCACTGAAATGTCCCAGGTAGTGATGTTGTTGTTTGGGTACGGTTTAGGGTAGTTGGGGGAGCTGACTTCACCATAAAGTCTTCTTGAGACTGGCATGGAACTGACCACTGCAACAAGGAAAATTCCCTGCAGCAGCAGGAGTGGGGGAAACCTGTAAACATAGCATGCACAGATGAAAAAATGAAAGACATTACCAAATGAAGGATATGTGAGGACCCTTAACGTGTGCAGGACCCTCCTCTTCTGCACCATATAAAGCTGAATTGAGCAACTTACCCAACTGAAATACATTTACATTCTGTATCATTGCTGCATCTGTTCCTGGTAGTCATGGGAAGGAGAATACTGCTATACCACATGAAAAGGTTATACTGCTCAACACATGTTGGATATCCTACTCATTTGCCAGTCCAGATTTTAAGACTTCAGCAAGCATTATCTATGTCCTTTTAATCCTATATGTCTAGCCTTAAGACATAGAAACATCTTGGTTTGGTAAACAGAGGCTTAGATTAGACACATCCCTTCAGGCTCTGAAACCAGGCCTTGACTCTTCTGCTGGAAACATGGGTGGAGAGAACTAATTGCCTGTTTTTAAACCACTATCTATTATAGAAAAGGAGGAAAATTAGCACCTGACATGCAGGTTGTCCACAGATCTAAAGTCTCAGAATTGTCAGCAATAGCAACAGAGTGTCACAAACACTATTCTCTACCACAGCTATCCACATGCATATACAAAACCTGTGCAGAGGCCCTGTGACCTATGAAGAAAAGAGCCAAGCAGCACTGTTTCCTAGCTACCTTTTGCTCTTGGTTTTGCTTTCATTACTACTGGGCACAACAACCACTGCTTTTGGTTCGTTATTGCATGGAGTTTCTTCCATGTACAGCTTGTTGGATTCCAAGATCACATAGCTCCTGGGGAAGGATCAAAAAACAGAACTGACCAGCTCTGCTTTGTGTCCATGTTGATACCACTCTGTAGTGATAAAGTGTCTCCAAGCAACACCCATAGCTGAGAAGAAGGAAACATCTAAGTGGCACTTGCTAACCTGCTCTGCTTCAGCAGGCTACAAGATCAGGCCAAGAACAAAGCAGGTTAGCTGCATCTTTAGACTGTATGCAACACTCCCCTAGGGCTAAACACAATTCTGTAGTCAATTCCCAGAGTGACGAGTATTTATTAAAGCGCACACTATCATTTGATAACAGAGGCACTGAAATATAGCTACTGGGTATGCTTTTAATCCCAGCCTTTGTCAGAGTAACACTAACTGGCAGGAGTGACACCAGTCTTTGCCACCCACCCCTTTCCCACGCAATCAGCAGCACTCACATGTTTGCAGTCTGGACTTAGTGTCTCTTTTCTCTCGCCTTCCAGTTCTTGTAGTCTGTGCTTGGAAGTTGCAAACAAGATTTCAGTAAACTCTTACCTCTGATTCAGTGCGGCTGGGGCAGACCATGCTGAGGGGGAGGGAAGAAAGCGAGCTGGTTTCCAAAGTCGGTGAGGCAACACAGGCCGTTTTCCTTCCGCTGTCTTGTGCTGCCCCCTGCTGTCCCTCCGTCGCCGTCTCTCTCTCGCTCGGAGGGGGGCCCCGGCCGCAAGTTTCCGGAGCACCTCCGTTCAGGGCTTCTGGACGAGGCTGGATTCTGCTCAGGCCGCTTCAGGGGCCGCATGGCCGGGGTGAGCGAGGCTTCTGCGCCTCCCAGGGCCGGCAAAGGGAGGACTTGCCAGGCAGCTGGGGAGGCCCACAGCCCCGCGGAGGCCACCGCCAAGGGCCCTGGGTGGCGCCCCTTCTTCACCATGGCAGCCTGCTTTTCGCCTGCCTGTACCTCTGGCCAGGAAAGGTGGTGGTGAGGAAGAGGAGGTGGAGAGGGAGGAGGGGGAACGATGGGGGGGGCAGCTGCTCACCCACCGGCTCGCTCCTGACCAGCAATGGGGGACAAGGGGGGAGCCGGAGCAGCTGCTGACCTGGCACCGAGGACCTGGGCCCGCTGAGGGAGGGGCCCACGGACGGGGTCTGGCCCAGGGGCCTCCAAAACCTGGAGCCTCCTTTTATGATCATAGATTTTTAAAAATGCCTATAGTGTTTGTTCTCTTTGTCAGAAGTGGATAAGTGTCATGCATAGTAGCCCTCTAGAAGGGGATTATTTCTGTTGGCTCTCAGAAAAATAGGTATAGTATTTTTTTGTGTTATGTACGCACGCACACATTGAGTTGTTAAGTGAAGTGGCATGAAACTTTTAATTTTTTGACAGAATTAGATAAAATTTGTAGAGATAGTTGCCCCTTCAGAAGGAACTGGGGCTACCATATTTGTGGTTACTACAATGTGTGGGCTTTTTTACCTCAGTGTACATGATGGTCAGTCAGCTTCATGGTGGTAACTCCCTTCCCTCCCACTCTCTCCTGCCCTCTCAGTCCTCCAGTCCAGGTGGCCTCCCAGGAGACAGAGCCGGGAGCAATGAGGCTCCTCTCTTTGACAGCCACAGCCGCACACCGTGTTTGGCTCGCTGCAGCTGTCAGACAGCCTCTATTATGCAAAAAGGGCTCATGCCCTGAAGTACTGCAGAGAGACTGATCAAGCACCTGGTCTCCTGCTCCAGAGGGGTCTCCTGGAGCAGGAGGGGAGGGTGTCTGATCCACACTCAGGCAAAGAGGGGGGAATCAGCTGGGTTTCTTTCTTCAGTGTCACTCAGCGGATTCCTCCTCTGGCTCTCACCATGAGGGAAGAGTGAGAATCCACTAGGTGGTGGTGCTCAGTCCCTTTTCTCACTCTGGCTTATTAGAGCGGTGTCCCAAACCTGATGCTCATGCAACCACTTTTCTGGCAAGTAGTAGTGATGAAGGAGAGGAGCTCCGCTTGCCTTCTCACTCCTGCTTTCCATAGTGGCATCCAGAACCTGGCATCCCCAAAGCAAGTGCTGGGTTCTGGTCACCTCTCTGGCAAGCAGGGATGAGAACAGTGGGGGAATCAGCTGGGTGGTCCAGCCAGCTGATTCTCACTATTCACAGGCATGTGAGAGGCAGGGAATCATCTGAGTGGAGCTGCTCTTTCCCAGTGCTGACCAGCTGATCCCCTCTTCCTGCTCCAGGAAATTTCCCCTCTGTCCCTCCCCTTCAGAAAAGCTTCTGGCCCACCCTCAGGCTGGCCCTTGCTGCAGAGCCCCTCTAACTGAGTTCTGTGCTTCTCCCATCATTTTCTGACTGGGTCTTGCCCCTGCACTCCCTCTGATCCTGAAAATGCACCTGCCCCTTCCAAAGCAGGCTGATTCTTGTGCCCTGTCTGAGAAACTTCACTAGGTAACCTTGAAACTTCAAAGCCTTTGCCCCCCCCCCCCGGCTCCTCCTTGGAATCAGAGGAATCCATCTGAACAGTCCGCAGTAAGCAAGAGAGGGGTCTGCTTTCTGCAGCCCACTGGCATTGCAGCCCCTGGGGCAACTGGGATCAAGCCACAGGCCCCTGTGTCAGACTGTGACTATGGTTATTAATCCAAAATTAGGAACTCCAGCCAGTTTCCTGAGTAATCCCTTGACCTTGTTCTGAAGTTTGTTTGGAGCTTCATTCACACTGGAGAAGCATGTGAGAGCCAGTGTGGTGTAGTGGTTAAGAGCGTGGGACTGGGACTCAGATGATCCGGGTTCGAGTCCCCGCTTAGCCATGGAGCCAACTGGGTGACTTTGGGCCAGTCACTGACTCTCAGCCCAACCTACCTCACAGGGTTGTTGTTGTGGGGATAAGATGGAGGAGGAGAATGATGTAAGCTGCCTTGAGCCCTTTGTAGGAAAAAGGCAGGATAGAAATCCATAAATAAATAAATAAATGTGTTTGCCAGCATGCTTGGCTAGCATGACTTCCTCTAGGCTGGGGTACGTCCTCTATTGGCCTACAACTCCCATCATGCTGCACCATTGGCTATGTTGGCTAAGGCAGAATGGTGGGTAGCCCCAAATTTCTTCAGGGCCACAAATTGCCCACTCCTGCTCTAGACAGCCAAATACAGATAAGAAAGGAGAGCTTCCCGGAAGAGCTGGATTTTGGCTTGTGAAGTGGTAAGTCACTGCTGGACCTTGACGGACTGCAGCTGGAGCATAGCAAAACTATGTCTTAGTTGATAAATTACTGAGAAGGCAATAAGCTGTGTAAAAGAATCAAAGTGTGAGGGACAGTCTCATTCTTACAAGCCCTTCTGTTGCAAGTGATACGAAGGTGCTTTTGTTTCTCATTTGGATTTTTAAAAAACTCACTTTCATCAACTAAATAAATACAGCCTGGAAATGGTTGTCTGCATAGTTCTGGGTGCACTCTCCTCTTGCAGGGAGACTGGCTGAAAATTGACTGAGGTTAAGCAGACGACACTGAGGCCATTGCTCTTTATCCAAGGAAGACTAAAAAGAAAAATGTTCAGCCCAGAATATGCTGCATGAGAATGTTAATACAGTAGGCAGAGAGGAACAGAACACTTCTAAAATTCAAGCTACATTATTAGAAGTGTACAGCCAAAGAAAGGGCTAACTGGTTCACATGTGAAATTCAACACCCCATCACATTGCTCTTTAGAATCAACAGTGATATAACAAGCAATATTTTTCAGAATTCTGTTTATTTATTTAAAGCATTTCTATCCCACTCTTTAACTGAAAAGGCTCTCAGAGCAGCTAACAGATCAATAAAAAGGCAATAATTCTTCTTTGAATGCAGCTCTGAAGTGCAGCACAATACCCTCTCATTGTCTAGAGTTGGCAGCTCAATGACCTCTTGGATTTGTCTCTTAGACCTCTAATTTCTCAATATACTGCCCCTCTAGTTTTATAAATCTCCTTACATAGGCTTTTTTCTCCAGCCATCCTGTCTTCCTCTCCCTTCCCCCGCTTAGTCAGAGCCTTCTGAGGCCTCCTACCACAGCTTTTCAGTCTTCGGTTGGTTCATAATGCTATTCCCATCCTTAGAACCTGGGAGAGGTGCTAACCCCTAGAAAACAGACTACCTTCCCTTCCTTCCAAAAACGCCGCTCCAAGTCTTCTAACAGCTTTGTTCCTTGAGTAGTTGGAATGTTTGTGAACATTCTACCATTTTAATCTAGTTTAATGAAATGACACCAGCAGCACCTTTACTGCCGCAAGCATAATATAAATCAGGTTTATTATTAACTCTGTCCATTTTCTGACTGGTGATACTGAAGACAACATACACTGAACCCAAACACAAACGCAACATATTCAGTGCAGGTTTTTCATTAAATTTAACAGACTCTAGAAGTGTAAAAACCAATTTAAGCATTTCTTTTTAAAATGGCTTGGGCCATCATTTCCTCAAGCCCTAGCCGCATCAGGATAAGCTGCCTTTGTAAGATTCATTTGGGGAAGGTGGGGGGGGGCAGTCCAAAGATCCTCCAAACTGGAATAGGTGTTATACCCCTGCCCCCACCCCCCCAAGTTCTGCAAGGACTGCCCTCTGCCTACTAGCCCAGACGCATTTTGCTTAGATGGCTCCCCCTTAAAAAGCCACAGCATAAGTTCCCTGTGAGGAAAATATCAATAAATTGCCAGATTAACCAGTGGCCTAAGGGGTCTGCAGCCCCAGGCCATGTCAGAATCCCGGAATCTCAATTTGAGAAGAGGGAATAAAACTCGGGTTCGTGGGAAAGATCAAGCGTCCAGACCATCTAGGCTTTATCGTATTAACCCAAGGTTCCCGTGGTACTCACAATAATGCATGTATTACCAGGCAGGCAGAGGTGAATTCTGCTGCAAAGCTTCAACACCATTGCAGGGTATTTTATAGGTACACTGGTACAGGGCAATTGATGACAGGATGCAGAGATTACAATAAGACTCTGAGGTCATCACATACAGAACAGATAAAGAAATGTCAGTCAATCACACAGTAACAATGAGATTACAATATTTCTAATTGCCTATTGACACTTTAGTTCAGTAGCTTGAACCCATCTCCAGGTCTGCTTGGACATGTAAATTCAAGCTACTGAGAAACTATGCATGAGCTCAAGACTCTTATCTAGACTCTAGACATTCTGAATGATCAGGACACATGGAGCTCTCTGGGCTAGGAAGATACTTCCAACAATGATTATTTACAATGTATATTTGGACTGAATGGCCTGTCTACTGTAGCTTACAGCTAATGGTGAGAGAAAGGAGGTGGGGAGGAAGGCCATTTGAAACAGTGACTTAGCTTGGTTTGAGAAGTACAGGATTTGATCCCACAATGCAAAAAGCACACAGAAGTAATGTTTTTCTGAATGTTTTTTATCCAAATTTTCCCAACAGCCACTATCTCAAGGGGGGCACTCTAAACAGAAGCACCCCTTAGTCGCTGTGGCCTAACGATTACAGTACACACTTTGGAAATCCATAATACTTGCGTAGTGCCCAGCCAAGAACATTTGGTAGCAGAAACAACAGGGGTTCATGTTCTTTCTAGCTCAGGTATTCAATTAGTCAATTAATGTGGGCAAATTAAACCACAGTGGACTGTCCTGTTCTGTGAACCAGGCCATAACCCCAAGTCCCATGGAGCTAATGAACTTTACTCCCAGGAGCAGGACATAGCTTCTTACCTGTGAGTAAGCCTCATTTACTTCAGAAACATTGTCCTCTAAATAGGCATGCAGGGAATGAGATCTTTTACTGCCTGTTCATTTCCTCTGAGCCCAGCTCTACCATGCACAGTGTTAAATCCGAATCTGCCTCGGCATAGGCCTCAAATTCTTTTAGCCCTAAAATATTTAGAGCTTCCTGGGTGCCATGATCTGCCTGAATACAATTTACTTCTTTCCTCTGACACAGTACCACTGTAGTTATAGGAGATTTAGGATTAATTCCCTTAGCAAACTTGTAGGGAGTGTAGCATGAGGCCACAAGCCTCTTAACTAGGGAGGAGACTGCCCCCTTTCCTTCTATAGTTTGCTTATTAAGTTTATCAAAGCTATGGTCTGTGGATGGAGAAACATGTTCAGGATTACATCAAATTAGTTATGTAGTCCTAAACACTCCTACACTCAGAAATAAACCAGACTGAGTTCAAGGGGATTTACTCCTGGATAAGTGCAAGACTGGAAATGTATTCCTTAGTAAAGGTGATCAGAGTTGCAACCTGCCTTATCCACCTTGATGATAGCTTCAATATCTGGGTCTAGGGAGAGACTCAGAGATTTGTACCTTTGGTGATTTAAAAAACTACAAAAAACAAAGCTTTTTCTTATGCTGATCCAGGAGAAATAAAAACCTGCAATCTGCAGTGGGACAGTACATTTATTAGGAATTTCAGTTGGTCATAAGTATCCAACTATGCATTTTTATACTTTAAAAGTTGTATAGTTATGTGGTTGCTAGAAATTTAGTACGGCAACATTTGGTGTAGATTTTAGAATTTCCAGGAGTTAGAATCTAGAACCAGAGAAATGTGTCCTAGAATCCCAGAAACTACCAGAATGCAGTATTTGAAATAAAAAGGAAGAGTGTACCATCTCCTTCCACATGTGTTGCAAAGAAATGGCCTCCAGTCCAAAGGTCTTTGTACTATTGTGCTTGTTGGTGATGGGGAGAGTAAGATTTAAGATGTGAAGTTTTACTCAGAAGTAAATCTAACTATTTTAATAGTAGTTGCTCTCTAGTATTGTGTACAGCCTAGGAGCATGGGTCATTATAGTCTACAATACGTTTCCACACTTTCTCTTGCCAATATACCATGTTTGGTCTGTAATGAATTGGTAGATTACTTATATAACTCTTTGCTGGTCTCAGGCATCTGGATTTGGGCCCAAAAGACCAAGGAACTGTGTGTATGCATGGAGGAGAATGTTAAGCAAGCAGAGTTTGGGAAATTGCATAGTTCTGCCCTTAAAGTAAGCAAGAGGTTAATTAGCTTGTCTTCTATAAAATGTAAATGATAGTAATTATTTCTAATTATGCACACATATTTGCATGTGCAAATTAGCATATGTAGATTTGAGCGGTTTCTTTGTCCTGTGAATCTGAGCACCAGGTCTCTTCTGTATCTGAGCTCAGCTGAATCACCCTAACTGATCCAGCTGAATGGCTCTTCCACTGCCTTCTCCTATTAATGACAACCAATCTGGACCTCTCATTGGCCTTTAATTTTGCCATCCCTTCCCAGAACACTGTCTATGTATGCAGGGACTCATTTAGCCTTTCCAGTCTTTTTGTTGGCTCAACTGTTGAAGTTGGTGGAGGTGCCTCCTGCGGGCCAGTTGCACCATCCTTGGGTACATTACCCCCCCTCCCACCACCACCACCACTGCAAGAACAGAAGCTCCTAGATTGAAACCATCTTGGCATGGCCAGTCATTAAGTGTGAATTCAGCATCCATGATGAAGCATGGCATGTTTGGTTTCCATGAATCCCCATGGGGAATCAGTGTTTGTTGGAAGGTTTCCACACTTCACCATGGCTTGTCATTATGTGTGAACCAAGCTACAATGTTTTTCCAGAATTTCCACATTTCTGCTATCCAGTTTAGTGGCAAGAGCAGCTGTGGTGGCAGCAGGTGCTCCAGCCTCCATTTTTCTGCTGGCCTGTTCTGTCTAGCAACTGCTGATTAACCAGCAGCAGCACTGACTGGCTGCCTCTGCACTCCCTTTCGTTCCTGTTGGAGTCTACCGCCATGTTGTCGCCCAGCTCTCTTGCGAGTGCTCATGCATTGACCATGACTATGTAGACTCCAGCAGTATGTGGACTGAGAACTACCAGAAGTACAGGCAGGATTTCGAAGAGGCAGAGGAACTAGAGATCAAATTGCCAACATACTCTGGATCATGGAGAAAGCAGGGAGTTCCAGAAAAACTTGGGCTTCATTGACTATGCTAAAGCCTTTGATTGTGTGGATCACAACAAATTGTGGCAAGTTCTTAAAGAGATGGGAGTACCAGACCATCTTATTTGTCTCTTGAGAAACCTATATGCAGGTCAAGAAGCAACAGTGAGAACTGGACACGGAACCACTGATTGGTTCAAAATTGAGAAAGGAGTTTGGCAAGGCTGTATACTGTCGCCCTGCCTACTTAACTTATATGTAGAGCACATCATGAGAAAGGTGGGGCAAGATGAATCACCAGTTGGAATTAAGATTGCTGTGAGAAATGTCAACAACCTCAGATATGCATATGATACCACTCTCATGGCAGAAAGTGAAGAGGAACTAAAGAGCCTCTTGATGCGGGTGAAGGAGGAGAGTGCAAAAGTTGGCTTGAAACTCAACATTAAGAAAACTAAGATCATGGCATCTAGTCCTCTCACTTCCTGGCAAATAGATGGGGAAGAAGTGGAGGTAGTGACAGATTTTATTTTCCTGGGCTCCAGGATCACCGCAGACGGGGACTGCAGCCAAGAAATTAAAAGATGCTTGCTCCTGGGGAGGAAAGGTAGGGCAAATCTGGACAGCATACTAAAAAGCAGAGACATCACCCTGCCAACAAAAGTTCGTATAGTCAAGGCTATGTTTTTCCCAGTTGCAATGTATGGCTGTGAAAGCTGGACCACAAGGAAGGCTGAGCGCAAAAGGATTGAGGCCTTTGAATTGTGATGCTGGAGGAGACTCCTGCGAGTCCCTTAGACAGCAAGGCGATCAAACCATTCAGTCCTAGAGGAGATCATCCCTGACTGCTCTTTAGAAGGCCAGATCCTGAAGATGAAACTCAAATACTTTGGCCACCTAATGAGAAGGAAGGACTCTCTGGAGAAGACCCTCATGCTGGGAACAATAGATGGCAAAAGAAGAAGGGGACGGCAGAGGATGAGGTGGCTGGATGGAGTCACTGAAGCAGTTGGTGTGAGCTTGTGGACTCCGGTAGATGGTGGAGGACGGGAACGCCTGGAGGAATGTTGTCCATGGGGTCACAATGGATCAGACACGACTTCACGACTAACGACAACAAATGTTGGCAGCAGGGGGGTGCCGTTCTGCACCCAGTGGCTGAGTGGAGACTAGAACCCAGATCTTCCAGGTCTCCAGTCCAACACTCTAATCCCCACTGCACACTCCACACTGGCTGTCTTGGACACCAATTTAGATGACTTCAAAAGGGGATTGGACAAATTCCTGGAGGAGAAGTCTGTCAGTGGCTACTAGCCCCGATGGCTTTATGCTGTCTCCCGTATCAGAGGCAGTGTGCCAGTGCGCACCGGTTACTGGGGAATTTGGGCAGGATGGTACTGTTGAACTCATATCCTACTTGAAGGATCCTGCAGGCAACTGCCTTGCTGCTGTGTGAACAGATTGCTGGAGTACATAGGCCACTGGGCTTCTTAAGATTTGCACAGGTTAAATGAGATTGCAAAAAAGCTGCATTTTGTGGCATAGAAGCCACCATATCCCCACTGCTTCCAACCAGACAATTGGGCACATCCAGCAGCATTGCTCCCCTGACTATGAGAAGGGGGGGGGGGGCAGTTCTGCTGCAGGACTCACCCAGTTGCTTACTTCAGTTGTGGCCTAATGCTTTCTCACTGGGGCTCCTGGCACTTGGAGAACGGGCTCCCTTGCCAGACTGCCTTCTTTTATAGCTATACGTGGGTTGGCACAACTGCTGCAGTAACCAATCTGATCAGAGGGCCTCCTTTGAAAAGCAAGGGAATGCGTGGCTGAACTTCTGGTCTGTCCAGTGACTAGGAATGTATGCTAATTGTTAATTGTCCCCTGGGAAATTGAGATGTTCTGTTCAGTACCAAGCACAATAGGGAAAGTGTCATTGGAAGGTCAGTGGAGAGAGGTTAGGTGATTTGTGAAGTGATGTAGTTTGGAGAGCTGAGTTCCTTTGTGTGAGATTTAATCTAAATGATATCCTGAACTGGGACCACCCTATTTCTGAGTTTCAGTTTGTGAGCTACTCTGTAGCACTAAAAACTTGAGCCTATATGGGGCCCAAGCTGAAAGTAGCCTTTACTTTTTATTTACAAGCAGTCTTTCTTTAGGTAGACCTTGACAATGGCTCAACCGTGTACAGTGGTACCTTGGCTCACGAACTTAATCCGCTCCAGGACTCTGGTCGTGACCCAAATTGGTTGTGAGCCAAGTCAAATTTCCCCATAAGGTTCAGTGTAAATAAGGTCAATCTGTTCTGTAACTATTTTTTTTAATCACAAAAATTTGAAATGGACACACCGGGGGGGGGGGGAGATGGGCGTGATCGCATGTGCACTCAGGTGGGGGAGGCGGGCACGATCGCAGGCATGCTCAGGGTGGGATCATGATTGTCACCTGATGCGGAGTTTGCGACCGGTGGCAAAATTTTTCAGAAATTTCTGTTCATGGCTCGATTTGGTCATGAACTGAGTTGTTCATGAGCTGAGGTACCATTGTATTGCTTTTACTCCCCTTTTCTAAGCCTGAGTTTAGTTTAAATGTGGACTCCCTGTCTGAGCAAGGCTGCAGGAGCTGTAGGTTCCTACTGGGTTTTCCCTCTTGAAATTAGCTCCCTGGCATAAGTCTACACAGCGTTACCTTTCTGAGAATTTTGCCTTGCTGTGCCCCTGTGCTGGCTTCAGCTAATAAGTTTGGGATAATTACCTTGAGCAATACAGATCTAGATATGAAAGGAGATAAGCAACTTGCCAAATTGGGCTTACCTTCTCCTTGCCTGGGTTGCTTAACTTACGTGTGGGCTGATGCTTTGTCAATGGGACTCCTTGAGTCCCCAACTTCTCTAGCATCTAAAAAGTCACCAGGCATTGTCCCACACATTTGTGTATCTTCACAAGTATTAGACATTGGCTTTTAAAGAATGTAAAAGAAACAAACTTGAGTTGCAATTCTTATGAAATTTAATTTTGCAACTTTTTCTGTACTCCATCAGAGTCACAGGTATTGGATACGCTTAGCAGCCACAAAGTTGATTAACATTTGTATTAACGGATAGAAGCAGTTTGAGGTTTTACAAGATGAGAGAGTAAACACAGTGGAAGGAGCCATTTAGTAAATAGATGCACTGTGTAGGTGCACACAAGCACAAGAACATTATTGTTTTGGACAAAAGAGTGGCAGAACGTTTGATGGGCTGGCTAGAATAAAATGTTTGTCCATAAAAGACATTCATTTCAGGGAGGTCATACTAACCTTAGTACCTCCTTTATGAAATACTTAACTTCATCAATAAAACAAACTGGAAAAAATGGAAATTAAGTTTGGGAAAAGATTTTAGTGCACAATCTTCTCTCATTAAACACTAGTGCAATGGATGTATCAATTCCAAAAAAAGGACCAAAGTAAAAGAAGTCCTCAACAACCTTTTATTACAAATGACAAAGTTAAGTGGCACAATTCTGCTTTCAGCAGGCAAAGAAATTAAGTATCCTGGCTGCTGAATGCTAGCTTGCCTCAAACTGTGCACAAACTTTTGGCAGCTAGCCTAAGCAGAGTGTTAAGGGTGAGCTGTTGGAATATTAATCATGTTTCCCATCTAGATTCACTTGGCATCAGCCTTATCATCACCTAAACTTGTAAGGGGAAAGGATTTTCCCAGCTCGGTTTATATACTAGCTGAACCCCAGAGCCCTTTTAGTAATGTTTTGATCCAGATAACTTCCTTGGTGACAAATTGCCCCTCTCCTCTGCCTAGGAAACCAACACTCTTATTCTGAAAGGATTTCACTGTCTGCAACATGAAACTTCCGTCGCCTGCCCTCTTTACTGCCTGCCCCATTTCTCTCTTCTCTCCCAATTTATCCTCTTCTCCATCACCAGCCCACAGGCAAGGACATCCTGACTACATTTGGCTGCAAGATTCTCCTGCTACTTTGATTTTCCTTCTGTGCAAAGACAATTAGACTCTCTTCGCTTCCACAGCTTTAATGGAACGCCTTCTCATCCCAGCATTAACACTGCTATTGTAGCAATGTGTCACCTTGGGAAGATGAAAGATGATCAGTTAATGAATCCTAGGATCTTTTCAACAGTAGGCAGAGCTTTTGTTCTTCCTAAAATAGTCTAGCTGTGTTTGGGCTCAACCTATTCAAATTGCAGGTGGGGACTCAGACTATTCCTCCATCCAAACAGAATTCCCACCAATCTACAAAAACATGTTGATATCAGGGTATCTGTCTAGTTCACCATTCTGTTCACACAATGGTCAAACAGCCACCCACAGGGTCCCACGAGCAGGATATGAGTGCAACAGCACACAATGCCCATTTGCACAGCAACTAGCATACATGGGCACACGGCTGGATACTTGATAGCATCTGTCAGGACTAGAAACCAATGATAGCCTTCTCCTCCAGTAATTTGCCCCATCCTCATTAAAAACCATCCAAATTGGTGCCCTCATGGAAGGGCATTCCATAATTTAACTATGCACTTTGTGAAGTACTTCCATTTATATGTCTGGAAGCTCCTGCCAATCAGCTTCATGAGAGGACCCCCCACACACACACACACCTCCAGTTTCTACCATTATGACAGAAGAAAAATGTCTCATTGTCTACTTTGTCCGCACCATAATTCTGTACACCTGTATCATGTCTCCCCTTGTTTACCTTTTCTCTAAGGTAAAAAAAGTCAGATGTTGTAATAATTTGTCATGAAGGAACTGTTCCAGCACCTTGATCATTTTTATTGCCCCTTTCTGTTTTTGCAACAATACAATATCCTTTCCTAGGTGTGGTTACACCACAGATTTCTGTAAGGACAGGATGCTACTGGAAGTTTTATTTTCAATGTCTTTCCTAATTATGGCTCACATGGAGTTTGCATTTCACAGCAGATGCACACTGGATGGAAATTTTTCATTGAGCATTCCGCCACAATCCCAAGATTTCTCTCTTGGTCCGTCACCACTCATTCAGATCTCTTCATTTTATATTTGAAGTTTTTTTTCCCTCCAGAGTACATTAGTTTACAATTGCTTGCACTGAATCATATTTGCCACTTCAATGTCCATTTTTCCAGTTTGCAGAGATTCCTTTGGAATGCTTCACAATCCCATTTAGCGGCAACTACCCTAAATCATTTGCTGGTATCACCAAACTGCTCACTCAGCTGTTCGAGTGATTTATGACCATCTATGAATTAAGTTGAAATAAGGATTCCTGAAGGACACCTATGTTTGCATCCCTTCACTCAGGGATTTTACCATTCCTACTCTGCTTTCAGCATTTTAAGTTACTGATCCATGAAAGGACCTCCCACTTTCTTATTCCATGGCTGCAAAGGTTGCTCAGGAGTCTTTGATGAGGGAATTTGTTAAAAAAAAGGGCAGTGTTTGTAAGCAATGCCTACTGGATCAACCCATGTGCTTATTGACACTGTAAAAGATTAGTGAGACAGGACTTGCCTTTGTGGAAGACATGTTGTTTTTTTCTCTGCAGGGCCTGTCCTTCTATATGCTTACTAAATTTATCTTTAATAATGCTTTCAACCAATTTACCTGCAGCAAGCATTAAGTAGCTAGTAATTGTCCATATCCTCTCCACCCCCCCCCCCGATCCCTTTTTAAAAAATTGGTATTATATTGGTCATTCTCCAGACCTCTGGTACAGAGGCTGATCTTAATGGATATGTTTATTTATATATAACAGGGTCACCAATTTCATATGTGTTTTAAGTACTCTGGAATGGGTTTGGTGATTCATTAAGTTTCAACTTGTCAAAGGTTGAAAACTTCATGTTTTGTCATTATTTGTGTTAATTCCTCAGACATTATTGCAAAAAACATCTGTTTGGGCACAGGTGTCTTTTCAGTATCCTCTGCTGGGAACAGATGAAAAGAATTTATTCAGCTTTTCCACAATCTCCTTATCTTCCTTTAGCACTCCTTTGCCTCCATTATCATCCACTGCATCTACTTTTTTTCAGAATTGAGATCTGAACACTAAATGAGGAGACTTTGATTATGCACTGTCCACATTACTTCTTGATGGTACCGTGGTATAGCATAGAGAAAAAGAAAACTGTGTTTTATTTCTGCCACCAGAATTACTCCTTGGAAGGCACCAGAAACAATAAAAAGGCCTTTAAAAATACAGTAAGAGTGTGCACCTCCTCAAAGAAAATTCTCGCTCCTCCTGTATCCCCACATTTCTGGACCACCCAGTGATCAGGATACAGACAAGCAATACAAAAGAATGAAATGGAAAAGGAGTGCATAGACTTAGTGACATTATAAAGGTTGACAGTCAATCTCAACAGAAAAATTGCAAGAATAATTGCAAGATACAGAAAGGATCACATTCAAAGCTTTGCTTCAGAACTCATACAAAAGAATGAGGCGATCTGATCCCTCACCATCTTTGAAAATTAACGTGTCGGCTCACAAGGCAGGTCTAAAGGTTTAGCCTCTCATATCTATAGCTGGTTAATCATGCATCATAGCGAAACAACATGACTGAAAATGGTTTGGGAGAATGATAGTGGGAAACAGATTACAGATTGGCACTGGAATACAATCTGGGAAAGGAGCCCGCTTACATCTATTTCAATAGCAGTTAAAGACACACATTTAAGATTAATACAGAGGTGGTATCTGACACCCATGGAACTAAGTCATATTAACACAAATATTTCTGCAAATCACTGGAGAGGTTGCCAGGTCAAAGGTATGTTGTTGCACATGTGGCTTGTGAATGTGTGCAAGTATTTTGACAGCCATGTTCAACTATACTTCTCAAATAAAGAACAGTTCATGGCACCCCATTATTAGCTCTTTTTTCCCATTTCTGCTGACATACAAAAGCAGCTGTAATATAAAGACCTAAATGTACTATTAGTAGCAGTGACAAGAATAGTTCCTGCATGATACTGGAAAATGAAAATAGGATACACTGTGAACAGATGGTTTCTGAAAATTTGGGAAATGGCTCTTGCTGATAAACTAATACAGCATAATGGATTGATCAGAGTGAGGTACAAGCAGGAGTCATTCCTAGAAACACTGTTCCCCTTCATTACATACATTAAGGCTGGGTCTGCAGACCAGCATCTCCCAAGTATGCAGTCCTATTTTTGGCAAGGTGTAATAACTAGCAAGACAAAGAATGGAGAAATGATTTTGTGGTTGTAACAGTGCTAAAAATGCATGGGGGGAGCAGGCACAACTATCCTAAATTATGCACAGAATTATGTAGGACAAGCTGCTTGTCTTGATGTTTATTGTATTTCTGATATTTTTGTTGTTGCCTTGATTTTCTTAAATAAAATATTGTTAAAAAGAAAAAACTCCCATTTTCCCTATTACTAAAAAAAGTAACCAAAAGTGTTGTTTATGAGCAGAGACAAAACCAGAAGGTCATACTGCCATCTAAACAACCGTGAGTAGGGAATGACAAGCACACACCGAACATCTCTTGTAGAAAAGCCTTACTGGGAGGGGGAAGCTGATCCGTAGCACATTCCTTACCTGTGTTGTTACTCAGTGACAAAACCCAGCACAGACAACCATTAACACAAACACATTTACTGAGACAAGTTAGTCATCACATTATTTTAATACAAAAGAGAAGAATGTAGAACAAAGAGTAAAAAGCTGATTGTTTGATTCTGGTCCTGGCTTTGAGCTCTAATGCCTGTTTCATCCAGAAGTTAGCATTTGGCACTAGGCAGATGCTATGCTGGGGATCACTTCACTTTTTGGAAAACCTGGACACAAACCTCATCCTCTGCTGTCATGCGCTAGGAGAAGAGAAAGAGAATATGAGAACAGTATCCACCATTATGCTTGCAACTTGGAGAACATTTTATTTAAGAAAGTGTATATTCCACTTTTCCCAAGCTGTTCATGAAAGTCAAAACAGAAAATAATAATGAAACAGTAAAATATTTCATCAACACTCTCCTGATTTCAGTGGGGAGATCATTCCACAAAGAGGGCATCAGCTATTAGGTGGTATATAAATAAAGTAATAACAATAGGTGCTATAAGGGGACCCTCCTTTACACATGAACAAGTGAACATTAATAGGCCGTAATAAAGTCAGCAAGGCCTTTCCTCAGAACATAAAGACCAGGGTAGTCACTGTGAGAGAAGGTGGTCTTTACGAAAGGTAAAGAGATTGAAGATTGGGGAAGATTTATAGCAAGGCTCAAAGACTTACTCTAGGCATCAGTATATTTTAAGTCTATTTGTTGTGGTTACTTTTGTATACTAGGTGCTGTACAGTCTGAAAAAAATAATTGCTTATGTACTGAAAGACAGAGGGGAAAGAGACTAACAGGATGGCAGTACTACTTTCAGAGCGTTTGATAATCCATTTCCCAGCATGAGTGTGATGGATTTGCTTTGAAAGAGCTGTCTGCCCACATCCTGCAGCAATAATTTTGTTGCCTCAGGAAGAATATACACCCTCTCACCCCATCACCACTGTGTGTATGCAGAACAGCCCACCAGAATATGCGCCAGCACAAGTATTGAAAGAATTTGAAATTCCTCTGTGCACAATTGTAAGGACTCATGTTCATTTCAGTGATACCTGCTCAGAATCCCTTAGGTAAAATCTGTGTCCCTCCCTTAGTGGTACCCTCAGAGCCACGTGTTCTTAAGAATAAAAATTTGTCTGACTTTAGCTTATTTATATAATATAGGAAGAGTAAATTCTGATCAGTAGTGTCATCAGGACAGGACTTTAGATATGGGCTTAGGGGCTCTCTCAGCAGAACAATCAGGAGGGTCCCCAAACATCATACAGCTGGATACTTCTGAGGAAGACCAGTGAATTGAAGTACATCTGGGAATGGAAGCATTTTAGTGATGATAGTGGCATTAAGACAATTCTATCAAATACATGTTTG
Source organism: Varanus komodoensis (assembly GCF_004798865.1). NCBI lineage: Eukaryota > Metazoa > Chordata > Lepidosauria > Squamata > Varanidae > Varanus > Varanus komodoensis. The sequence goes on along the minus strand of NW_025336223.1, from coordinate 3,265,121 downwards.
GAAGTTAATAAACGTGTGCTTCTTTATTATTCCATTATTAGAACCATGGCTTTATTATTCAACGTGAACTTGGTTTAAATGATACAAATCATCATGTGGCAGTGTATTTAGCAAATTATTGAACTTTTAAAGCAGGATGCAAAACATGTGAAGTGCTGGCTGCCACCCCCTAAGCCCTGTCTGGCAGTTCCCCCACCCAACTCTCGGGAAGAGAAAGGGAAGGGAAGGGAAGGGAAGGGAAGGGAAGGGGCTCTGTGATTGCTGGCAAAGAGGCCTCTTTCTTAGAATGCTTCCAAAGTGTTTCCTAGGAAGCAGTGTTCAAGGACCCCTGCTTCTTAGGGTGCTATGGAAATGAAGAAAGGAGAACATGCTCCAGGAACAGATTCTGCTCTAGGTTGCTGCCCTAGAAACCCCATTCCTAGGCTGCCACTCTATACAAGATGGAGAGTCATGCTTCAGGTTTCAGTAAGGTATCTTTCTTCCTTCTCTCAGCATACCATTAGATCCACCTGTCTGCCTACCGACTGCAGTATCTGCAGCTGATCCACCCACCCCTGGAATCTTAGCACCCTTATCCAGCACAGTTGCTCCCCATATGAGCAGATGGCGCTGAGCCCTTCGCAGACAGCGCAGCCGAGGGGGCGGGGGGGGGTGAAATGCCTCCGCAAAGCAGAGAGAGTTGTGCAGGCCCCCACACTAAGGAGCACGACATTAATTTTCCTCCACAAACTGCTTGCCAGTATTGTTGGACTGGTGACTATGGAAACTCGTGCACAGACAGGCACATGTTTTGCTAGCACTAATTCGAAGGTTTTTAAAGAGCATCACACACAGGAATGTGGTGCTTTGATTTAATCCTTCCTTACACTGTGCCCCATGATCTCTGGTCAAACTGCAGGGAAAAGACAATGGGTGGCTCCCACTGAACTCAGCCAAGTCAACTTTTGAACTCTTGGGAAGGATGTTTTTGTCAAGGGGCCATTGCCTTCAGAAAAGGCACACATAACTCATGGGGCCTAGGAGGTGGGGAAGAAGAGCCATTCTGTGTTTCTGAGAACTCCTGCATGCATTTCCTCAAGATTTCCTTGGTGGTAATGGTGGGAAACTGGTTAGGGACCCCTCCTCACCAGATGCAGTTGATCTCCTTCTAGCCAGTGTCTCCAGCCCCGATTCCGTTTCTCTCCTCGTTGTTCGCAGACCAGCTGATCTCCATCCCAAAAGACAGTTGTCTGAAGGAGGTGGGGGGAGAGATAGGCAACATAAGTAACTAAAGGGCAATATGCTTTCAGTCACATATTGAGGCAGAATATAGACGCCAGTGGCTCTAAAACATACCCAGTTAAATCTAGCAGTTATATAGAATTGTAGCCTTAGATACTACATCTCAGAGGGGCTTACTTCTTAGTAGAGAAGTGGAGACACTCTAAGATGGACATGGTCTCCTCTGGTCTCCTCTGGGTCACAAACTCAAAAATCTAACTGCTGTGTACCAATAGCTCACAATTTTGCTTTCTGGAAAGGCCAAATAGAATAGTGTGACTATGGTCCTAAAATTGTGCAAGACCTACTGTTGACAATACGTGACTCCAATTTTAAAACAGGAAGCTTAAATTATATCTACAGCTTCTGCATGGCTCTGAAGTATACAGAGCTGAACTCATTTTAAACAATGTTCCTAAAGCTATTTAGACACCCCGGGGGTGCTTTTGGTTTTATTTTGCACTACAATGGGATATAAAAATCTAACAGAAATAAAAAATGCCTCTCTTTTCTTTGTAAATCACCCTGGGAACCTTTTGGGCTGAAAGGAGATATAAAAATATCACAAACAAGCCACTCCTCTATTGGCCAGAAAACCAAGGGCCACAGAGTTTCCTCTGCCTTTCTAGAAGAGCACTGTGACAAAGGGGAGACCAAGCTGGTCTCATACATCAGCAAGAGTGAAAGCAACTGGAAAAAGGCTACTCCCTCCCTCCCTACCAGAAGGAACAAGAATTAAAGATACACAAGAATTTTGAAGCTAAGAACCTATCCCTGATTTTTGCTTTTTCTCTCCCCCCCGTTTTCCTTTTGTTTCATGTCTTTTACAGTGTACACCCCAGTGTAGGAACTGTCTCAACTGTTTTTGGCCAAAGAGTTGGGTAAAAACTACTGTAAATAAATAATGCATATAGCAGAAGATTTCAAAGATGCATCTCCATGAACATTGGGCATTTTGTTTGCCCAAGACTGTTTTCTTGGACTCAGTTCAACTGTCTTAATTCTATGAGTTTTCTTTACATTATTTGCTAGGTGTTGATGTGGGAGCCACTATGATGTAGTTATTAAAATGCTGGATTGCGTCCAGGAAAAGAAGATCCAAATTCACATTCCCATGCAGCCATGAAACTCAATAATTTTTTTACCTAACCTATTTTCATAGGGTTTTCATAAAATGGGGGAAGGGCTATGTACACCAGCAAGAATTCCTTGGAGGAAAGATGCCATAAGTGAACGATCCATTTAAAGAAAGAGGATGCAGCATACACCCCTGAAGATGTTCTCTGCCCTAAAGCCTCTGCCACTGCTACATTCCTGCCACCAGTGTCTTGCTCACGTCCTCTCCAAGGATCTGCATACATGTTGCCCTTTTCCTGCCACCACTACCAGTAAAGAAAGAGTCATCTGTATCAAGGTGGCTGCAGCTGGGCCCAAACAGAAAGCCACACCACTCAACTGTCTATACGCAAGAACAGGACAGAGCACTGTGGTGCTGACTGAGCCTAACATGAACTCACAGAGATAGATTAAATGATAGTTTTGTCCTCAACACATTGTTCAGGACTCTCTGTTCAAGAAGCAGCATCTGCCTGTCGGGGTAACAACCATACCTAGCTAGAATACACCTGGTTCATTTATGACCACCAAGCTGAATGCTCAGAGCTACGAACGGCAGCCCAGTGGGGCTACAGAAGCTAGCTTTTCTTGCCTGCCTGCATTTGCAAAGAGGCGAAGGACTGCCCGGCATGTGGCAGCACGCAGCACACCAGCAGCCACAAGTTGTGCAGATCTAACATGGAGCCCACTTTCGTAACAAGCAAGCTCCAATTTGCATTAGCAACTCATGTGACTGGGGCAGGCGCAGGGAAGAAACATCAAGAGCAGGGATCCCTGCAGCCCCATGACTGAACATGGCACTACATCTTCTGAAGGCACTCCTAGAAATCCTGGCTCCGGAGAGAGCAGGCCATTCATGACTGGCACACATCAGAGTTTTTCCACAGCCTGCAGATGGGTTTTATCTTTTTTGCTTGTCAGATAGTTAGACTCATAGAATAGTAGAGTTGGAAGGGGCCAGGAAGGCCATCAGGTCCAACCCCTGCAGGACACCAAGTTACATCATCCCAGGCTTTAAATACTGCTGATCCATCACAACTCAGGGCCAAGATCTGACTACCAGGAATAATGCAGACAACAGAGTTCTGCTCTGGAAGCCACACAGTCGGTCTCCTACCTGGCACTTGCGTCCATCCACTGGCCCCAAGTCCTCTTCAAACTCAACTCCCAGGTCAAAGTCCATGTTATAGTTCCGAAGTGAAGTTAATGTGCGGATGGTCATGTGGTCCCCAGTGTGGATGATCTCTTTGTCTGGTTTCAGGAGACAAACCAGTTTCCTCAAAGCGACATTAATGTCTAAGTAGGGTGGCAGAAGAACATTGGTAGGTTTAGGAAGGACAGCATGTACATGCATAGGAAGGTCAGTAAATATGTATTAAACAAGGTTCGTGTTATGCTAAGGTACATACTAAGGAACATTTCCCCCGTCTGGACCTACACTCGGAAAGGAAGAAAAATAAAAACAAGCAATTTCACCAAAAACAATGGTGCCAGATAGTTAATCGTATTCCCTACCTCTCCTGTCCCAGCCCAAGGACAGCCACAATAGTATAATACAGCAATACAGTCAGAATAAACATGCCCACAAAACATGGTTTAAACATGGCTGTTTTGAGAAATATGCCCTTCTTTCTCAACTTGCCCCAGGAAGTGGGTGCTGGCTGAGAGACTGTGTGGCCTGTCAGGAAGTCTCCAAGCGAGGCTCACCTCTGCCAGGCACACCGTAGGGAGCGTTAAAGCCACTCTTTGTCCTCAGGAATATGGGGACAAGTGTCTACCTTGCAAGGCTGTGATCAAGATTAAAAGACAGGTTATGCAGAGCACTTGAAATTGCTATGCCGGTGCTAAGGTGCAATGCCTTAAGATGTTGATGTGAATGCATAGAAAGTGCAAGACAATCTTTTCCAAAAAGAAAGAGAAGAGCGGTGCCAAGGCTCAACGCCGCCCAGAAGCGGCATCCTCTCATTTCTGTCTGCTGCCTTCCGAATCCTGGAAAGTATGCCTGGGCCCGACAGAGCTAAGTTTTTTTGGGCTTAGAAAGCGCTCTGCACATGCTCTAAGCCAGAACTTGAAATTATCGCCTCGCGGTGTAGCAAACCGGGACTCCTTCGTTTGTTCCCCGTTTTCGGGGGCTTAAGCTCGAGCCAGCAATCCTGGCAGGTGCGGGCTAGCGGGGGAGAGCGCCGGCCGGCGAGGCGTGCTTACCTAAGGCTCGGAGATAGTTCTCCATGTTGTCCTGGGAGACAAAGCGGTAGTAGCCGGTGAGGTTGGGAGGCATCAGGCAGCGGGGGCGAGGGACGTGGCCGAGGAAGCGCCGCCGCGGGAGGGAAGCTGCAGAGCGCTGGAAGAGGCGCGCGCCAAGCACTCGGTCGCCGAGGACGGGACGGGACGGGAGCGGCGTAGCGACCTCGCGGTTGCCCAAGCGCTGAAGCTGCTGCTGCCACCGCCGCCCCGCTACCGCAGTTTATATAGCGCCGCGGCGGTCCAAGGCGCCGCCGCCGTAAGAGTCCCCTCGCTCGGCCCCCGGGCTGCGGAGCGCCGCGGGAGGAGCCTCCTCCCCGTTCAGACCGAGATGAGCAAGCCGGAAACGCGCGCCCCGCACGGCCCCGGCGGAGCACTTGGCTTTAAAGTCTTCAGGCGCTTGCTCGTCGCGATGGGAACAGCGCGGGGGGCGGCTTCGGAGGAGCCCTGGCTCGGCGTGGCGCAACGCTTCCGAGGAACAGCGGCTCTCCTCGGGGCTGCATATCCCTGACCGCAGCCGTGTGGGACGGGTCAGGCTTCCCAGCTGCAGAACAAGAACTCTTTCCTGGGATCGCCGTTGGCAGGCTCTCAGCCGGCGCAGAGGGTGGATGAGGCAACCGGGGACTTTTCCCAGGCATGCTTACTCAGAAGCAGCTCTACGCAGTTCGGTGGGATCTATGAGTAAGGCAGGAAGTCTGTGCACGCATCTCGCCCCTTTCCCCAGCGTTGGCACTGCAAGCCCGCTGGAAGCGGAGCTGGCTCTCCGAGTTCCTAAGGCCCGCGCTTGCACGCGCTCCTCTGGGTAATTCAGTGCCCTTCCCTCCGATTCCAGCCGCTCCGCTCCGCACTGGTCGGTAATACCTCTCACATGTCTCAAAGTGGTCCGTGAGACTGCTGATCCCTCCAGATACCTCCTTTCAGTAATCCTTACCGCACACGGGGCAGATAGGCCAATATTGTCTCCATGCTGCCGATGGGACACTGAGCCAACAGCTTGCCTAAAGCCCCTTCGTGAAAGCGCCCTGAAGAGGTGGGCCGAATGTGCCATGGGGGCCGCCATGTGCTGCCCGCCCTTCTGCCTCATGCCAGCTGAGCGCCTTCCCTGGCTGATCCGCGCGGGCACTTGCCCATCGTTTGGTGGCTTCCGACGGGGAAGAAGCCTTCTGGAGGCAGCTCTTTGCGGACAGCCCAGGCAACGCGGGGCTCCACGTGTGCCCCGGCACCCTCCGCAGCAGTCCTGCCTCCTCCATGGGGCAGCCGCCTGCCAGGCTGATCCTGCACCACGGAAACCGTCCCGTCTACGGGCCGGTTCGCACATTCACTTTCCTCGCTTGGCGATGGCAGATAGTGTGGGGTGTCTTGCATTCGCGAGCGATTGCAGAGGGATTTCACGTCCCCTGGCGCTGCATTTTTTTAATTTTTAAGGGGGCACATTATGTGCTTCGCACTTCTTCGGCCAGACACCAGGTGCTGACCAGGGAGCCTGTTGTTCTCTGCGGCACCCTGCGCTCGGCGGCAGCGTGTAATAGCAAGGCGGCAGGTTTGGCTCAGGCCAGCCGGGAAGCCTCCCCGATGTCCCGCTCTGAACTTCCTCGCCCCAGTGTCCCCCGATGGCCCCGAAGCTGGGGAGGAGGGGGAGGAGGCGCGGCGTGAGGGCGCGGGCGCTTTCCTCGGCGGCGCGCCGGGGCCCTCCCCGTCCGCGCAGCCGGTCTCCCTCGACGCCAGCAGGCGGCCCGCGGGCTCGGTAGACGCCGTCCTGAGCTCCCACGAGCGGTGCAGGAGCGGAGGGGCATGCGGGGCGGCGGCGGGGCGAAGAAGGCGCCCTGCGGATCGCCAACTCCGCCGAAGTCGCCCGAAAGTTCGTGTCCCCCCGGCCTCGACGCCCAGCGGCGCGCGCGCGGAAACACGCGCTCCCCCCCGCCCCGGCCTCTCCGAGGACCCCCGGCGCGGCCCCCCCTCCAGCCCTGACCCCTCCCTCTCCTGCAGCACCTGGCGCCGCCGCCGCTTGCATTGGCTGCGAGCGCCCATCAATCAGCGTCGGGCGCTGCTGACATCATGCTGCAGTAGAGGGGCTGGGCCGGGCCGGGCTGGGCTGGGGCAGAGAAGGCAGCGAGGGGACGCGGCTGGCAGCTCCAGCCCTGCCCTGCCCTGCCCTGCCCTGCCCCGCGCAGCGAGCTCTCCAGCAGCCGCCTGCTGCCGCCAGTCGTGCCTCGCCCGGTGCCGCGCCCGGTGCCGCGCCGGAGCGGGTCTCCAGGGAGCGGCGCCAGCCCAGCCCTCCAGCCGGCGGGAGCGCATCCCGGCGGGCTCCCGGGTCCCTCGAGATGGGCCGGCGGCAGCCGCGTGTCTCGCTGCCCCTCCTCCTCCTGCTCCTCTTCTCCGGCGCCCTCGGCAACAAAGGTGAGTGAGCGGAAGCGCAGGAGGAGGGGGCGAGCTGGGGACGTGCCGCCTGATGCACGCCGGCCATCTGGCCGGGTCCGGCGCGCAGCTGCTCCCCCGGCTTCCCATCGCTGCCCCATCCCCGCCGGGGCTGCGGGGGCGGGGATGGCAGTCGGCACGAGCTCCGGCGCCCCCGGCGCCTCCTGCTCCCCGCGGGCTCCCCTCGCTCAGCGGCGGTCTCCCTCCTCGTTCGCCCGCGCTTCTCCTCCCGCCTGCCTTTTCCCCTCCCGCGGGCGGCACCCGCCCAGCCGTGCCCCGAGCCTGGCAGATGCCCGGGCGTGGATCCGAGCGGGACGTGGCTTCGCGGGCGGCCCCTCCGCCCGGCCCCCGCCTCCGCGCAGCGTCCCCGGGCAGCCGCGGGGCTCGCGCTGCCGGCTCTCTCCCTGCCTGCCTCGGTCAGTTACGGGGAGAGCCGGAGCCCGTGGGGGGAGGGAGGGCGAGAGGCGCGGGCGTCCGTGCGGGAGCCGCCGAGCAGGCGGAGCGCCGCGGTCGAGCCGCTTGCACATTCCGAGCACGGCCCGGAGCGCGCACATGCTCGCACCTGGGTGTGCGGTGCAGGTTAGGAGACCCTTGGCGGGAGGCGCCGGCGCTCGGCGAAGTGTGGCGCCGGGCAGAGCCGCCGCCTTGAGGGAGATGCTGGGGAGCGGGCGGAGCGCCTCGCCTCGCCTCGCCTCGCCTCACGGCGCCCTGCAGCAAGCGGCAGAGGCGAGCGTGAGGGAGCCGCCGCTTTCCCTCGCCGCCGCTCTCCTCCCCGAAAAACGGGCTGTGAGAGGGAGGGGAGGCGATGCAGCAGCATTAAGATTCAGCGTGCCTGTTGGGTTTGCAGAGCCCGTGCAACAGCTCTGCTTCCTTCGCGCTCGCCAACACCCGATTCCGAGCACGGGAGACCGCTGACGGCTGGCTGAGGGCAGGCAGCTGCTCCAGCCGTCTGATAAAGAGCCTCTTTCTCGAGCGATCGCCAAGGGCTCTTCAAGTGGCTGGCAGAAACAGGGAAGGATTTATTCCTCCACCATCCTCTTGTTGCCCCAGCAACAGGGGTACCCTGCATTGCAACAAACCCCCTGTTCATGCCCAAAATACGGGCTGGCAGTGGGGGTCGGGGTGGGGGCAGGGCTTTGCCTTACAGGTTGCATGAGAGGGGCAGAGCACACAAACGAGGCAAGGTGTACAAACTACATACTTCAACCAGAAGCAGGAGATTGGTGGGGGCGGGGCAGAATTTTAAAAATGTCAACCCTGAAATCGAACCCTGGTGTGGTAGATATTCAGACCCGCACAGACCTCCTGCCCCGTGACCCAAGCTGTCATACCGCACACTCCGTATCTCAGCTTTTGCACGTCTTCTGTCCTTCAGACCTGACTCGCATCTCTTTCTATTCCATTTGTGGACTGACTGCAAAAATCTGCCAATACTCCATAGCCCCAAACTGCAACCTTTCAGCCATATTTTCCACTCTACTGTGTCCTTCCGTGTATAGCGCTGAGCATCCGCAGGTGCATAAGAAGAGGTGCCGTGATGGATCAGACCACTGAGGCCAGCATGTGGCTTCCAGCAATGGCAGACCGGATGCCCCGGAGGGACACGAGAGAGCACGGAAACGATGGCCCTGCCCCTGTCTTTGTCCCCAGCTGGTTCCCAAAGGCGTGCTGTCAGCTCTCCATGTCAGCAGCTCTTCATGCAGTAGCCTTACCCTCTGAGGTTTGCCTACGGCTTTTTGAAAGCGGTGACAGCTAGTGGCCACCACCATATTTGTGGCAGAGGATTTCATAAAACGACGTATTCTGGGAGGAAGGACTTCTTTTCTCTATCCTGCTGATTGGTTTCACGAGGTGATGGCAAGTCCTCATGCTACAAGTATATGAGAGAGAGAGAGAGAGAGAGAGAGAGAGAGAGAGAGAGAGAGAGAGCACTTCTGTCCATCATCTCTATGCTGTCCGAGAGCCTTCTGGAACGGGTGTAATTTAGCAGCACTGGCAGCCAGCACCCCACGAGAGTTGCATGGGGGAAAGGGGGCCAAGGCCGTGTGTACAGCTGGACTACACCTGGGTGCAGGCACCGTTGGGTTCACTGGTGCGTCCACATGGGAGCTGTGCATGTGACTGCTGCCGATTCTATGATTCTAGCTGCACTTTTTGAGCTTCGGTAGTCACAATCTCTTCCGGGGACTCCAGGCACGCAGCCTTGCTGGCTTGTTTAGTCACAAGCTCAGGGACACCAGGACTGGCATGTTGGTCTCTGGGGTGAGAAATCCCCAGTCCTTCCCACCAATCAGTAATCCATCAGGCGGATCACCGGCATAAGCCTAGAGGAGGCCCTGAGGCAGGGCCTGGGGGACATTCAGACCAAGGTGCTGATAGCCTCCTCTCTATGGCCATTCTGGAAGCCTCCATGAGTGTGGTAAGGTTGCTCCATTGTGAATGGAAGGAGCCTCATCTCTGTGGAGGCTAAGCTTGGAGAGCTGGGGTTGTAACTAGGCCATTGTGATCTAATCCCAGAGACCCAATTTATCAGAGATTGGTTGGTGGGGAGGGAGTGTTACTTTATAATGGCTTCCCCTCCTTGCTTTTCCTCTACCCCCAACCCTCTGTTTTCCCTGCCCTGGAGGTTGAGTGATAAAGATTAATTTGCTATTTCTGGGCCTGTGACATTTTTCGGAGCCTCCTGCTGGCTGCTGCCTCCGTGTTGAGCTTGGACTGGCTCCAGCCAACAAGATTAGCACTTCAGGCAATGAGGAGGGGCCGTATGGCACATGCTAGGTTGGAGCAAGCCATACTGAGCTGGGACAGATGCGTCCGAGACCAGAATTGTGGGTATTCCTGGGCCGTGTGCATTAGGCACTTTCCTTGGCTTCTTTCCTTAATCTGTGATCCTCCTTTGCATCTCAAATGTAGCCTGAGACCGAGTTGTTGCATTTGCTTACATTCCCCCCTTGTTACTTTTGCCTCTTCTTCTGTTGGGTCTTCCACTATGGAAGGTGAGATGGAAGACATTTCAGGGAATGACTTACTGTTTGGTTGTAGGTTGTATCCATTGTAGGTTGTATCCATGGTTAATTTAATTCAAGTCCCATTCATTTCAATGGATCTACATAAAATAGAGTTATCATCAGATACAACCCTATAAAGAAAAAATGCAACCCAGTGCTGTTGAGATGAATTGCATGAAAGATGTTTTCAATGCAGGTAGGATGTGTTCTTTATATCACTCCCCAGATTTGCGTTCTATAGTTCCTTAAACATTTCATCTGAAGGCAAGGTTAAAATTTCCTGGTTTTCAAGTTATGGGATTTAAAATTTGGTAAAATGCATTGACCTTTGTTATTTTTATCAGATTTTATTGCTCATCGTATGATACTGCTTGTATTATTTTATGTTGTGAGGCAGTTTGAATTCCTTTCTGAGCAGGATGGTGCATTCAGGGCCAGACTGAGGATAAATAGAAACAGTCAGTTTTGTAGTGTTGCCAAGTTGTGTGACTTGTGCAGAATTGTCAAACCTAGCAAAGTAAAACTGTGTTGTGCTGATCTGTATGTAGAGCAAATGAGATCAATGTGTGCATTTAAAAAGAAACATACTTTAAAGCTAATTGATGGAAGTTTGCGGTGGGGGTTAAGGACACTGGGGTTTGGTGGGGGATTGCCCTAGTTCACTGCAGCGAATGTATTTGACAAAGATGGCACCAAAATGACACCACCCGTGCCTGAGGCCAACTTTTAGTGCTGAAAATGAAATGAAATATATGGAACTTTTGATGCTGCCTAGATTCTGAGTTGGTTCGGTCATTTGCCTGGTCAAATACTGTCCAATAATGGTGAAACCTTTTTAAAAGATTTGATGCTATGACAGAAACAGAGAATCACCAATACATTTATTTTTAACTTATTGTTGTAAGCCGCCCCGAGGCTTCGGCGAATGGGGCGGCATAAAAATGTTTTAATAAATAAAATAAATAAATTTTATACTTGCACTAATCAGGATGACAACAACAACCTGCCCACAAATTAGATAACTGCTACTGTGGAACAGTACAATGCAGTTTAAGGAAAATGTCGCAATTAAGAGTGCAGCCCTAAAGGGTGCCTGAAGGAACGGATGGGGATGCACGGGAGGAGCACCATTGGTGGGGCTTCTGTTGCCATGGAGGCGACCACTCAGCAGCTGGGAGCTGGGTGGTTGGACAGCTCCCGCCAGCACTGTTCCGGCTGCGGCTGCAGGCAGGAGGGCCAGCAACAGGGTGCTCCCCTCTCCGTTCATCCTCGCCACAGCCCCGTGAAGTAGGCCGAGCTGAGCGTGAGTGACAGGCTCAGCGGGCCCCTAGCGAGCTAAACTAGGGGTGTTTCCAGACAGGCATTGTTGGGAAAGGCACATCCGTCTGCCCCAGCTGTTCTGAGGTGCTCCAAAAGCATCAGCCGCCTTGGCACAAGCCTGCTTCTCCCACCTGGGCTCGGGGGCATTGCCCTGACCAGAGGCTTTAGGACTTACTTCCTTGGCCAGCCCTTGGCATAAAGGCAGCAGCCCACTCATTCAACACCCCCCCCCCACACACACACCTTTCTGTTCTGTGCCATACGTAGCTATAGTGCCCGCAGCCGAGGTGGCAGATTTTGCTTTCCAGGTGGTTTGACTAGGAAGGAGGTTTGTGTGCAGTAGACTGGAAACCTCCATGGTGATATGACCTCTACTATAATTTTCACAGCATTTGCATAATTCTCTCCGGGGCCAAGCAAGCGGCCAAAAAAATCCTAATTTATCTATTGGCTTTCCCCTTCCTGTGTGAGAGTGATTTATTTCACTGTTACTTTGCTAATGCTGTTGAAATTTAAATCCTAGTAATTCTAAATTTGCAGGTATATTTAGTATACATATAGACTGTGTGGATTCCAGATGCAGGGATGTCAATTGAACTGGGGGAGGCAGGCCATCCCACTCCCTCCTTCCTGTGGCAGCCCCCTTCCATCCCTCTCAAAATGTCATGCAAAAAGGTGAAGGGACCCTGTTGTATGGAATAAACCATGGTGGCGGGGGGGGGGGTAGGGAGATTTCTGAAAATCAGGCCCCTTCCATGAGCAGAGCCCTTTGGTCCATGGATAGCAAATCCTGGATTCAACCTACATGTACTTGCCAGATTGTGTCAATGGCTTATGCCCTGGGTATTCTAAGTACCTAAGTCTAAGTGATGACCCAGCTCCTGGATGAGTCTTTTTAGTGTGTGTGTGTGTGTGTGTGTGTGTGTGTGTGTGTGTGAGTGTGTGTGTGTGTGTGTGTGTGTGTGTGTGTTGGGGGATGGGGTCCAGATCATGATCTTCCACATGCAACCCTCCTGTACTTTCTCATAAGCTTGTTCCATTTTTTTGTTTCCACAAAAAATCTTCTAAGGAGGCAAAAGTAGAATAGCTGTTCAATGTATTTAAGGGGTGGTAGTAGAAGTCATCTGTCTGGAAGCACCCTTGGTTCTCCTTGACCAAGGCTGGCACTATACTGTCTGAGATGATGGTGAGGCGTTTGTGGCTCTCCAGATGTTTTGGCCTCCCATTCCCATCAACCTAGCCAACGTATCCAATGTTGAGGAGTGACTGAAGTGGTTGGCCAAAGTGTCTGGACCAGAAACACAGAAACAGAGCGAGTCAGAAGGTGCCTCCTGGGCCATCTAGTCTGACCCCTGGCTCTAGCTGGCTCCGCTCATGACATGCCCACCCCAAGAAGTCTTAGACTTTGACACTTATGACAGTTTACGTTTGGCTACCTTGAGTAACATTTTCTTGGTAGTAAGTCAGGGTACACATCAAAATGATCAGACAATCAGTGCGCGTCCTGTTTGGAGAAGCTTGCAGTCTGCAGGGAGCCAGTGGGAGCAGACTGGCTGTGCAACCAGCTAAGCCCCAACCAGTGCAGGGCACGCTCCTGTGAGATGTAAAAGGCAAGCTGCCCCCTCCATGGTGCATTCTTGAAGTACTGGGCAGTGTTTGACCAGTCAATTGTCCAGAATGCCAACCCTAATCCCGATTCCCCAGCTGAACTAAAGCTGCTCTTGTGTTAATTGCATCATGTTTATATGCCTTTGATGTCAAATGGTTGTGTATCTGAATCCCATCCATGTTTACTCAGATGAAAGCTCCACTGCTCTTGGTGTGATATGCTGCCTGTTAATTGCACACAGGATCATAACCATCCTCATTACTGACCTTAGCCGGCTTGGCTTGGCGGGAACACTTGGCCTTTCTCAACGGTTTGCTTTGTTCTTGCAAATGGTAGCAATGTATCCTGAGGAAAAGTACAGAAGATGCAGTTCTGTCAGTAAGGTGTGGGGAGGGAGAAAGTGAATGTCAACCAGTACAGAGATGTGGCTGATCTTAATCCTGTTTACCACCCTTTTTATACCCCAAATTCTCTCAGCCAACAAGCACAAGCCTTGGATTGAGGCTGAGTATCAGGGCATCGTCATGGAGAACGACAACACAGTCCTGCTAAATCCCCCACTCTTTGCTCTGGACAAGGACACTCCACTGCGCTACGCAGGTATGTGGAAGCAACCGAGAGTGGCTGGGAGGGGGGAGAGGAGCAGAACCACCCCCTTTTAGACCTTATTTCTGCGCAGCCTTGTTCTGATCCATGCCCAAGTCTGTAATGAGAAACTGGGGGTGATAATACTGAAGGCATGCTGGGGGAGTGTGGGAACTGGGATGCCACTAACATGGTATGTTTACTTTAGAATGATTCGATTTAATTTAGACGATTAGTCTAAAATGAAATTGTACTGCATTTTTTTTAAATTGTGCAAATGGCCCTTCTTGCCCGCCCATTAATTGGCCAGAAGGCAGAAGCAGGTTTGTTTCATGCTGAGAAACTGGGTATTAAGCTGCTAGTTGTTTTTCCTTTTATTTTGCAAGGGGCTACTGTGGTGGAGCTGGGGCTGGCAGGAATGCAGCACTGAAACCCCTTTCTTACTGGGGATGCTGCCACCCCACTCCTTGGGCTCCCCTGTTCTTTCTGAGTCTCACTGCAACCCTTGCCATAGCTGGGAGGAAAGGAATTGTCCCAGCTAGCACATAGTCTTCCTTGTTACACAGCAAATCCTTTTGGGGTGGCTTGGTCTTGAACGAGCCAGTAAAACCCATGAGCTTTATGAAAGAGCTGCTCTTGGCACAGATAAAACTGCTAGAGCTGGTCTGTTGACATGGATGGACACAAGTGGCCAGAATTTTTATACTTTCCTTGTGGGCGGGTGGAGAGACTATGGAGACTATCATGATGCGTTCCTGTATTGCAGAACTGGCCACTACACCCATGGCTTCGATGTGAAGCCAGTAAGTGGTTCTTGTGTGGGTCTTTGCTTAGTAACATGCAAAAGGCCCCAGTGCAGACAGAGATCTGTTTGAGGAGAGGGGACTGGCTCCATTGTCCCCACAGTGTTCCCAGGCTGGACCCCTCCTCTTGTGGCTGCTGTTCATAAAGAACCAAGGAGACAAGGGCCAGTCACATGTTAACATCATGCCAAGGATGTCCCTAAAGACTCCAGAGTGTGAGGCTGTGATCTAGTCTACTACCTGTCTGTAGCAATGCAGTAAAGCACATACCAGGCAGGTTTACACATAATGAAACCCCAGCTCATCACGACAGGTTACCACGAAGAGCCAGGCATCCACAAGGAGCCCAGCAGATGATTTGGCCCATCAGGGTTGCTCTGCTTTCCTCCCTCCCTGCAGCTCCTTCCCTTCTCTTTCCACCAGATGTTATCTCAGGGGACTCTGCAGGGAGGAATGAGGTCCCTCTCTTTGACAGCTGTGGTTGTGAGCTGTCAAAGAGTATCCACTATGCAAACAGGACTCATGCCCTGAAGTGAAGCCAGCCAGTTGTCTGGAGCGGAGCGGGAACCCTGCCAGGAGACCTCAGGTGCTGCTGCCTCCTTCTCGGGGCAGCCTTGCAGAGAGGTCAGCAGCTCCCAGCTCCCGCCTGGAAGTAAGCCACAGGAGCAGCCCATGAGCTCCGTGGGGTCCCCCAGGAATGGCGAGCCACCAAGTCTCCTGGCTGCCGCCAGAGCAGCCTCGACCCAGGCAGGCGTGGGAGTGGGGCAACGGGCTCAGTGGCCTCTCCCTGTTCCCAGGGCAGCCCCAATGTGTGCCTGGCCCTACTCCTGCCGGGGACGAAGCCACTGAGGGGCATGTGCCACGGGCTCGGTGGAATGCTCTGGGAACAGGCATCCCCAGGGAGACCACTGCTGCCCTTCTGCTTCCTTCTGCCCAGACTTCTTCCTGGGAGGGAGTAGGGAGGGGTCACGGGCTCAGTGGGAGCGCTTCCCGCCTGGGGCATCCCTGCCAAGCCCCCACGGCTCTATTCCCCACTCCTGCCGGGGAGTAAGCTGGGCAGGCAGGAGCCAGGAGGGGGGGGGGCATTGTCTTGGCAGGGCTGCTCGGAGAATGGAGGTGCCCCACCTAGCTGATCCCCAGCCCCCAGCTCCTGCCCTAGAGTAGCTCTCTGGGGCAGGAGAGGGGGCAGGCCTCTGGCAGCAGTGCCAAACTGGGGCTGCCCTCCGGAGTGCTCCCCGGGTAGCTGCTTTGCAGGGGTAGCAAAGGCCGCGCTTGCCAAACAGCTCACTCGTTGCAGTGTTTTCCCCACAACAGGTTGTGTTGCCTGACCATAGATGACACAACAAGCAGTAGTGCTAGGAAGACATCCTAGAGCAGGCTGTTGCTTTTATCGTGGTTCTCAGCCCCAATAAGTCATAGTCGTAAATGACCACAACTGGGTTCAGACAACACCACACACAATCCATGATAATAATCAACTTTTGCTGGTTGAGTTGTTGTAAATTTATTTATATCTCACCTATTCCCAAAATGGGGACTCTAGGCAGCTCACAATGCAATTAAAATATTCCAAACAATACAAAAGTTAAAAACATGATTAAATCAGCCACATATTAAAAATAAATTACTCCTAGCTTAAAAACACAGTGAAAATATAAGCTGTAAAGTTAACCCAATGTCAACTCACAGGCCATTCCCAAATGCCTGCTGGAATAAAAATGATGTAACTTGCTTGTGGAACCATAACACCCCAGTCTCCCCAGGAAAGGCTTGTTGGAAGTACCAAGTCCCTCAGTGCTTGCAGAAGCATGGCTCTTCACATGTGGGAGAAAAACAAGGTTGGGAAATATGGTGCTAATTCATGCACAGAGGTCACTATATGATCTTCCTCTGTCCCAGCAATAAATCATCAACAGATATATGTTATAAGTGGCACTGGGGGAAAGTCATGTGCCAGTGACCCATTCATGTGGCAAATTGCTCTTCACAAGCAGATTGCTACACAAAGCGGTTGTCTTGTGGATGCAATTTCAAATGAAATTTGTGTGGCGGCCATTTTGTGCTCTGCGGTCCACTCTGGCAGGAACCAGAGCATGTTGAGAGACTGGGCAATCCTAGGGTGTTTTGGTGTTTGAGGCGGAAAAGCCATGCGGTGCTCGCCCACAGAAGTGGAGCGCAGTCTGCTGAGAAACGACCCTGCGCCAGCTTCTCTGGAGAGGAATTCCTCGCAAGGATTGCGACTCATGTCCAAGGGGAGAACTTTCCCCTGGAGCCTGGTCATGTGTGGGTCACAGCGGTTCAGCTCTGTTCTCCTGCTGGTCAGGGTGAGGCATTTATCTCAGGTGGGGGGCATCCTGCTCAACATCTTTGATGCTCCCTTCTGTTGCGGGGCAGAGCGATGCAAGTGGCCTCAGCACCTCAGCTCGACTGCTGCCTCGTGTGTGCTGAAGGACACGCTCCCTCACCAGCCTCGGAGTGGGAGGGAACTGCCAGTCCACTCGGCTCCTGCGCAGGGACTAGGACGGTGGCTCCATTCGGTCCTTTGCGAAGTGTCTTGAGCTGACCCGGGGCAGATCGCACAGTCTTCCACGTGGCTGTTCGAATGGCATTGAGAATGCACTGCCTGAGACAGCTGCCACGCTTCACCTCTTGCCAACGTGGAGCAGGGCTGGCTGACAGGAAAGGGAAATGCTTGCTTTCTGTATTACCCTGTTCTCCGTATTCCTCTTTTTCCCTCTTTCTGCTTCTTACCTCTGGGGAACCAGGTGAAATATGTGGATTCCGGATCCATGGGGCAGGGGTGCCTTTTGAAGCAGTGATCCTGGACAAAGCAACAGGGGAGGGACTGATCCGGGCCAAAGAGCCAGTGGACTGTGAGGCTCACAAGGAGCATACTTTCACCATCCAGGCCTATGACTGTGGTGAAGGACCAGATGGTGCCAACACCAAGAAGTCCCACAAGTAAGACTGAGGATTTACTGGATTCAGAGTGCTGCTCTTATTTTTCCCTTAACCTGTTTAGAAAGCCGTACGAGACGGTGTCCTGCACTGAGCCCTGCAAATGATTCTTCCTTTAGGAATGGTGCTATACCTTGGATTGTTGTTGGATGCAAGGCAGACAGTGCCTAAACTATAGCATCCCTTTACTGATGCGTCTCTTCCGCTGTCACTAAATTTACTTTGTGTAGGCAGTGTGCAGTAATATATGGAATGGAAGCAAGTAACTTTTCCCTGTCCTCAAAGCAGTTCATTGTGTGTAGGCATGCTGTGCAAACCCAGCTAAAGTGAATGCAGGCATGGGAGCGCAACTGCAGGAATGTGTGGCCTCTTCTGAGCCTATTGACTTTGCTTTGCAAATGTCCCCCTGCACAAAGACCGTTTCCCTGCAGCCCCCCAAGTCTGATTTATTTCAGAGCATTCCTTGCAGAAAAATAAGCTTCCGCATTGTTATCCTGATATTTCACTGGGTGAGATAGACAGAGAGTGGCTCACCTTAGGCCAGCCGGGTGATTCAGGGCCAAGGTGAAATCTGAAGTGGGCGCAGCGGCAGGTCTTCTATGGAGTCAGGGTGTTTAGATTAGCACCGGCTACTCCATCCTGATGAGCACTGACCCTCCAGGTTTCCAGATGAGCTCTTTCCTGGCCCTGCCTGGAAATCCTGGGGGTTGAGCCCGGTCACATCTGCACAGGAGGTACGTGGTCTTCCGTTGAGCTTGGCAGCTCTGCTCTGTTTTGCCTCACAGAGCAGTCGCATAAGCACTGCACCACACAAGCAGGGCGTGTGTGTGATTTTAAGCAGTGCTCGCTTTTCCTTGCCTTCTCTTCTGGCAGTGATGGTCTACTGACATTCACAGGTTTGGATCTTTTCTGCCCTTTTCTTTCATTTCTGGGTCTAGTCTTCCCACTCTGAAAGGTGCTGTGGAGGATTCTTCTTGCCCATGACACAGGAATCAGCCAGGATTTAAATTTCAGCTCAGTGTTCCTCTGCAATTTTCAAATGCCAAGGGCAGCCATAGAAACGTAAACAAAGAACACTGCTAAGAGTCCATTCCTCTTACCCGCTCCAGCCCTTGCATCTCTAGAAAGAGGGACGAAAGAGAGTGGGCGAGCTTCTTTGGCTCATGGAAATTAGTTCCTGGGCGCTGCTATTTACCGCCCCCTTTCCACTTTGCTCAGGGCCACGGTGCATGTGCGGGTGAACGACGTCAACGAATTCGCTCCCGTCTTCGTGGATAAGCTGTACCGCGTGGCGGTGACGGAGGGGAAGCTGTATGATCGCATCCTGCGGGTGGAAGCCATCGATGGGGACTGCTCCCCACAGTACAGCCAGATCTGCTACTACGAGATCCTGACGCCCAATGTCCCCTTCCTGATTGACAATGACGGTGAGGACCCGAACTGGCCCCGGGTGCTGGACTGGCCCAGACACTGGAGAGCAGGCGGACTCTAGGGAGAGGAAGGGGCTGCTGTTCAGGGGTCGACTAGTACTTGAAAGACGTATGCATAGTCTTTTGGGGTTTGGGGGTGGTCTTTAAACCAAGGAGCAGCTGAGGGAGGCTGCTGGTTTCATTGGAGGAATGGAAATTTCCTGCCCCCACCCCTGGAGCAGAGAAGGTACCCAGACCCTGGATGGCCCCACCCCTTGCCCTCAAGGGGGAAAGCAGCTTGGTGGCAATGAATGGGAAGATGAGCCTAGCAGAGGGAGAGCCCTGCTGGAGCAGATGAACAGCCCCTCTGGTCACACCGTGGCCAGACGGTTGCCCATGGAAAACCCACAAGCAGGGCAGGAGTGCAACACCCCCCCCCCACCCGTGTACCCCATTCTGCCTCTGGCACCGGATGGCAGGAGCCAAAAACATTGGGCAGCCCTAAAACCTAGAGCTAGTCTTTCCTTCCTAATCATAGCCTTTGCTTGATGTAGGACAGAGCGAGACCAAACAGGGGGAGATGATCCACTCATGTCTCGTCTGACCATCGAATTCTGCTGCATGGCAAATGCTCGTAGCTCTCTCTTTCTCCCTCTGCGTGAATTCGCCCACACATCTGTCAGGATTCGGTTAATACTTCGGCACAGCAACCAGAGTGCCAGTTTTCGTGCATATGCAAGTTAGCATGTCGAGCCTCTGGTAATCTTGCCCCTGGCAGCATATTTTGGGGAAGACTCAGGCAAGTGACATCAGTCAACACTGACTGTTTCTAACCCATGCAACACATATCGGCAAGTCTGGGTTTGCCACCGGCTGTACCTTCACAGCAGAGCTTAGCTAATCTGAAGAGGTCTCACCACACCTGTGAGCCACACTCACACACCACCTTTTCTGACTATGCGTAAACACACAAAGGGTGCAATTTCTTGTCTTGTCTTTTCTTTTTTTGGTTCTTTGCCGTGTGTGCTGCTACTTGGGGGTTTCCCGCAATAGGCACAGCACGTTTGTGTCAACTGTGCATGCCATGAACACATCCTGGGAAGCCATCATCACATTTCTGTAGTGGTACCTTAAGGCTCAGATGCTCCATGAGACCATACAGGGACAGGGGCATCTTGGCTGGATGAGACCATACAGATGGGGGGCATCTTGGCTGGATCTCCCCATCTAAATTTATGTCTCAAGGGTCAAGGAAAAGTATGGGCACATGGAATTAGCAAGGAACCATATAAATTTATTTATTTATTTATGTTTATTTGTTTGTTTGTTTATCAACTCTGGCCATACCTCTGAGCAGTGAACTGGAAAAATTGGGATACTGCCCACCCTCATAACTCATCCCACTGAATATCTGTTAACACATCAATGTTAGTTCCAAACTCCTGGCTTTCTGAAGTCTGAGCCAGTATGAGAGAGCCTTAACTCTGGCCTTAAACTGGCAGTGTTTTGATGGTTAAATATATGTATATATTATATATGTATGTACATGCACACAACTTTTAAAAGAAATGCTTGCTGTGACACTTCATCTTACCTGTCCTTGCACAGATTTGATTCTCTCTCTCTTTTTTCACTTTCCTTATTCTGTTCCACTTTTTGTGGCAGTCCTCTAATTCTGGAATCTTTCTGTTTCTGATAGGGAACATTGAGAACACAGAGAAGCTGCAATACAGTGGTGAACGCCTGTATAAGTTCACAGTGACAGCCTATGACTGTGGCAAGAAACGGGCCTCAGATGATGCTGAGGTCGAGATTCAGGTGAAGCCCACCTGCAAACCCAGCTGGCAAGGTACGGCACCCTTTTCACACGCGCGGGTCCTTTCTCGTGCCACTCGCTCTACCCTGCCTGGTAGACACTCGTTTATTATGTACAAGTTTTTGATAATGTACATGCCTGTCACAGCATTCTCTTCTAAATCATTTGTATTTAACATTTCACAAAAATGGAGGGCCCTTTTAATGAATTGGAAGCTTTTTGTGGTGGCTCTTCTTTACAGGCATAAGTTGCTTCGTAAATTGCCATGTCCACAGGTAACAGGATTGACACAGCAGTGGTGACAGTGGCGATGATGGTGGCGGCAATGAGATTTTCAACTGATTTGAAGTGCCATTCCTTGGTTTAACCTCACAATTTCCCCTTGGTCTCCATCAGGAATGCCATGATTGCATTTTCACTTCCAGGAAAGGGGAAAGATGCCTGTAGGATTTTCCCTCCAGGGACCTGGTCAGCTTGTCCTGCTACGCACCCTCCCTGGCTGGGTGGGGGGTGCCAGTCACTTCTCCGCCCCAGCAACAAAATGTCCCGGCCCCAGATATGGCTCCTGGGAGCTGTCGGGTGGGAAAGGGTAGCTGAGGGGACAAGGAAAGTAGGTGGGGTGGGGAAACGATGGGGCACAGCGAGCCCTGTGGGCGGCGATCGCATCAAATGGGCTGTGTCATCCTGAACATGCTTACTCAGAAACAAGCCTTACTCCAGAAGTAAGACTGGAGCCTGAAAGCCTTAGTTCATGTGCGCCAAGCCTGGCGATTGTTCCAATATCTGTGTCTAGAGATAAACCCTGCGGATTGAGATCTTTGGTAATTAAACAGAAACAGAAAACACAACTAACCAAAAGCAAAGGTGTGGGTGCTGGTCTAGGAGAAACAGAAAACAGAAAAAGTCCATGGATGGGAAATAACCTTGACTAGGAACTTAGGCTGGTACTAATAAAGGTATCCGACTGTGCATTTGCCGCTTTGATGATGAGGGTCTGCAAATTTAATATTGCATCATTTGCTGTAGATTTCAGGAATTCCAAAAATTAGATCCCCAGACCCGAGTTTTAAAAAAGGCTTCTAAATCCCAGAAACTTCCACAGCAACGCTTTGGAAATACAATGAACCCAACCTTTTGTGGGGGCTCTCTCTGGCTCACTCCTCACGTGGTCCCAGCCAGAGCTGTCTGTCCAGTGCTGTGGTGCTTGGTGCTGGTGGAGTGTGGCAGGATGGAAGAGAAGGTGAGGATTCCCTCAGAAGCAAATCCCACTGTGTTTAATGGGGGCTACACCCAAGGAGTTCTGGCAGCTTGCAGCCCGAGAGCGTGGGTCATTATTGTCTACAGCGCATTTCTATACTCTCCCTTGCCATGTTCAGTTTGCAAGTAGTTGGTGAATGCTGAGGGTGCCACACGGCCCTTGCTGGTTATAGGCACTCCGTTTCCCCCAAATGAATTTAGGCCAGGAGGTACTTGGAGGGTAACTTTTAAGCAAGTATACTTTGGGACATAGTACACTTCTGTTCTGAAAGCAACCAAGATGTTAATTAGCTTGCCTTCTATAAAATTTAATTATAGCAATCATTCCTAACTATGTATAGGTATTTGCATGTATAAATTCACATATTCAGACTTGTGCAGTTGTTTTTATTTTGTGTTGTCCTGAAAGCCTGAGCCCAGATCATATTGGTCCCCTTGCCTGGGGGAGCCAGGCTCTTCCGCTGATTGGGTGGGTGTAATCCTGTATCCCCATAAAGGCCCGGTAGGCTTTGCTTCCAGTTTCCCCACCTCTGTCCCCTGCATCTCAAGCTGCAAGTCTCAAAAGACTCAGTCATCCCATTCCCAAAGAAGTTAAGTGGTCTACATAGTTTAGGAGTAGTGTAAGAATGGTATTAAAATGTCTTTTACAAAGCCATCAAAGCATTTGACTACTAATCCTTGCCTGTATCTCCCATTCCTAAACTGACTATGGAACATGTCCTTAGTACCGGCAAAATTCATATTTACCACTCCCATGCTGGGGGGCATGAATTCTTCTCTCCACCAGAACCAGTGCAGTCAGGCAAAGTTTCAGTTGTCTCCAGTCCCGCCATACTGGGGTGAGGCAGTGGAAAATATCCAGAAGGAACTCAGAGAAGAAGGGAGAAGTAAGAGCAGAAGAGGTAGCCATTGTATGTTCCCAGAACATAATTTTCTATTTATCGCAGACACTAATTCCCTCCCTTTCATGATCCCAGGCGAGGCATATCAAGGGGGAAGTGTAACTTGAACCTGCCCTTTTGCAGGTCACTGACTTGTGCTACCTTTGCACATATTTTCAGCACATTCTTCCTAGCATTCCTATAACGTTATGATTCTGTATTCTCCGTGAGCTTGTTGTGGCTTTTGTTGTCAGCATCTTATTAGATATTAGAGATGATGTATCTGCCTCATCAGGTTTTTATCATCGACTATGATGCCAGATTCTCACATTGACTGTCAGTAAGATTCAGCAAAATCCCCAGCATGGAGCTACATTTTTCCACTGATGATCTATTTTAATCCATCACAACCATTCCTATATTGCTGCTGAATTAAATTGTGTTATGGATGTAGCGCACGCAGACCCAACAGCCGGGTGACCTGGAGCC
The DNA here is from genome assembly GCF_004798865.1 of Varanus komodoensis. NCBI lineage: Eukaryota > Metazoa > Chordata > Lepidosauria > Squamata > Varanidae > Varanus > Varanus komodoensis. The sequence goes on along the minus strand of NW_025336223.1, from coordinate 3,241,954 downwards.
AAGCTGCTATGATCCACTTGTGAGCACGACATGTGAGGAGGGGAGAAATCATGCGTGCACTTTGAAATTTTGGTGGATGGGTGGGCTAAAAATGGAATGTAACGTTAAAGTGGTTATGGACTGTTTTTCCACAGGTGGTTGGGTGTGCAGTCAATTTTCTAGATCCTCTCTCTGATAGATTTGCTTATTTCAAAATCTGCCGCAGGTTGGAATAAGAGGATAGAGTATACCCCAGGTACAGGCAGTCTTGCTCTGTTCCCCAACATTCACCTGGAGACGTGTGATGAGCCCCTGTGGAACATCCAAGCCACTGTGGAGCTGCAGACAAATCATGTGGCCAAAGGTTGTGATCGTGACAATTACTCTGAGAAGTCACTGCGCAAACTCTGTGGTGTGTATTCTCTTCACTTCAAAGTACGCTAGGGAGGAACAATGAAGTAGGCGTGTGGTGGGAGAGAAGTGGGTACCCCATCCAAAGAGATCCATGGCCAGATCGTGCAAACTGCTATCTCGTGGGTGGATGTGGGTCCGTTCTGTCGGAAAGACAGGGAGTATGGGGTTGGTCTTCTTAGACTTTCTGTAATCAGATGGCAAAGATCTGGGACATCATTAGGAGCACAGAATAGTGGACAAATAGATCTGATGCAAGGAACAAAATCCATGGGAAGTTGATTGCAGGCTCCATGGAAATGAATGGAAGCTGTACCAGGAGCACTGCAGGAACATCTCTGGTTCACTCCCGGTCAGTTCAGTGGGGGATGCTCATGAGATCTTTTGTTTCCCGTGTTAATTACTGGCAGGAGGGGATGCCAAGCCAGTCTTTTATATCAGGCGCAAAGGCCTTGTCCTTCATGAAGGGTCCCATTCAGATAGATCTTTCCTCCCTGATTCTCTTCCCTCTCCTGCTCCAACAGGCGCTGCCACAGGTGAGGTGGATCTGCTGCCAGTGCCCGGTCCCATGGCCAACTGGACAGCACGGCTCTCGGTCCATTACAGCCAGGACAGCAGTCTCATCTACTGGTTCAATGGCAGCCAGGCCACCCAGGTGCCCATGGGCAGTGGGACCGGTGCCCTGGAAGGGATGAGTGACCACTTCACCTTGTCTCTGTGGATGAAACACAGTGTGGCCCCCAGCAAAGGCAAGCGGGAGGAGGAGACGGTGATCTGCAGCACCATGCGCAACGGTGAGTGTCTCCCCCCCCCCCCGCCACCTGCCCCAGACAAATGTCCCAGCAGAGCGTCCCTTGGGCCAGGTGACCTCAGCCAACAGGCTCTGTGCAACACATTTCTTGGATCCTCTATAAACTACAAGCCCAACACCATGTACAAGCTGCTGTGTGTCCCCAGAACACCGTCTGGAGAGGGGGCTGAAAAGGATGGGTGTGTGTACCTTTAAGGGTGACCCTTTACAGCTTGGTGGTGAGCCCCCACACAGGCAAAACTAGGTGAGCTCTGGTACTACTGCTTTGCCTTTCTGCACCTCTACCTCGCCGTCTGTGGTCGGCATTTGGAGACAAAGGAGCAATGCTTGAGCACACCCCCCCGCCCCGCCCCCACCAGGGCCGCCCTCGGGCTGGATATGGCTCTTGTTCTGCTGGGTTTTGCTTTATTCCTTGCTGTGGTTTTGTGTTAATGTATTTGTTAAGATGGCAATGCCAGATAGATCCTGGCAGATCCTTCTAGGTTTTGACTGCATGACCTTTCTGTACTAAGGACAACAACAAATCCTGTGTCAAGGATAGTGAAATCACATGACCCTGACTTTGGCTTATCTCCCGCACGTCTGCCTCTCTAGCCACAGAGAAGGGTCAGGATCTCAGCGAAGGATGAAGGACGGAGCCCTTCCCTTCACCCCCTCCCACTGGATTGAGATCACAGTAGTGGCCACACCTCCCCCACGCTCTTATCCCAGCCAAACTCACCCCTGCAATTTTGTTTTCCTGCCGAGTAAATCACATCTGCCTTTATCTTCTGCAGGGCCATTAGCAGCTTTGTAAGGAGGGGAAGGAGAGGGATAAAGAGGGCAAGCTCCCCGCTCCCCACATGTCATGGCCTCCCCTGTGGCTGTTTTTAAGGCTTTCCCACATGGTACAGATTAGCCTTGCTTTCTCTGGTTCTGCCAGGCATTGTCTGTATGCTGTCATACCTATCTCTGCACCATATGGGCTAGAAGTGCAGTTCTTTTTTGATGATCAGGAAGCTCAGTTTTATACACATTTTGAGTGTCCTGAATGTATGCATAATTGTGAAATGCTCACAGAAGAGCTGGCTTTAAAATCAGTACCTGCCAACCTGCTTGTGACAAAACAGAAGAATAAGAATAAGAAGTTTTATAAAATAGATTCGATTCAAACTGTTGATCTGTAACAGTTGAAAGGTTGTAAGGTATGACCAACCTTAGTATGTTCTGAGCAGCAAGCAGTTTAGAGAAGCAGCATTTGGAGGAATGACTTCTTTCCAAGACTTCTAGACAGGGATGGGGTGCAACAGGGTGTGGAGGGTGAAGGTTGCACATATGTACACATGCACAGGTGCAATCAGTATGCGGATTTGGAGCATCTTCTGGAACATAAGGCTCCTTACTTATTGAATTGAGCACCCAGGAAAGAGAGCAAACCTGGGGAAGGAAATGTACAGGTGGCCGGAAAATTGGCAGGGTGGGAACATTTGGTGGCAGATTGAAAGCACGCATGGCTGTACTCTAAAGGTCTTGAAGGGGGTAGTTTAGAGTGATGGCTGAAGGTGGTTATTTATAAAATAACTAATTTTGCACTAGCTTCTGAGGGACAGGAGCGGAGGTGACCATAATCATTCAGATTGTGTAACCCACCATGGATCTGTTAGTGTTTGTTATATAATACTTGCACTCCAGTTCTGCTTATTATCCTCTTAGGTGGCTTTGAGGAGTGTATATGCAAAGGAAGGAGTGCATTTTGTTAATTTATGCAAGGCTGTGTAGGCATATGCACAAGAGTTGTTGTTGTTGTTGCTGTTATTAGGATATTTTTATCCCGTCCAATATGGCTCGTCTCTGGATGGCTTACAATATGATAAATACCTAATGAATACATCAGTCAATAACAAGATAAAATGTGACCGAGGGTGTCAATAAAAACACAATTAAAATATTTAAACTTTGAAATATTGGGTAAATAAAAAGTTAAACATATCTGTCTCACACTGAAATACTGTGCAGGCAGTCCGTGGGTTATGAATGACTTCCATTCCTGAGAAAATGGCAATAAATCTTTAAGTAGAATTTTGTATGGAAGTCAGATCATGTATAGTTGGCCCTCCACATGCATGGGGGTTAGGGGTGCAGGGCCCCTGTGAAAGTGGAAAAATGAGAGTATTTCAACTCCCCTCCCAATTTACCAGTTCCTCTTCTTTGCAGCAAGGAAAACAAGGCAGGGCAGGAAGTCATACTGTGTGGAGGTCTTCCCTCTCTCCTCTATTGTTTCCTCCAGGGATGGCAATTTTCTTCAGTAATTTTTTAAAAATGAATAGGCTGTATGGCACTTCATTCATAAGTACCAAGTTGTTCACAACTTGGACATTCGTAACTTGGGGACTGCCTGTATTATTCTAGAAGTCCAGTGAACATTAATCTTAAAAAAAAAAAAAAAACCAGCAACAATAATGCCCTTGAAAAATTCCTCCAAAATAAAATCAGGACAAAATGAGGACATTAAATATGTTAACATGGAATAATACACCAGAATTGCTGAGGAATCTGGCTTATCATTCATGAGCAGGATGCTGGTACTTGGCGGTCAATAGTTCCCACCAGGTTCCTATCATCACAGCAGGGCCGTCTTAACAGCATTATGGGCCCCGGGCAAAGCAGTGTACTGCGGCCCCTACGACAACTACAACTACTGTTAATTTTGGAAGTTTTCCAATTTTCCAAAGGTTAACATGCACAGATTAGTCTGGGGCCCACGGGCAAGTGCCCACCAGGCCCATACGTTAAGATGGCCCTGCATCACAGAAGGGACTAAAGTGAACAGAAACTCACCAGGCAGCAAAACCTTAGCCTGGTAACTAACTTAGGACTCCTGACTTGTTGCTTCCAAATAAATCAGGAAAAGAGGCAAATCCTGGTTTGCAGGCTCTGGCTTGCTGGGGAAGGGACCAATCCAGTTCTGCCATAACAGTAAGTTTTTGCTACCTGGTGAGCTCCTGCTCAGCTTAGGCACAGGTGATAAGCAGGACCAGCCTGACTGTTAGGTCAGGTGAGGTGGCTTCCTCAGGTGGCAGATGGTGGGGGTGGGCAGCAGTGCGTTGTTGGAGGAGGAGGCTGTGGGTGCTGCGCAGGAGGCTGCGGGCACCTTGTCCTTGAGCTTGGTGTGAGGGTGCAGAACGAAGCGAGATTCAGCTCTCTCTACTTGGCTTCTGTGTGCAGAATGCAAGGCAGTGTTACTTAATCCTTTGCCTCAGGTAGGTAGCCAAACAACATGGGCCAGCCCTGAGGATCAGCCAAAATTCCCCGCATTCTGGCCTATAGCTGCAAGTGAGCACAGTCAGGGAGACGGGCGCCAGATCCTGGCACAGAGGGGCTGTCGGAGCAGCCCATGAGAGTCCGGGAGGAGCTCAGCTAAATCCAGCCTGGCTGGTCACAATACTGCTGCGATTGATAGGATGCATCTTCCCTGTCTACCTACAGAGGATGGGTTCTCCCATTATTCCCTCACGGTGCATGGCTGCCGCATTGCTTTCCTCTACTGGCCACTGCTGGAGAGCGCGAGACCCGTCAAGTTCCTCTGGAAACTCGAGCAGGTGAGAAAATAGCGGCCCTTCTTGCCCTTTGATCCATGCTCCTCTTTTGGCCACTCACAGATATGCTCATCTGTCTGTCCGGACTTGTCCTTTTCTCCGGCTGCAGGTCTGCGATGATGAATGGCACCATTATGCCCTTAACCTGGAATTCCCCACCGTTACGCTTTACGTCGACGGCGTCTCCTATGACCCTGCGCTGATCCACGACAATGGCCTCATCCACCCTCCAAGGCAGGAGTCTTCCCTCATGATCGGAGCCTGCTGGGCTGGTGAGCACTCCAAAAGGTCGCAGACGGGCCAAGCAGACAGAGCAACTGGCCGTCCAGAATCTCTGGCTATTGTCAAAGTTCAGATGCGCCTTCCCCCAATGTTAGGAACTACTGGAAAAAAATCTTCCCCCACCCCAACACTCGGATATTTTGAGAAGATTGAAATATGTGCACCATTGACCGAAATATCAACCTAAATGTGCTTTGCTAGGTTACAACCCTATGGATATTTAGACAGAAAAGAGGCCTGCAACTCCCAGAATGCCCCAGCCTGCTTCCTGTCTTTAGACCTTTTCTGTCTAAAGGATTGCACCCTTTAGCACATGGGTCCTCAAACTACGGCCCACGGGCTGGATCCCATTTATCCAAGGCACTGGCTTGCTCGCAAGGAGATCATTTTGGACTAGCTTTGAGAAAATGATCTCTACGCACGCATGCGCGCCCCCTGCCCACACCGCCTTGGCGGCCCATACCCATCGCTGGCACCTTTCAACTAGCCCACTATTCAAAAAGGTTGAGGACCCCTGCTTTAGGACATAGAATTCACTGGGGTTAGCTTTGCTGGCTGTTAGCATTTCCAAGGATATTAAATGGCATTAGGTGGAAAAGCAGATATATTATGCTGCGCTTAATTTTTTTGAAAATACCAATGTTCCCAAGTGTTAGAGATCGAGCTGCAGAGAGCTGTGCTCTAGTAAATAGCTTGCTATCATGTGCTATCGAGTTGTCTCCAACTGGGGGGGGGGCTATGAATGAAAATCCCCCTAAAGTTCCCCTCCTTCCTTTGGCAGCCCTGCTCAGCTCTTGTAAGCTCAAGCCTGGGCTTGCTATGTGCAGCCAATCCAGCTCATATTTGGTCTTCCTCCTTTTCTTCTCCCTTCAGTTTTCCCCAGCGCGATGGTCTTCCCCAGTAAGCCTTGCCTTCTCATGATGTGTCCAGAGTATGACAGCTTCGGTTTTGTCATTTTTGCTTCTAAGCATCTAGGCTTAGAAGTGGTATATAAACCTTGATATTACACTGCATAAACAGCAGGGCTTTTCCTGTAGAGGAAAAACCGAGAAATTAATATTCTGCAATCGCAAAAAAGAATGTGCGAATGTCTACGCATTTGTCAGCATCGTAGAACAAGGCTGTGAAACCTAGACGTCTCAGACTTGGCTAAGGGAATGCTGGGAGTGAGCTCCTCAGGGTTATTTTGTGTCTCCGTGGCATGAATTAACTGCAGTTGTTTTGAGGTAGCTCTGTGGTTGAAGCCTGCACTAACATCCTCGGTCACTAGGGGCAGACTTCCCTCATCCGCACTGCGCTGTGCCAGCTACACAGTTTGAAGCCACAGGACGACAAACAGGAGCAAAGGCGGCGTCATCTCCTGTCCCCTGCTTTGATGCAGCAGCCCCTCACCGGCATGTGAACCATGCCTCCGGAGACGATAGCGCAGGGGCCGTGCCCAGGGCTGCCCGCCAGCATGGCTTGACCCGGACAGGCGAGCACAATGCGTGCAGCGCTAATGTCTGCATGAGTTTGCTTGAAGGTTTCTCCGTATCATACCAAGTCCGGTTCCTGCCCATGCAAAACTGGGCCTGTTCTCAGTTATCCTCATCCTGATGATTATGAACGTATCGCATGTCTGTACTGCCCAGTTTCCAAAGCTCTGGGAGGACTCACAAAACTAGTAACATCATGAAAAAGGGGAAATATTTTCCACTGCTTTTCATGGATTTATGAAGAACAAGGCTCTCCAGTTTCTCTACCTCCGGAGGCCCAAAAGGGGGCGTGGGAAAAGGGTTTCCTCTGTCCTGGGCTTTACATTGTTATCAAGGGAGGACCACCTCCGAGAGAGGGTTAGATGAGAGGCTTCCAGCAGCCCCCAGGCTTCAGCCCAGTCTAGCAAGCAAATGGGCTCCCGCTGCCCGGACCCTTGGTGAATGTCAGTCACAGAGCTTGGTTGAATCAGTGAGGACTAGATTTATTGTTTAGAGCTGGAATTAGAGAGGCATCTTCATCCAATATGGCTGGTGAACGGCAGGGACAATCAGTGTTTTGCAAGTTTAGTCAGAAGGAGCTTTGGTTTTCAGAAACCTCGCTTGGAAATGAAGGGATCCTGGAAGGGCTTCATGGTCCCCTTGCTCCAGTCTCCAGGGCCATTCAGTGCCTTAGGCTGGCTTAGCAGTGTGAAATCTCACAACCTGTTGCCCAGACCGCCAGTGGGGCCTCTGAGCTGTGCCTGTTTGACTCCCTCCTTCTCCGGACAATTCTGCATGCGAAAGAAAACTGCCCAGCATCATAAACCCAGGAGTAAGCTGTCCTCTGTGGCTCAGAGGCACCTTGCAAAGACTGACCCATGTTCAATGCTCTGAATTGCATTTTCTTTTGCAGAGGAGAGAAACACAGAGAAAGCAAGAGTGAATGAGAACTCCACAGACTTGGGGCAAGGTACACAGTGTTCTCTGCCACCAAGCATGGCTCTCACCCTCTTCACGCATGTTGTTCTTCCTGCGTCCATCCCCATGATCCTTTCCCTTCCCTCACCACCAGGAAGACTCTGGGAATGCGGCAGCATAGCTTCTTCCGGGCAGGATGGTGGTTTCATCTCTGTGGTTTGTGAGAGGGATCGAAGGTGCAACACAGTGCAGGGGAGCTTCACATCAAAGCTGATCTGTGAGAGACATCAGCTTTAAAAAACATTGCCTGTAAAGGCACCCCATCATTTGCCTTTCACTGTCACCTTTTGGTGAGATTGCCCCGTGAGGAGTGTTTTCCTTCTCTGAAACCACAGAGAGAAAACAGGGTCTGTACACTCGACTTCCACCCTCAGCATCTGTGCTGTGACCTCCCTGTTCCCAGCCGGCTGCGCATCCAGGACGCTTCCCCTCTCCTTCCGTCTTTCCCAGTCTCCCCTCCCTTCCACGTGATCCCCCCCCCCCGTGCTGTCTCCATCCTCTGCTCTTGCCCTCCCTTTCTCTTCATCTGTCTCTCACACCATCCCTCCTCCTGTATCCCCCTTAGGAGACCCTCTGCCAATCCACCACTACTTCCATGGTTACCTGGCTGGCTTCACTGCGCGCCCCGGCAGCCTTGAGAGCCGGGAGGTGATAGAGTGTCTCTATGCCTGTCGCGAAGGGCTGGACTACAGCGACTTTGACAGCCTCGGCAAAGGGATGAAGGTACACCCCACCCCTCGGCAGCATGCCCCCCTCCCCCTCGCTCGCACCTCGGCTTGGCTTCCCAGGACCGCGCCTGCTCCTGCCTTGTGCAGAGTCTCCTTGTGTTCTCCTGTCTCTCGGCCGCTAACCTTTCGGCTCGCCAGAAAACCATCCTCGAAGCCTTTCTCTTTCTTTGGCTGCAGGTCCATGTTAACCCCTCCCAGTCTCTTCTCACCTTGGAGGGGGACGATGTGGAGACCTTCAACCATGCCATCCAGCACGTGGCCTACATGAACTCCCTGCGCTTCGCCACGCCCGGCGTCCGGCCCCTCAAGCTTGTCACGACTGTCAAGTAAGGAGCAACGTCTCAGCTGAGCTGAAACCTGCTGTGCCCAGTGCCTTTCTTGCACATTTCGGGGCAGATACGCCTCTGCCATGCAAATACTATGCTGCGCACTGGTACACTGCCTCCCATATACATAGCCGTGTGTACATACCCATATGTACATGTACATGTGTACATATAGGCCTTTGGTGCTTTGCGGAGACAAATGGAAACTTACAGGGCAAGTGTCACCAGTGGAGAGGCTGCAGAGGAGACCCCTGGCTGGTTGACCGGGCCTTCCCTCTGGAGGCTCAGGGAAGAGGAACACTGCTGTGGCTTTGGATCAGTGACTGGCAGGGATTTCTCTACCCGCGCACTGCTCCCTCTCCCAGTTGAAAATGACAGTGGGAATTCACTGCCCCAGTTGGGAGTGAGAGTGGCTTGTGCACTGTTTTGCCCACCATATTTTCTTTCTGGACAGGAAAGCCTGTGCCCCCCAAAGTTGGAACCCAAATTGGAGGAGGAGCCCTGATGTCACCTATTCCACAGATGCTACCTGGTGGAGGGTCACGTGACCCTCCATGCAAATTAAGTCTTCTGCTCCTCCAGTGGAAGGAGGGAGGACGGAGACAAAGGTGCCCACAATCCTCTTCCTTTGCCCTAGACGACCATTCTCTGCAGGTTCATAGGATGTATAAATTCATTATTAGGAATTAATATAGCACTTCTGAATGCTTGGAGCATTTCACATTACCTTGTTAGAATCCTTACAACTCTGAAGACTAGGTAAGAATTAGTATATCCCTATTATAGGGCTGGGGTGTGGCAGCTGAAAAGGTGCGTGGCTTGTCAAACCACTGAAACTCTTGGGCATCAGCAAAAACAAAAGCAAAAGCAAAAACCACAAAACCCCCTAGAAACAACACCTCCTTCCAGTATCTGTGTGTGTGTGTGTGTGTGTGTGTGTGTGTGTGTGTTTTTAAAGTCCAAGCAGCAGGGAGGAGAACTAGACAAAGAGCAGCACTGAGACGTTTAATCCTTTTCCTCAGCATTTTATTTTCCTGATCTAAATTGTCTTTCCAAAGTTGCTGTTTTTTTCCTGGATAGCAGAGGTGCAAAACCTTGGGCCCAGGGATCAAATCTGGCACTCTGGGAGTCACAATTCACCCCTCTGGGCATCTCCAGGAGGTCACAACGCTTCCCCCCAATCACCAGTCAATTAGTGGTTCCTTGGCTTTTGTGCAGCATTCCCCTTATTCTGTAAGGTTCGACTGCCTCTTGAGAAACTTAGCGGCTGGCAGTAAAATCTTTAAGCTAAGACATGCTGGCATTGTTTGGTCCCAGCCTTGGGCACTGCCCAGAGCAATGGAAGGGACAGAACATGAATTGTGTTACAAGATACAAGTATGCCACTGTACTGAATTTGTACCTTGCTGCGCAGTTCCAAGCGATGCCCGCCACCTGCAAGTTAGAGTGATTTCCTGATCCCTCTTCCATTAGATGCTTCAGTGAGGAATCCTGCGTCTCCATCCCAGATGTGGAAGGCTACGTAGTTGTGCTTCAGCCTGATGCTCCTCAGATATCGCTGAGCGGCAGTTCCCATTTGGCCCGGCCTGCCTCTGACTTTGAAGGTCCCGAGGGAGTCCCCCTCTTTCCTGATGTTCAGATTTCTTGCTCCATTTCACATCAAGTGGAAGCTAAGAAAGATGAAAGCTGGCATGGCACAGGTAAGTGGAGCATTTCCGCACGGATGCCGTGGCACGTGGGCAGGGCTGGGCCAGTGACAGCCCAAACAGCAGAAACAGAAGGAGGAGGAAGCGCCATCCTTCCTCCGTCTGCTCCTGGATGCATGTTTACTTCCTAATGCTGGCAACATGAACTAATAATCTCCTGCTACCAGGGCTGACTCAGCATTTTTGTGTGCCCTTTGGCAGCGTGCCATCTGTAGCCCATTGGCTTCTCCTCATCTTTCCATCTTCACTCTACGCATGTAAATCTCAAGGAAGTCTTGATCAATGTGGCCAACCCCATTGTCCAAGAAATACGATACATGGAGAAACACAATACGTCTTGCTTCATGGAATTTAGAATGTTATTATTCCCTATATAGAGGCAAAGCAGTGCTTGGCAGAAGAATTCATCCCACTTGGACCTTTCCACATTTTGTTGTGTTACAATCTGGAATTGAAATAGATTTCATTGGCACCGTTAGCACTTGATATACACAAGGTAACTCAACATGGATAAATAAAAGACCGGCAGTGTTGTTTTTGAAGAGGGATTTGTAGGGATTACAAGACTTCTGTTTTGGCAGGAAAGTGTACAGGTGTGTGGCGGCTACGTAGTTGCTCTGCAGTGTGGCTTTTCGTGTCATGTAAACCCTTCCAATGAGTTAAGGCCAACGTTGTGCTAGTGAACATCCACTACTGTGATGGGGCTTCCTCCTGCTTCCCTTGCACAGCTCTTTGGCCCCCCTAAAGTGGAGGGTCTCCCAGCCCTCTGGAGCAGGTTCTGAGCATTCGAAGGGGAAGGAGGAATCATCCCCCTTCTGGCCCCGCAGCCACACTGGCTGGCCTGCGTGGGAAGCAGGTACAGCAGGTGTGCTCTTGGGGCTGCTTCAGCCGGGCTCTTCTCACGGCCTTACGCCAGCCTAGGCCTGCTGGGTAGCTGTGCCCTGGAAGGCCTAATAGGGAGAAGGGACACTGGGAAGGGGAAGGGGTCACTATGAAGAGAGGAGGAGCCTCACAGCAAGATTAACTACAAGCTTGGGAGAAGAGATGAGACATCTGAAGACAGGCAAGTGTTGAGTTAGAGCGCATTTTTAAAATAAGGCCAAAGAGAGATGAAATTCGTTTGGAACACCCTGGGCTCAGTTGCATGAAAAAGCGGCTCTGCAGTTGTGAGGCAGAAGCAGGCTGAAGATTGGCCGCTCCTGCATTGCCTCTAAACCTCAGAGAAGTCGTGCAGTCGATGTCTTGGCTGGGAAGGGGTCGATGCCAACACGCATATGGCCTTGAAGCCACGGTGGCTTAAAGGGTGGTCCGATCCCAGGGTGGCTCAAGTTGGTCTGATACACCCCCCATGGCCAGTTGCAGGGTTTGCTCAGCCCTCCATGGTCTGCTTTGCTGTCCTTACTGGGACAACATAACCTATGTGGGAAGGGGGCCACGGCCTACACCCAGTGAGCTGTTTGGCAAGAATGGTATAGTTCCTGCGCTGTTCTGATCAAGCCAGTCCCAACAAGTGCCTCTGTCAGCCGCCTGCAAACAGGCCCGCAAACATTACGGGCCCCGGGCAAAGCAGTGTACCGGGGCCCCTAGGACAACTACAACTACTGTTAATTTTGGAAGTTTTCCAATTTTCCAAGGGTTAACATGCACAGATTAGTATGGGGCCCACGGGCAAGTGCCCACCAGGCCCATGCGTTAAGACGGCCCTGCCTGCAAAGTGTAGCCTCACCCGCCTGGTGTGCCAATCTTCCCGGGGGGGCCATATGAAAGTACCCCCCCCATGGGGCAATCCATGAACTGGGCATGGGGAAGGAGGCATGTTCTCTTGGATTTGATGTCTTTGCTTGGTGCAGCCCCTGCTTAATGGAGTGGTGGGTGTGCCAAGCAAGTGCAGGGGAATGCACTGCGTCGCACGCAGCCTCCTCTCAAGGGAGCGGATTACAATGCAGCGTGACCCCCTGCTCCACTCTGGTCCCCCCCCCCGCCCCCAATGCTCCCACTGAAGCCAGGAGAGCCATTTTGTTCCAGAGCAATCTCTCCTGGCCCCTGCAGAAGTGTGGGGCAGGGTAGCTGATGGCAGCTGCTGAAAGTGCCGCGCGGGCACGTTTGGGCAGCTGCCACCCCCACTCCGCTGCTCTCAGCCCTCCCTCATGGAGTCCCCGGGATATCAGGAAGGAGGAGGAGAGAGGAGGTGCCTTGGAACCATCGCTGTGCCCCGTTGTGTGTTGGGCAGAGCAGTGGATCCAGACTACTTGAAGCCCAGGTTGCTCTGCAAGGCCATGCAGCATTCGATTGCCCGGCATGCAAGTCTCTCCTTTCGGTTCTGCAAGCAGGGCCACCGCCTGGCTGCTGGAGAGGGTGTGTCTGCTCCCCTTACCCTGTGCAGCAGAGAGCGATGGAGGTGGGAAACGGGCAGTAGGAGGGCAGGAAGCTCGATCAACGGATCTGAAGTGTAGGAAGGAATGTGAGGAAATTGAAGAGGAAGGAGAAAGGCCAGGGCAAGGTAGTAAAGGCATTTAAAAACAAGTATTTTTAACAAGTGGACCAAAGGAGAGAAGGGAAGCCACCAGGGAGCGTGAAGGAGCAGGAAACTTTAATGGAGATTCATCTTCGTGTCAGAAAGAAAAGCTCAGCCTTGCAGTGCCCAGCTTTCTGATCCACCTGCCCAGATGCAAATGCGTATGCTAACACCAAGTGCATTTCACGTGTGTTATCACAGTGGCCTTTGCAACAGATTTGTAAGAATGATTACCCGCAGATGGGGCTTATCATGGCGGAGGTAAATCTGGGAGAAGGAGACTTGCCCGTGACTGCCCAGTAAGGCAAAATCTGACCCGGGAACCTCCTGGAACTGGACTGCATCCGTGTGAAGTAGACACTTGTGCCACTATTCACACATTTATTTATTTTATTTATTTTCGATTTATATCCTGCCTTTTTCCTCAAAGGACTCAAGGCAGCTTACATCATTCTCCTCCTCCATCTTATCCCCACAACAACCCTGTGAGGTAGGTTGGGCTGAGAGTCTGTGACTGGCCCAAAGTCACCCAGTTGGCTCCATGGCCGAGCGGGGACTAGAACCCAGATTGTCTGAGTCCCAGTCCCATGCTCTTAATCACTACACCACACTGGCTTATGGATCTCCGAGTACAGCAGGGGAAAGTAGCGAGTGTTTGGAATGGATTGCGCAACAGTCAGCGGGAGAGAAAACTGGGCTAGGCAGTCTGGGTGTATTAGTAACTTGGGCAGGGCAATCCTGCGGACCCTGTAGCGAACCCAGAGGCTGTAGGATAAACGGGAAATTCCCCTTTGAGGTCAGAAGCAGAACTTTGGCGGAGATTATTTATTATTACGTGTATATCCTGCCTTTTCCCCTCTTGCAAGGAAGCTGAGATGGCTTATCTGGTCCCCCTGCTCTCAGATCCTTGCTCCCCAGAGAAGGATTCATGTCCCTTACCTCCCTGACATCAAAGCTGCCATGGGAGAAAGCAGGGAAGAGGGGGCATTGTTGCTTTGGGGTGGGTGGAGGAGGGGAGGCTCCAGATCAGGCGGTTCCAACGCCCTCCCCACCCTACCCCGCCCTCCTCCAAAGTAGGGTGTCTTTTAGCCCAGCTCTAGTGCTCATCTAAATAGGTTATGGGGAGAAATTCCAGAGTAAGATGAGCTTTCCCTTCTGCTTTGCTGCCAGGAGCCCAACAAGGCTTCAGAAAATCCAGACTACCTTGACATGAAGATACACTTGTCTCTTAAAGGAAGCCAGTTTAGTTTTATCTGTTCATTGCATTGGAGAAATGTCTTTTTAAAGTTGATTGACTTAATCCTGTCTGCACTAGCTACATGTAATTCTTAGGCAAACTTGCATCTTTATCTTAGACGTTTTCACCTGGCTTTTGCATACACAATTTTATGTGCCTGACTTTTGCAACTCTTTACAGCAAGACTGACCTTAAAATACTGCTCTGAGCAACTGGGATGAAGGGCGAGATGTAGACGTAACAAGCGCAACTGTGAGATGTTGCCTCGGCTCCGTCTCTCACGCCGTCCCTACTTGCTCTCCCTTGCAGTGGCAGATACGCGGATGTCCGATGAGATTGTTCACAACCTAGATGGCTGCGAGATCTCCCTGGTTGGAGAAGAACTGGATCCTGAGAGAGAGACTCTCCTCTTGGATGGGGCCTCTTTGCAGCAGCGAGGGCTGGAGCTAATCAACACCTCTGCCTACCTCACTGTCACAGGTGGGCCCTTTCTTTTCGGACATCATCCGTCTCCTCCCTGGCACAGACCAGAGATGCCGGCATCCCCGGTGCTTTAGTATCCCGCTCACTCTGCTGACAGCATGCATAGACTCAGGGCCAAACTAGTGGGGCAGCAGCATGCCCATCCGTCAAAACTTCCTCTGCCCCAGTCTTGTTGAAGCAGGTGGGTGCACCAGAATTGGAGAGCAACAGGTGCTTGCTGCTGGAGTGCCTGTACAGACCACTCTCCTGCTTGCCTTTTCCCTCCTTGCAGGTGCTCTCCTCCTTTGCTGAGCTCTGATGCAGGACGTGTCCCGAGGGAGGCGCTGGGAAGACAATAGAGAGGGTAGGAAGGGTTTAGCATGGCTGCCTGGCTGCTTGCCAGCCATCGTGGAGCTGTTCCTTCGATGGTTCTTGAGCAGACCCTTCTTTCCATGGTTTCCTCTGGGCTTGCTCCTCAGAGATGCAGAAATGCAGAAAAATACATTGGTAATGGATGCAGAATCCAGCATCCCGAGCAATTTCCTTAAAAAGCAAGTTTCTAACCTAGAATGCTGCAAGGGTCAGGTCTGAAAGCGAGCCAGTGATGCCTGGTGAAATCTGAAGCAAGGGGTGGGATGAGTGGAATTCCCAGGTGCATCAGGGCCGGGCTCCGGTTTAGATCTCAGAAAATCTCTTCCATGATTCATGGCAAATGGAGCACATGATGTGCAGATTAATGTGGTTTATACAGACTGTTGCTTTCCTTTTGTAACGTTTGGGCTACATGGCTCATTTCAGTACTTAGTTGCACGAAGACTCAATTGGCCTTTGCCTTATTCTTGGCAAAGTCCTTGGAGAGGTGAGCTCCTTCTGCTCCACTGGATACTTTTGTGATAACTACAGCTGGTTTGGAAAGTGATCGCTGCGCCATTGCAGAAGAGACCTTCCCTTGCTTAGCGGAACGTTAGCCTGCATCTTTGCCTTGAGTTCTCTCGCTTCTTTGCAGAACTCTGCTGCCAAAATAATTTGCCTTTTGTCACTCAGAGCACATAACACCTCTTCTCACAGCACGGGCTCCCCCTTCCTCCTGTAGCTCGCGCAGATGCCTTGTCCGCGCATTCAGCTCTCAGCTTCGCTTTATGCTGCATGACTTCGCAGCTCTCGTTTTCCTCCGTTTCCTGCACCATGGCTTTCCACTCCCCTGCCTCCATCCATCTGAACCTCATGGCAGCTTCCCACTGGTTCAAGGCCGTGTCCCAACTCCTGGAACTCCATCTGTGTTTTCCACACCTCCACAAGGCTTGCTAGCCCAGTGTGTTTCCAAAGGACTTCCTCGGGGCACTATGTCTTAAAAATATCCAATGTATGAATATTATTAAGGCACATAAGCAAATAATGGTAAAAAGTGTATGACAGTAAATGGGCAACACATCTAGCATAAAAGCTATCCAAAGTAGGTTAGTTCTTTGCAACTAGAATCTGGAAACCTTCGGTTACAGAGCACAGCTGAGGACCCGGAGCTGTGCACTGAAGGTCAATAATGGGCCTCATTAATATGAGGCAGTTTAAACATTTTATTTCATGTTGTTTGTCTTCCTACTATTCCACACACATTTAGTCTTTAATCTGTACACCATTTTGAGCACTGTTGCTAATCGAAGAGTCTATAAGTGCCTTAAATTAAATGAATACACGTTTATATAGTCAATGTGTTTTTTGAGATGTTTGTCATATTCAGTGTTCTTTTTAGCTTTTAAGATTACTAAAAATCCAAGGGTTTTTGTTCTGTTTTAAAGTCCAGTGCTGTTACCTTTTAATTGTAGCATTCATGAGGAGACTACTTTCAAAATGTATTGTGAAGTTGAGTCAGCCTTGGGTTTAAGTGTCAACCTGCTAGTCAGCAAGTTCTGTGCTAGCAAGGAAGCGGGCAAATGGGGAAGGACAGCGCATTTTGCCCAGTCTCTAAGCTGCCGCAAGAACCGGGGTTCTGCCAGAGAGAGACTCCTTGTTGTGATTCCCCCTCGCTGGTTGGCGCAGCACACGCAGAAAATGCAAGGGCCAGCTGCCCCTGTGCGGACATGCTGTTGGTGTCGGCAGGAAAAGGAATCCCTCAGCCTCTTGCACTGAAACCCCAGGTGCTTTTCAACATCTTTTTAAAGTTAAACTAAGTCCACTCTTGGTTTCTTAGCATCATTTATGTCAACCAACGTTACCCATCAAGTGGGTGACATAAGCCTGGAGCACTGCACGGAAAGTGGGCGACTTAACACGGACAAGCAGTGGGAGCAATCCGTGACCATCCCTTGCTCACTCCGTGTCCCCCAAAACTCTTTTTATGCCACAGGACCTCAGAGGTTTGCTTGTGAGGTCAACCTGTCTGGAACCTCTGTGGGAAAAGTAGCAGCCCTGAGCAGAGTGGAAGACTTACAGGCGAGGGAAAGCTTTCCCCTTCTCCTTCCCGAGTTTCCCGCTCCCCTTGGTGTTTTGCAGTGATCAAGAAGCAGATCAGACTTTCATTATTTCCTCTGCATGTAAAGCTTGTATCCTGATATCCAGACTGGAGTTCAGCCAGCTTGGCATCCTTCCCCCTTTGATCTTCCTTCTCCATTTGTAGGTGTGGAGAGTATTGCGGTGTATGAAGAGATCCTTCGCCAGGTCTCATACTGCATACGCCACGGTGCTGCCCTTTATGAGAGAAAGTTCCGTCTTTCTTGCACTGAGATGAACGGGCGCTACTCCAGCAATGAGTTTACAGTTGAGGTACATCTGTCACAAGCAAATGCATGAAATTCAGAACTCCTGTGAGCATGGCTACTCCTGAAAGGAGTGAGGCCAGGCAGGTTCAGGGAGTAAATTTCTCTTTGCAGGTGAATGTGCTGCATAATATGAACCGAGCTGCTCACCCCAATCACATTATGAGCGCCCAGCAGTTCATGCACCGAGGCCACCATCTTCCACCAGAACTCTCCGGCCACAGCCTGGCTAACGTTCACCGTAACTCCAGTAGGTACCGATTACTATTCTGCATGGATTGCAAAAGGTTGGGGTAACATCCACATGCTTGGGGCCAAACCAGATGGCTCTCCCAAAGTACGTTTTAATTTTCTTCAGGATAGCCACAGGAAAGAGATGCTAACTGGATTGGGGCCTTCTCTAATCTGAGGAGGAGCCATAGAGGAGCAGATTCTTATTCTGGTGAATAAATTGAACAGAATGTAGAAGGGGAACTGAGCAGGCTTTTTTTGAAGGGTTTTCTGGTTTTTGCTTTTCTGTGCCATCACCGAGCTGTCACAGAGCCAGTCTGCCTGGAGTCCAGGGGAGGACAACGGCTGCATTCAAAATCCATCTGAGCAAAATCAAATGCCTTATAAGCAATTTGCAGAATTGCGATGAGAGTGAGAAGACTGGAAAGCCTCACAGTGAGCTTTTGCCTGGAACATCAGGTTGCTCAGTCCCTTGGAAAGTTAAATTGCCTCTTGCAGCAAAATCACCTGCTGAGGCAGCTCTGGCTTTTCTTCAGTCGGGCATCTAGCAACTGTTGTGCAGACCTCCCTTTCTCAGGGTTAACCTCTATTGTGCTATCTGGGCAGGGTGCCCTTAAAGCCTCAAGTCTGTGGAGGACACAGTGGCCTGGGCTGTAGAATGAGGACTGAACAAACAAACGCCCCTTCAAAGCAGGGTGGCCAATCTGCGATTGCCCTTGCTGCATTCAGGCCATTTATATTTCTCACTGGGACAGGCTGTTAGTTTGTGTGGATGTGCTGGGGAGAATGAGAGTATATTTGCTAAGATGATGATGTGCTTCAAGCAATGGCGGTTAGCCTGCTTGAAATACGGGGCGAGGCGTATGGCTAAGCCAGTGTTTGATTGACCGGCAGCTGGCCCTGTCAGGCACCCTGGAAGCGTGTAAGGAGCTCCCGTGAGTTGTCTTTGGATAGTATAGTTATCTTTGCACTTTTACTACCGACTGCCAGATCAGCTTTCATAAACAATGAGGTTTTGCCTGAATGTCGTCAACGAGGAAGCCAGCCCTCCTTCCCTCGGCAGAGAATCCTAAGCCTTAAGATGCTATTTTTGCTTGCAAAGCCATAAATGGCTTTGTGCCCCTTTCCCTGGCAACGGATCTGTTTTTGATATGCTTGTGCTTTCAGCAAAGGAGGCAGTGGCAATACAGAAAATACTGAGCAGGGCAAGCCACTGACTGTTGCAGCGGGAGCTGAGAAAGCAACTGCTTTGGTAGTCGGGACAAAAGTCTGTGGGAATACTAGGAACCGAACCTGTGAGGTGTCATCTGCAAGCGGAAAGCACCTGATGGGTAGGATTGTCCTAAGAACTGCTCTGCTGAACCTAATTCAGGGTCCCTGTTGTGCAGCATTCTCTCCTGATGGTGTGCCAGATGTTTTCAAGCAGGAAAAAGGAAGGCAGCAGCCCTTCCCCGCTCTGTCTCCCAGTAACTGGCACACTGCCTCTGAAGCAACCATGCTGCTAGCTGCTGATAGACTGACCTCTTTGAAGCTCTGCTCCTTTTCCAAAGGCATGGCAGTCACTGGCCAGCCCCCAAGCTGGAGAGGTAGGATTTAGGACACTGGAAATCACGTCCCTTCTAGTGAAGTGGCGATGGCTGGCCCTCAGGAAGCCAGGAAAGACCCCAGAAAGCAACAGCTGCTGGGGACCAGGTATGGCGTACAGACATACCTGGATGACATACGCTGTAAAAAAGCTAATTGGGGTAGGCATCTGGCCATGCAGGCGAGTAGCTGTGCTCATCCTATTATTTTCGCTTTTAAAAGGTACCTTGTCCTGTAACAGTGTCCCCCTCCTCTTTCCTGCAGTGGTCCCCAGCGCCGCCACCATAATCATTGTGGTGTGCGTGGGCTTCCTGGCGCTGATGGTGATCCTGGGTGTCCTGCGCATCCACTCCTTGCACAGGCGAGGGGCCGAGCGCGAGTGCACGGGGGACTCGGCTGGGGGCCAAGCGGGCGCCCATGCCAAGGAGAGCGAGATGTTCTGGGACGACTCTGCCCTCACCATCATCGTCAACCCCATGGAGGTGAGTGGGGGAGGGCTTGGAGGCTGGGGAGGGGCCAAGGGGACCCCCGGCAGAGCCCCCAGTGGCTCAGTCCCCACACCCGCTCTCTCTTCAACAGTCGTACCAGAGCTGTCAGGAGAGGGCAGCGGAGCGTGCCGAGTCCAATGCCAGAGAAGCAGCTGAGGAGGAAGAGGAGGAGGAGGAGGAGGAGGAAGAGGAGGAGAGCAGAGACTCCGAGTCACCGGGCAGCGACGCTGGCGATGACCAGCACATTGTGGGCAGGCGCGATGCCCTGTGCCGCTACTAGGGTCGCTTGCCGAAGGAAGGCGAGGGAGTGGAGCGTCAACGAGCGGGAGGTCCTACGTGTGTCTATTACGCGGGGGGATGGCCTGTCCTCACACCTCCTTTCCTTCTCCCCCCCACTCCTCCCCATTCCCCTCCTCCTTTCTCCAGCCCTCTTGTTTGCACAATGCAGATAGGCCTGAGATGGTGCATGTGGCAGAAAACTTAACTG
The DNA here is from genome assembly GCF_004798865.1 of Varanus komodoensis. Lineage (NCBI taxonomy): Eukaryota > Metazoa > Chordata > Lepidosauria > Squamata > Varanidae > Varanus > Varanus komodoensis. The sequence goes on along the minus strand of NW_025336223.1, from coordinate 3,221,947 downwards.
GAGCCTTCCCCGTCTGTTAATCGTCGTGGGGCACAATCCGGTGGGATGCTCTCTGGGGCAAGCCTCTTCAGAGCGAGGGGGGGCTGTGCGGGAGCATTGCTGCAGGAGATGCGTGTTGTTCGGGGGGCTACCGGAAATTCTGCTGCCCCAACCTGCCTGCCAAGCTGGTTGCTCCACCTTGCCTCATGGGGGGTCCACTGCTGGCCCCATCTTTTGGTAGGGAAGGAACCTTTCTTTTCCCCCAGATTCCTGGCTCTTCCTAACTCCTCAGCTCCTTCCTTAAATCAAGTCCAGCTGGGCCCTCTAGCTTTGGTCTCCACCTTACATTTCTCACAAAGGGCAAGCAGGGTTGGCATGCTAAAGAGCAGAAAAACAGAAATGGGAAGGGAGCTTGCAGGGGCGATGACAAATGGGGTACAGCTGAGGCCCCAAGATACTATATATATATATATTGTATATTTTTTCAATGTTGTTGTTTGAGGTTTATTCCTGTTTTCTTGTTTGATGCAAAGAAAAAGCCTGCAGCTTGTGTCGCTTTGTAAAATTGTCAATAATATTCAAACAAGTGAAGGAAAAGTGATGTGGAGAAGGGAATGAAGCAGCTTTTAAAATAAAAAAGGATTTTAAAAAATGTAAGGTCTGGAATGTTGGAGGCTCTTTCTTCAGAGAGGGGAAGCTGTATTCTCTCACAAATGCCCCACCTGGCTCAGCTCCTCCCTGGAGCACAACCGGCAGGCTTCCTTCTTCCCATCTGGCTCAGGGATACCTGCAGCCCACTCAGCCATGGCAGGCATCCGAACAGGGCAGGCAACCGAAGCCCAAAGCCAGAACTCTGCTCCATATTCTGGGAGGCAGGGCTAGATCAGGGGACCTTGCCGGACCTCTTCCGGGATGCTGGCAACCTGCAGCGTTGCTCCAGCACTAACTGGGAGGCTACGGAGGGGTGGAATGGCAAGTCCCAAGCTGGGCCCCACAGGACATCCAGCTCTGTTCCCAAGGCTTGTCCTCGGAGGTGTGATGGCTTCAGCCGTCTGGGAATAATGTGGTGGTGCAGGCAGCATTCTTGATTGTGGGGAGGAATTCTTGGTGTTTGAGGATGGAGGCAAGGAGCCTGTTTGTCCACTTTCTCCTATGTGGACGTCTGCAGTGTGGAACGCCTCAGGGATTCCTTCCCAAGATAGTCCCATAAGACCACCGTCCTGCTTTCACCCTTGCCCAGGACCCCAGGCCTGCTCTGCCAGTGCAGACATGAGTCTCGGTCCAAATCCCATGTCATGATCCAATGTGTTCGGAGAGAAGAGCAATGTCTCAGCACTGGTGTTTTATTGATAAAATATTAAAAATGTATTAACTTAATAGAGAATTTCAGTGTACCTAAGAATGCATTGCATTGTTATTCCTTTGCAACAAATGGAGCCGGAAGTTCAAGCACAAATGCACAATGCTGGACTTTGGTTTCAGGCTACTCTCCACACCATTAAAATGCAGCTCCCTCCCTCATGGAGGAGATACAGACAAGCTGCCTAGAACCCTCTCCTTCACGTGTTCCTTTACCCGTTCGTTAGGAATGCAACATCTGCACATAAACATCTATAAAACAAAGGCCACAGAAGGTGCCTAAAAAGCTAGACTGGAGCAAGCGCTCTCTCTACAGCAGGGAGCCAGATTTCCTGCATGCAGCTTTGTTATTTGCTGAGCTTCCCTGAGCAGGGAAAAGCAGGTAGACATGAAATGGAAGGGCACAGATTTCCTAGCTGCCCTCAGATGAGGGCAAGCTGCAGGCTCAAAAGAAAACTGATGCAGAAGCAGAGGAAGGGAAACTCACGGTCTTCCGTGAGAGCCAGATTCTGATCCACAGGCTGATGCAGGCCAGCCTCCGATTTGAGGCTAACCTTTCAGTGCTAGTCTGCTTCCTGCAGAATTTCTCCCTTCTCCCTTTGCAATTGCTGCATCTTCCCAGCCGATGGGTGGCCACACCCAGGCCCCAGCAGACATAACACATCCGCCATACTAAATAGCACGGCCAACAAGCTGAAACCAGGAGCAGCGGGAAGACCGTTTCAGCAGCAGCCACTGGAAAGGCTTTTTATCAATGTTGCTTTGGTATTCATTCCTGCCCAGCTACTTCGCATGACAAGCTCGGCATCTGTCCAACGGTACCTCCGATCCTTAGCACAGGATTCAGCACAGCAGAATTTCTCCTTCAGTTGTCAGCACTTGAAAACAATGTGCTGGCTGCCGGCCTGCAGGCTTTCTCGGCCAGCTGGTACTTGGCCCTAGAATAAGGAAGCCCGCCCTTTAGTAAGGCAGCATATCCAGTGTAAATGCACTCGGCCATCTTGGCCAGTGGTCAGGAAGCAGAGCGTGTCACATTTTTGTCGCCAAATGGATGGTGAGTTCATAGGTGACCATGACAATTGCTGCATTGGGGATCTGGCGAATCAGATGAGCCAGCAGCCCGCGGTAAAGAGCCAGGGGGCCCTCTTCTCTGGCCACAAGCTGCAGCGTTTGCACGAAGGAGCGATACCGAGAGCCCTCCTCTCGCAGTCGTGTCCGGATGACCTCTACAGGCAGAAAAGAGGGGGGAGGTGGTCAAATTTTATTTATTTATTTATTTATTTATTTATTTATTTATTTATTTATTAAAACATTTTTATGCCGCCCCATTCGCCTCGGGGCGGCTTACAACAAATAATAATAATAATAATAATAATAATTATTATTATTATTATTATTATAACATTTCTATGCCGCCCCTTGCCGAAACCTCGGGGCGGCTTACAACATGATAAAATACATTGAAGTACAATAGTACATAAATTAAAATAACATTTTAAAATATATACAATAAAATACAAATATATAATATAAAACATACACTATAAAACAAGCCGCCCTGGCCAAATAAAATTAATAATAAATTTCTGGCCCGTGCTCTGGGGAACGCTGGTTGGCAGGGAACCTGGTGCTCCTCCAGGCCAGGCCAAACAGCTTTGGGCAAGAGCATGGAGCCCATCCTGTAACTCACCATGTGGGTAGGCGATGCACGAGGCACACATCTTGGAGATGGCAGCTGCTGCCATCAGCCCACAGAAGTCCTGACTGTTGGGTGAAAAGGGAAGCGCTGGGGGCAGGAATTGCCGATGCTCCTTGAGCCGCTTCTTCAGTGCTTCATAGATAACAAAATGGATGATGGTTTCGGAGATTCCAGCATATGAAGCAGTGATCCCACGGTAAAAGCCTCGCAGACCCTCTGTGTAGTAAATACGCATGGCACACCGAAGCCCACTGGTGGACCTCTCACCTTTGGCCCTGCAGAAGGAGCAAGAAAGAAACAGGGACGCTCTTGTTTGGCTCTGCCTGTAAGCACAGCTGCCCATTCCCCAAGCCAAAAATACGGGCTTGGTCCAGAATTAAGCTGGATCAGTTGCACTGGAGAACATGCACTTCTGCAGACGTCTCCTTCCCTGGGCTGCTCTTCCAATCCCCCCAAAATGGGAGACCTGGCTGAATGGAGTGAACTGTGGGAGGGGGGCGAGAGAGAGAGGCGGACCCCCCAATGCTGGGTGAAGGGACTATCTGCAGGAGGAGCTCTCTCTCTTGTGGAACGCAGATAATGCAGCCTACTCTTCATCAAAACCTTGTGCCCCAAATGGGGATTTTGCAGTCCCCCCACCCCAGTAAATTCAGTAAACTATTAACCATGCAAATCAAGTAACTTTGTATGACCGTTTCTTATTTTGCATATTTTATCCTGCTTTGTCCCATCAAAAGGGACACTGGAGGCCTGTCCATGAAAAATCCTATCTACTCCTTGCTGGGCTTCTGTGCTCCACCAGGCATCAGCAGCACTTCCACGCATTGATTTGCAGATGTAAGAGGAGAAAGAGCAGAGCTTCTTGGGGTTCTGATTTCTGTACTTATGGGGGACTGCGGCATAGGCACAGCCTGCCAGTTATCCGTATCTGTATGAGCAGGAGTTCTTATTTGGTCTGCTGGCTTTCTAGGATGCCTGGAAATGAATTCTGCCATGGAAGTATCCGCAGGGCTCAGTGCCACAAAATGATGTGAGGGACGGGGTGCAGCCTGCTTTGCTCACCTTGGTTCCAGTTGCATCCTGGTCTTCACCAGCCAGATGGGGTTGGTCAAGGTGGCAGATGTGGCTCCTGGAGAGAGGAAGAGAAAAGATTGAAGATACCAATGCAAATGTTAGTGATTTGTGGAATGTCACTACACATTTATGTGATTTTCCTGAGATTTTCCAGGACCCAAATCCAACTAAAGTTAGATCACTTTCATATCCAGTCCATTCCAGCAGGAGAAAAATAATGGGCTTAATTTTCCCATGCATTTCAGTGCCGGTGTGCTTAGATCTGGCTGAACTGTACCTGAGTCTCCTTTAGCTTAGCTTTGCCTTTCCCTTGTTGAAAATCCCTCAGTACCTCTGCCCTAATTTTATTTCTTGGCACTTGCCAGAGAAAGAAGAAAGCTACGGCTGCTTCAAACATGATTTTTTATTTATGAAGGGAAAGGGAAGAATCACAGATGAAGGTGAGACAGTCCTCTGCAGCCTGGGAATCTGCAGCTTCCCAAAGAGGAGTAACACACATGCAAATCTTCCTTCCTTCCCAAAGAGGAGTAAACACACATGCAAATGACAGCCCAGCAGGAGTCCTGGTGTATTCCCTTACTCCTACAAGTCATGACATAAATAGGTTTGTTTGTTGGCTTTTCAAATATTTTGATGGTTCACTAAAGGTCAGGACACAACATGCAATATGGGCCAAGGATGCTGTACACACGATACGCAATTTACCTGCACAGGCTGCTGAGAGCATGTGAACCTTCTTGGACTCCGGCACAAGCACCATGTTGAGTTTCTCTTTAGCTCCTGCATATGCAGCAAAATAAATGGCCCTAGAAAAGGGAGGAGGGAATTGGACACATTTAAGCTCCTTTTCCAACAGAAGCAACAACAAAAAACCAGATTCATGCTTTGATACCATTGTGCCACTGCTCAGATTTAGGGATTCTTGCTTTGACTGGTTTATAATGAGAATGTGACCTCTACAATGGCCAAAATCCTCATCCACAATAATAAAGCTCTTCTCTCCATTAACAAGGATCCATTGTTTGCAGAAATAGGATGAAAGGCTCAAAGGCTACTCAAACCTCTGTAGAAAAGCAGGCATAAAGCACACGTATACAAGTTTATGGGCAAATACCATATACTGCCCTACTGCATTGCCAAACCAACCAAAGGTCATGGCAGTTGATTCTCCACCACTTCCTCCACCTCACCCCAGGCCAAGGTTATTCCTTCCTCTGTAAGGGCATGTCAGGTTGGTGGCAGGAAGAGCCCCACCCCGGCTGGATCCAAAGGACGAGGAAACGATCCTGAGCATGCAGTTTTACCTGGAAGGGGCAACTCCAATAAGGTTTGGTCCCAGGCCTCTGAAAAGGGAGCGAACGCCTTCCTTCTCCAGAATGGTCCTGCGAGAGGAGGGAATGAATGACTGGATTACAGTTTGCCCTCTTCTGCGTGGGTAAAGGAGAAGCTGCTGCCACAGATGGAGGTACAAAAGGACCTGGAGGGGGGCACTCCATGAGTTATGCGCGCTTGCCCCTGCCGCTCACCTCAGCAGTTCAAGGGCTCCTACAGAGGGAAGTCCGGGGCGGATCAGTGCTCCGTTCACCCCCTGCAACTGCACTGCAGGAAGGCAAAGGGGCCGCAAGGCCAGCGAGGAGGACTGCAGGCGGGTCTTCACAACCTCCAGCGGGCAGGTCAGGATGGCTCCGGCTGTGCCACCGAATCTGGGCAGGGAGGGAGGGAAAGAGAAGAAATGCTGACTCAGCGCCTGCTTCCCCACTGAGCTTTCTGATGCCGTCTCCGTGGCTGTTACCTTGACTTAACAGTCTGTGTCTGAACGCGCAGCTTCCTCTGTGATGTTTTAGCGGCTCTCCATGCATTACATTTTGAATATAGATAGCAGAAAGCAGAAATAGCTGAGACGTATCATGCACTTGTCCATGGCCTGGCCGGGGCTTCCTGCTGAGCTCGCACAGTGGCAAAAAATGCCCTTGGGGTGCAGTGCCCTCAGGAACACCCCCCTAACTATTTTGGATCGTTCAGAGATGGCTGTGTTCTCCGTGGAACTTGCTCTACTCTTTGCACAATTAGCGACCTTGACATGAAGAAGAGGCCCCGAATATTCCCTAGCATTGCCAGTCTGACTAATGCCAATTACTGGTTCGCTCTGGACAAGTACAATCAAAAGCCGCTGCTGCTACAGGGCGACTAATTGTGTGAAGCAGGCATGTGCGTGAACGAACCACCCCAAACTGGGGCAGCAGCTCCCGCCACTTCCCCTCCCCCCCCCCCCTCCCCTCCCCCTGCTTTCCCCAAGCAGTGCCCTGCGGCATGGATGTGCGTCACACACACACCCTCTGCATCTGCAACTGATTAACATGCTGACGTCTCAGCGCCAGCCTGCTCTGAGCAGAGCCAGCCAGGTGCAGAAGTCCAGGGGCAGGAGGCCCAGAGGGCATGACCTCTGCACACCAGAGCTGCCCAGCAGGCCCCGTTCCCTCACGGCCCCCTGCCTTAGCGCCATGGCAGCTGGGCCCAGGGCTGCACTGCAGCCCGGCAGCGGCCCTTCCCTGCCCCTCCGCATGCACACGCGGGGCAGATGGAGCTCAGGTCCCGAGCTCACCACACCGCAGCACCAAGTGCCACAGGCAGGCTTCTCTGCGTCAGTTCTTGGGCTGAGTGTACCTCTATTAGTTTTTGGGGTTCGGGCAGTTAGCTGTAGGGACTGGGACCACTCCTCCCAAAGGACAGCATTCCAGGAGAGATTTCAGACCCTGACTGGGAATGGCCAAGGCCAAAAAGCTGTGAGATACCCCACAGCGGGTGAGGACCAGGCCACCTCTGGTTGGTGGGGGGAGATACTATGGAATGGGAGCCCTGCTGACCCCCAGGTCCTCTGTCTTGCCTCCTGGCTGTCAGTGCCTTCTTGCTGGCCCACCCTGAGCCAAGCAGCCAAGACAGCAGCAGTCGCCGCCTCTACTTGCCTTGCCCCTCACTGGGCCAAAGCTCAGATTAGATTGGGGGGGGGGTGCAACTGAAAGGGCAGCAGCAAGGAAGTGAACCAGCTCAGGGAGGGGAGACCACTGAAGGGGTTTTCCTCAGGTTTCTTCTTCTTTACTTCCTCTTCCTCTTCCTTTGGCAATTGATGAAATCAGGAGCTACTACAGCTAGTTAATGAAGGGGCAGTGGGGGGGAGGGTGATGTCCGGCTATGGAACCAAAGACAAGCAATACAGCTGCTGTGGAGGAAAGCAGGACCAAAGTGGAGGGGTGGTGACCAAACCACTGGAGGGATTGACCTGGTTCTCATGTAATAACAGCAAAGAGGACAAGTTGAATATGGGTTGTCATTGAATTGTGGGTTGTGGTTTTGTGTGAACTATGGATTGTTAACCACAAACAACCCAGAGTTCACAACCCAACAAGCCATGGATTGTTCATAGTTAACTCAGTTGAACCATAGTGCAGGGTTGACCCATAATGACAACCACAGTTCAAAAACAAAGCACACTTAACCATAATCTGAACTGTCATTACATGCAAACCAGACCAATGAGTGTATCCTCTGGGGAAGAAGAGCTGCATGGAAAAAAAGGGATGTAATTCATATGCTGGGTTAAAATAACTTACTGAATGTTCATGCAATGCTATTTCTCTGATCCATTCTCCAACACCCTTTGGCCAGCCAGCTCCATGACCAGACAAGGGAAACCAAAGGTCTTTCAGAGTTTCACAAAACTGGCTTCCTTTGTCCAAAGACTTAATTATTGTATAACCCCTGGCTTGAGTGACACCATAGACAAGCAGTTTGTGACCCTCTCTGTGTTGCATTGCATTGCTAAAGGGACACAGAGCAGAAGCAGCACAGAAGCCTACGTGCAGCATCTACACATCTAGCTAGCACAACTGGTATGAATAAACCTATAAAGAATGGCACCTGCATGATCACAGTTTGGCTCTCAGTAGTGGCTGGAAGGGATACAGGATAGTGATAGAACACTAGCAACAAGTGGTGTTGCCAAGAGGACGTGTTTTGTAAGTCTGCCCTTCTCCATTATTTTTGGCGTAGCTTAAAGCACATTCCCCGTGCATGGTGTGTGTGTGTGCGTGTGTGTAGCCTTTTGGTGTCATCAGTCAGAGTCTCTTGACATTCAGTGGCAGGTGTTGCAGCCAGCAGCATCTTGAATTAATATGGCGGCCAGTTCCAATGGCAGGTCTAAGACAACACTGAGCAAACGGCATGAAATCCTGGGGACACGCAAGGCAAATGGCTCAGTGCAGCTTATTAGACCCACTGAAAACTCAGCCTTGCTTGACGCATTGCTGAACATTTTAAGGAATAATTTGTATCTTTCAGACTGAATCATCCACTTTGAAATCGGCTACAGCCATGCGGAGAAAGGAAGGGTGGGGAAGAGGGGATGTGCATCTCTGTGAAAGATCAGCGAACAATTCTGCCTGTCTAAAAAGCAAAGGTGACATCAGCAGGCAAACAATTGGGAAACACCTTGGAACTCTCATTACAGGATCATGTTGTAGTCAAAAATGCTATTTTCTATGACTCCTGCACTGAAAGGAAGGCTGCATAGCAAATGTCTCAGACAAACAAGAACTGGAATTATACAAACAAACAAGAAGATATTCCTACTTCCTCAGGGGATCAGCAAACACCACCAAGCTTTCATAGCCTTCTACATGGCATAGATCTACCTCAGTTGGATATTGTACCACTTGCCCAAAACTCACAGCTAATCAATGCAATTGCACAGGCTTCAACCACATGGACACATTTAAATTAACTGCATTTTTCTCCGAGTCAAAATGCAAGAACCTGGAGTTATCCCATGAAACTGACTGGCAGGCAGTTCAGGGCAAATAAAAGGAAGCACTTCTTCACGCAGCACATAGTTCAAGTACAGAATTTCCTGCCGTGATTGGTGATGGTCACCAATCGGGATGGCTTAAAAGAGGATTGGACAAATTCATGGAGGAGGCTATCAGTGGCCAGTTGTCTTGCTGGCTGTGGGCTAGCTCCATCACCAGAGGCAGCATGCCTGTGTACTCCAGCTGGGTGGGTGGAAGTCTTTGCCCCATCCTGCTAGTGGAATCCTGCAGACAACTGACTTGCCATCACGTGGGTGGACTAGATGAACCATTGGTCTGATCCAGCATGCCTTTTCTTATGTTCTCAATTAATGTGTGTTTTTTTAAACAAAATAACCCAAAGTGCACACCCATAAGGTCCCCTTAAAATGCACGTGAAGTGCAGGGGCCACAGTCTTGGTGCTACAACACTGGCAGATGGATGGGCAGAGATACATCCTTTTTAAATTAGATATTTCACTCTAGCATAAACGACTTCCATTCTTACATTTTCTAAATAAGGAACGACGACTGCCAAGAAACAGACCTTATCCCAAAGTCCCATGAATGCCTCCTTCAGCAGCTAGTGCTTTAGAACTATAACTCAAAGAGCAATGCAGTTTCTTAAGAACTCAGGATTTTCCAAGTAGGCATGCTTCAAACAGAATTTCAACATACCTGCATGCCCATGGGCTCTATGATAATTTCTGAGGTCTTTTCAGCTTTCATCTGGTCACACATGGGCACCAATTACTTTTGTCCAGACTTGCGGTCCAGTTTCAAAAGATATCACTAATCAGTAGCTCTGAGATGTTAAGCTACCAGGCCTAAGACCTATTTCTTATAAACAACGGATGTTTTTGGTCTGCAAAACTTCACACTGCAAGATGGAGCTCTCATGACTAATGCTCCTCCATATGAACCCCGTAAAACAAAATGTTCTATACCAAAGGGAAGAGTTTCAACCTAGGCTTTCCCCTGACATGGTATTTTAAAAATATTTTTAATGGAGGCATTCTCAATTTTGATATCTACTCATCTGCACATGAAAAATAACTGTTCAGAAACAGGTTATTGTTTCTCCTGCTGCTGAGCTAAAGACAAGTTTCCAATGCTTCAAACAGAGTCTAGATGTCTCACTCCACTCCATCTTCCTTTCTTGTCACCTCATAACTGCTTTCTTCTACGACACATGCTTGTAAGCCTCAGTGGAAGCTCTGCAGCAGACAATCTTTTCAATGCATAAAGTAAAAACAACAAAGCAGAGGAACAATTTGCTCAAAAAGCAACAGATAGATAAATCAATTAATTGCAGTTAAATTTTCCATTGGATGCAGCAGTGTCTGTGGTTTATCTGGCAGAAAGAAGCTTGTTATTTGTACCCATCCAAAGGTAACCATTCTGAGTTCCTTTCAAGCTTTTCAATATTTTCCTGACTTGCCAGCTTTTACAGAAAGGGGAGATATTAACTCTCCCTCTATACTTTTCAAAGCACTTACTGCTGTGGTTACTGCACTTGTCTGACAGTTCTAACAGCCAGCAAAATATTTGCAAATATAGGGGCCAAGAAGTAAATGGAGGGAGAATTTGTACAACTTACAAGGACTGCAAAAATATCATAAAAATATATAATCCAGGTTGTACTTTTTGAGGCTCCAGAAAAAAAGCAGTGAACAAGAAGGTGTAGCAAATGGAGTGGGGGCAGGGAAATAAGGGTTATGCTGTGAAGGACACAAGATACTGGTGGAAGGATCAAGAGAAGAAGTGGAAGAACAAGTCGCAACGAGCCCACTCATCCGGCAGGTGCACTGAGGGTTGTTCAGTGAATCCATCATGGTTAATGTGCAGGGTGGCTAAGCATGCTGTGCAAACCCACCCATAACGAGATTAGAGGCTGAGAAAGGGAAATAGCAAGTCAAAGAGGTAGAAGGGAAACAAAGAGCTAGACTAGCCTAGGGAGGGAGGGACAGAGTGATTGACTTTCCTAACATTTCCAAGGCCTTCTTAAAACAATTTTCTTTTTTCTTTTTTGGAAGGGGTCAAGGAAGGGAGAACTTCGTGGGCATTGCTGGAGGTGCCCATGGCCAGTGTGTTGGGGACCCCTGCCATAAACAGTCAAGCTGGCTGAGAGGGATGTGCCACAGAGAAGGAGAAACCCAAATCAATGTGCTCCAATGGACCCTGTTTATCAGGGACACTCACTACTTTTTGATTCTTGTCCCTGGTAAAATATTTTCCTTACCTTGACTTCGGCAGCCTTCTCTAACTTGGTGCCCTCCCACCAATCCCAGCCCACATGGGCAATGATTGAGGATCTTGGCAGGGTAGCCCAAAACATCTGGACAGCACCAAGCTGAGAAAGGCTGCCTAGGTGTAACACTGGATACACCTTTCAAAAATGTTTAGCTGGTGAACTGGGCTGCCGTTCTTGAGTTTTTAGTGCCTTTCTTAAGTCTTTAGAGATGAAGGCCACAATCCTGTTCCAAAGATACACCAGCTGAGGAGCTGTAAGATTTCTTAGAAGGCCCGCTATCCTTGCAGAATGGGAGGTTCACCTCCACCACAGAGCACCAGTAGAACACCCGGGCTGCAATGGCAAAGGCCCACTGCAACACCCGGGTTGCACTGTACCACTGGTGAAGATGTGCTGCTAGTTGGCCAGAATGGCAGAGGTGTGGGCAGGATGTGGGTGACATGGGGAGGGGTAGGCGTATGCCACTGGCCCATCTACCGCCGGCTTCTCCTAGCATCGACAAACACAGGGCTAAACCACAGTGCTCAACCAGGTCAAGCGGGTGTGGTGTCAGGAGGGGCCATGCCGTCTCAGGGAATCTTTGTGAGCTGGATGAGGAAGCCCAGTAGGCCAGATTAGGAGGTTGCTCCTAATCTGGGCTGCTCTGCCAGTTCATCTGACTCCACCTGGGCAGTTGAGCAGGGCACACTGGCTCCAAAGGGGCGATCCAGAGACAACAAACAAGCAAAAAGGAGCAGCTGCTCTTCCTTGAAGGAGCAGCTACCAGTGCTGCCTGCTTATCTGCCCTCCACCACCTGGTTGTGTGGTTGGGAACTGGCCTCAATCCCTAACCAACATCTGCAGAAAGAACTCTGGTGAGCAAGCAAGTTGCTGTTCCTTCTAGGGCAGCCATCTTTGCTGCATCCCCCAGACCCAGGGCAAGCTGGCAGGCAGAGCAGGGGCTCTGGATTTTTCTCTAGGCAACACTGTGAGCTTAATCCGCCTGGGGCCAGGGACCAGGAAGGAAGAACAAGAGCGAGAAGCAGCCTGGGCTTTCTCTTGTGTCCTTCCTTATGGGCCAGCGCAGGTGGCAGAGCTTAGAGGAAGTGCCTCAAGGCAGGGGTGGGAGGAGAAAACGTTGCTTAGTGTTGAGAATTGATGTGACCGGTGCAGAATAAGTGCCAAGAGAGTGAGCTGCGAAATCCTGTCAAAGCTCCCCTTCAGCATGAACAAAGGCTTACAGTCCCAGACATGCTTACCTAAGCAATGTCCTGCTGAAATCAGGGCAGTGGGCTATTCCTGAGCAAACATGATTTGGATGGTGTTATTAGGTGGCTTTATTCTGTCACCCTCAGCACATCAGCCAGGCAGGCACAAGAATACGGGTGCACATTACAAGGCTGCTGAAAGAGTCCTCGAGATAAAGCATTAAAGTCAGCCATATACATGCAGGATCCAAGAGGGGTAAGGCTAACCCTTCCTAAAGTAGCTCTTCCACGGGGATCATTTGAAAGAGTCTTCCCCTTAATGGGAAATGCTAGATTGCAACAAACAGGTTGGGAATAATAAGCTGAGACCTGTTGCCATTCTCCAACAAAAGAACCCTAAACTCCCAATACCCCTATTTTTTTACTAACTGTTGCAAACGTTTCTGCCAAGTTCCCTGCATAATAAGCTGCTTCTTAAAGAAGCCTTGTTACCGTGCAATGAATCAGACCATCTCTAGCGCAGTGCTTCCTATTCTTGGCCGGCCGCTGCTCTCAGAGCGTGTAAATTCTCACCCTGGAGGCTTCACACTGAAAAGGAGACGCTGCGGACCGAACCTGGGACCATATGCAAAGCACGTGCTCCGCCTCCATCTTTTAGCGGAGACCCACCGCACTTCAGGCCTTTCCTGAACCTGCCGCTGCAGCAAACCCACGCATGCTGACTCGGAGGTAAGGTGAACAAGCTGGGATTCCCTTCCCAATCGACCCGCACGGCCACCGCTGTTCGTCTCCCGATGCAAAACCCGCTTGCTGCCACTCACCCGCCTGCCACGAGGTGCAGCGCCGTGCTCCCGCCAGGCATCTCTCGGCTCTCGCCCGGCATTGGCGCCAGGCTTGGCTTGGCTCCCGCTCCCGCCGGCGTCTCCCTGGCGTCCGGGCGCCTCTTCCCAGCGGGGCTTTGGCGCGACGCGCTTTCCCTTCAGCGCAGAGCAGGGCCAAGCTCTCGCCTCGGCGCTCCAGGGCCCACCGCTCCCCTTGCAGCGAAGCCCGCAGGGACGTCCTCGCGCGGCGGGGGCGGGCCGAGGGAGCGCGGCGGGGGCCGCCTCGTTGCCTTCTCTGCGGCTCCTCCTCCCCACAAGCTGCCTAGACAAGCCCACAGGGGGCGCTGCTACTGGGCGACATTGTCACCCCTGCTGCTCCTCCGCCACTCTTTGCTGGCCAGATCTGAGTGCTGCTCGCCAGACCTCTCCCCGGAGCTTGCCAAGCCAAGGGAGGAGAAGCGACGGCGGGGCTCCTGTGTGGTAGGCATGTCAGGAGCTTCGGTCATGGCGGCAAATGGCCCTTTAGACTGGTGGCAGCTCCCCTCCCCGTGAGGGTGGCCCAGCTGCAGACGCCAGTGGGTGATCTCCATAGAGATCATGGGGGATTTGGACTGATATGGTGGTGTGCCTGCCGAAGCCCTGGCTGCTCTGTGTGGCTGAGACAATTCTTTGGCATACCCAGAGGGGAGAGCAGTGACACAAAACAGGAGCAGATTAAGAGAAGATGGAGGAAAGTTTTCAGTAGAATCTATTGAGCCCTGCCATGTGCATACTGAGAGACGGTGAGCTGGCAAAGAAGCATCTCACTGCCTCTGTTCGGTCTTCCAGTCGTCGCCTGGGTTGGCATCACAGAACAGTATGGTAGAAATTGGGACTGTATCACTTGAAATTGCCTCGGAGAGCAGGATTAAAACAAAAAACTTCCTCTCTCTCATGCTGGAAGGGGTTTGTTTTGTTTCCCCCCATGTGTAAGGAGTCAAGCGCATGACCGCCACCCCAATTGTAGTCTGAAGTGGCCAAGCCACATGGCTCTCCCAAATTCTGCAGATTCTTCAGAATGCTTCTGTGCCCAACCTGCTGCCTGAAGTGCATGTACATGCAAATTATCTGTGCAGCTGGTACCTGATCAGGCTGATGAGACAAAGCTAAGAGGTTGCAGTTATCCAGATTCCACAAAAAGGGAAAACAGGCCAATTAGCAAGCTAAATTTGGCGAGTAGTTTGCTGCCAAACTTCAGCAGCACCATTACCAAATCCTGCCACACTGTAACACCTGGACTGTGGCTTGTAGGAAAGGGATGAAAGTGGCCCCAGACCTGAAATTGCCCACCCCTGGCCTGGAGCTTTTTCAGTGGATCCTTGTGGAAGGTTCTGCCAACAGAGATTTGCTGGATCCTGACAACCGAATATTGAGACGGTATGTAAAAGCATAACTCTTTAAGAAGCTATTTGGTTAAAAGTTTTAGAGCACAATCCTGTGCATATTTAGAAGGCAAAAGCCCTACAGTTTCCAATATTCAGCCAGTGTGGCTGGCTTTGGAATGCTGGGAGCTGCATGACCCCTTCCCGTCTACGCACACATAGGATTGCGTCCTGAAGTAGCCCCTGTGGGGTATTTTTTAGAGTTAACTACTATTTTGATAATATTGTTGCTTTTCTCGTTTGGTTTATTAAGATTGTTCCAAGTATTATTGACTTGGTTTACCATCTTGAGTTCCATTTCAGAATCTTGGCAGAGTATAAGTTTTTTAAAAAAGTAAATCTAATCTGTGTAGTTCATTTATTTATAATATTTTATAGGTGCACATTTAAGGCAGCCTCACATACTGTGCCCACTTATGACTTAACATCCATATAACCACACTTTTTCTTAGTCAACTTTCTTACTCTGCAGGTGCAGTTCTTGGATATTCAAAGATCTGGATATTTCGGGTACTTCTATGGGCATCAACATGAATTTTCCAGGTGGGTGGGCAGTTTATGACTTATTTATATTTTAAATGAGGCTCAGCGTGGAATAGTTAATTTATTTTATTGTAAAATAATGTTGTAAGCTGTCCAGGGACAACAGTAATGGACAGCATACACATCTTTTAAATAAATAAATAAATAAATAAATAATTCAGTGGGTAGTGCACATTCCTCCAGCACACCTGTGCAGTTCCCACAGGTGTGCTTTGTGACTTAGCATCATATTCCATGACATGTAGAAGCCAATACACAGTAATTGAAGATCCTCGGCTAGTGCAGATGTGTATTATATTCAAGAAGCATCGTGGACTTCAACAAAGCTTTATTTGGAGAGAGAGAGAGAAACACACAGACACACACACCTAGGAACAAGAGAAAATCACACATGCACCAATACAGTGCACCTGACCTGAGAACGTCAGGTTTGATATTTTATGGCATCCTTGCCCTTATCATAACACTGACAGTTCTGCATGACCTGCCTGGAATGCTTCTGCTATCTTGTAAACAGACTCTAGAGCAGTCTTCCCCAACCAGGTGCTGTGCTGTCCAGATGTTTTGGAGAACAGCTTTCAGCATTCCTCACCATTGTCCATGCTGGCTGGAGGTGAAGGAAACTGATGCCTAAAACATCTGGAGGGCATCAGGTTGGGGAAGGTTGTTTTAGAGAGTAACAGTCACGTCTGTGTGGGATGTCTCTAGCAACATGAGGAGAAATGGGTGTGCTTGATCAGATTCTGAAGAAGCCTTCAGGACTCATTTAAACTTCCCCTTGTTATTTATCCACTTTTTACACCAGCTGACAATACAACTTTTAAGGAAGGCTCGAATCCCAATGCTCAGCGGTGTCTTTTTGGAATTACACATATTCCTGGAACTGCACGTTTTGTTTAAGGTTGCACATTTAACTCTGATAGCACCCTCGGAGACTGTAAAAACAAAGCTGGAGCTGCAGTTTGGGAGGTCCTGCTTTGGGGGAAAGATGCCTGAATCTGTTACAGCTGCTCACTTTTTGAAAATACTGATTTAGATGCTGTATTGAAATGTTATGATGTTCTATTGCATTGTATCTTGTATTTTACTGTATTATATAAACTGCTGTGACCCCCCCCCCCCCAGAGAACTTTGGCTATTAGGCAGAATAGAAATGAAATGAACAGGACTACTTTCCGGGACAGGTGTAACCCCTACTTTCCCAGCCATAGCCCTGCCTCCTGCAATATGGCATTTTCCCACACACATCGGCAGGGTAGTTCTTTAAATGTTTATAAGCTCAGAAGAAAAGATTAGGGAGACCCAAATCGTGAATGCCTGTTTTGCTGCTGCCTTTTCTATTGTGTAGATACAGCATTGCTCCAGTTCTGCTACACTGGAGTTCATGGGGCTGCTGCAATTACTCCTCGCAGGGAAGATCCACCAAAGGCTGAATGGATCCAGGAGGCTTCGCATGCCCAGACCCTGGGCACGGTGCCCATTGCTATGACTTCTTCAATGGCCAAAACCCGTGAAAGGCAGGAGTAGACTGGCTTCTCACAAAAGGAGTGGGCAGAATAATGGCTGCACAATAATGCCTCCTATGCTGGATTCTACAAGGCTCCTGACTTTTCTTTTTTTAAAGGAAAGCTGGGAATCTGGAGATTATGGCTTATGGTGGGGAGAAGCAACTTCACTTCCCTGCCCCTTCCTGAGGTCATGGATGGGTGCTTCCAGAAGAAGGCTTTCAGAGCTATCAGTCAAAAGGTATTTTGCACCTAAATGGGCTTTTCCTCTTTAGCAGATTTTCTCATTTTTCTGGCAAGAAAAAAAGATGGATAATATGGCAGGAAAAAACAGGTGGCTTAGAAATGGAAGTCAATGATGTCTGAACTCCTGATAAAAGTCTGTGTTCAAGGCAGTGTGATTTCAGAATAAAAGTCTCCTTTGGAAGCAATATGATATTTATAGCTCTCTGTTTATAGAACTGTGCTGGAACAATTCCCAACAGCACTCGGGGCCTGGTTCCATCCAGAACGTGTGCTGAATCAATAATGGTAAGAAATTGCACGATACTTGTGGACTCACTTCTTGCTACATCCCATTTCACTGAGGCTTATCTGAGACATTTAGAAGTCTGATGGGATAGGCTTATAGTCCCTTTGCAGCAAGAGAGCTGCAACTCCTGCCCGCCTGAGTAGATTTCAGCAACTCTCTATCTTTCCTTTGGGAGGAAACTTCCCACATATTTTATTGGCACAATAATTTCACAGTAGGCTCCAGGATAATCTGTTTGCAGTAAACTATTGTTGAGAAAAACTACTGAACTATTGTACCGGACTTTGGTATATCGAGGAGATAGGGTGGTCTAACACAATTGCTCCCTCTCTTTCTATATTGCTCCTTCCACCTTAAAAACAGAGCCCCTTAAAACCCAGTTGAGGCTCTCCAGCATGAGAGAATGTGTTATTCTAAACCGGTTGCTGAGCAGGATGGTACGACCTTGGAATGCAGGAGAATAACGTAAACAGTGGAACTTATCATCGTGAGACTTGTTTTGAATAGCACGTAGCATATTACAGCAGGTAGCACCCTAAAATTTAGGATAAAAAGCCTCACAGCTCTGCCCAAGGTGAGCTTCGATACAGACTTGACCAGGGAGAAAGGGAGCTCTGACCTGACCTGACTTGACCTAGGGAAGGTTCTGCATACTGGCCAAATTGGGGTATTCCTTATCACCAAGGGGGCTCCCGACAACGGACTGAGGAAAGCCAGCTTGCTTGATATTGTGTGTGTGTGTCTACACATATGTATATTTCTTCATGTTGTTATGCCTGCTTGTATTATTGTGCCTGCTTTAGAATAAAATCTTTAGACTTTAACCCACTTGTGTGGTTATTGCTTCTGGATCCAAAAAGAAACCTTGTCTTGGCAAAACAACCAGCTCTCTGCTGGACGTCAAGTTAGCCTGATGTATTATCGCAGAGAGAATGACTACTGACTCGATCTCAGCAGTATCTTAATATGAAAGAGCGGTGGGGGAAAAAAGCAAATGGGGGAAAAAGGAGAGGGAAGCAAAAGCTGCAGGGAAGGGGTATGATACAAGGCCCAGCGTCACCACATGTGAGGGCTTCTTTTGAGGCACACATGCGTTCAGCCTGTTCTGCTAAACCTGCTTAAAGTCTTCTGTGCAATTATGATGCGCCAAAGGTCCCAGGTGCACAGAACATCTCCATCCAACACTGCTGGGGCACACCTCACATATCAAAGTTGGAAGCTGAGGGACTCTTTCCTGCCTCAACAAGCACAGGATTGCATCCTTAGGCTGCAACCCTCTACACACTTATCTGGCACTGATTCCAGTTGAACCCAGTGGTACCCACTTCCAAGTGGATGTATAAAGGATGGCACTGTTAGAGGCCTTTTTCAGATGTTCTTTGTCAGTGTGTATAGGCCTGAGGAACAACCTTCACATGCATCCCTGCCCCTACACAGTTCAGCCCAATCAGCAGAAGAGGGGTTTGATTAAGGGGCAATAATAAAAGCTGAAACCACACAAAGGTAGCTTCTTATTAAAGTTGTAGGGGACTTAATTAAATGTGACTTACATTTGACTAAACACTGTAGAACTTTTGCCATGCCAGATAATACAGCTCCATATTAAGCCCCCAAGTGGAAGCAGCATTTTGATTCCAGCTGGCTATGGAAAGGCAGTTTGAACGTTTCAGCGGTGTGAATGTTTCCCCAAAATCATTTCTTTCAACATCTGAGATGGCACCAAGATGGCAGGCCTTTTATCAAACAAATACAGCTGGCTTTTATTTCAGCCTGATCAAGAATGTCTGCTGTAACCCATCTATACTCCTGTCAAGTCTCTTGCCATTCCCAGCTGGTTAACTCTTGCTGGGTTTTCTGCAGTTGGACCCTTTTTTGCAACTGCTGATTCAGCAGCAAAGCCTCTGTTTCCAGGTGAATGGTTTTGACTTTTTTCTTCCAATGAGTCTGGCTAGGCTGGACTTTTACCAGCAGAGCAGATTGGACCTGCTTAGAGCTTTTCTTCCAAAAGAGTTGATTTACCCCATTAAAATCAGCAGGCTTTTTGATCTGTGACATTACTGTTTCTGCAGATGAAAAAAGCAGTAGAGCCTAGTGGCCTGCCAAACTGTTAGTGCTTCTGTATCCACACACCTGTCCAAATAAATGTAGGCCTTAATTTAACATTGTCAGAAAATTATGAGATTACAGACAGATTACCTGTAATCTGAAGTTCAGATATTCTTTCAAGGTCTCATTAATTTTATTCAGCTCACTAACTACTGTAAATTTTAATTCCTAATTTGGACTCTGTTCAAAGTTCAATCACCCTAAACAGGAATTTCCACATGGAGTTTTTGCTGGGGATTCATCCATCTCAGTCAGATACCCTTGACATAGAGGCATTCACTATCTATTATCACTCAGTTCACTCATTATCACTCACCTTCTGGAGAGGAAGGTTCCTGTGTACTCAGGGAGTCCCAGACTTTCAGTTTTGGGAAGCACCTGAAAGGAAAGCAGGAGGCATCTGATAAGGGTGGGAGATATGGCCCCATTATTGGGGACAGAGGGAAGACTAACTTGTTTGCTCCTTTGGCTGGAGTAAGAAGGGGGCAATGTGGCTTCATCATGAGCCATATTATGATTCAGTCTACAGACATGAATCAAAACAAAAGGATCTCTATAACAACATTGTTTTTGTGCCTGCCCAGTTACAACTTTGTATGTTAGAAAAGGGGGCAAAAGGATGCATTTTCCTCACCTTTTAATTTTTTCTCAGATCCTAGAATCCAAAAACTTCCTCTCTCTTTTGCTGATTGGCACTTCTTCTGCATAGTGACAAAAGGTGAGCCTTTCAAAATGTTGGTGTTGGTTTTGCAATTGTTCTCCTGTCCACTCATTGACATCTCGAGCTATGTTTTCCAAAATAAAGGGTAGAAAGCAAATCCTTTAGAGATACAGATTGGCCAAACGCAGCTAGACTCCCAAAGCTTGATTTCTGCCCAGGGCATATTGCGGGAGAAGGCAAGGAACGCATCTAGCGACCTGCCATGGCATTTCCCCCCTGTATTTATATGAGCTTCGCCAGTGGATTCTGTCTGACCTCTAGTGGTGGTGGCAGGCAAAAGCAGTTCAGGGCAGAATGTTTTCAGTCTAATCCCTGTACAGGAAAGCACCCTTAATTTAGTTTAACTTCGCCTAAGTGGACTCCGGGGGATGGTAGAGGACAGGAAGGCCTGGAGGAATGTTGTCCATGGGGTCGGGCACGACTTCGGGACTAACAACAACAATTCACATGTATGTGTGCATGCATGCACATATTTATGGGAGTGGGTGGAATTGTCCTCACTGAGTTCTAATAACTTTGAGCCCTTTACCTGTCTGGAATTTCCCATATAGCTGTGCTGGTGAACATATAAACCACTTTCTATCACACCCTTAAACAATCTTTAAATAACAACAACCCAGTTTACCTACTAAAAGTGTGACTATGAAAGTAGATTTAGATGAGGTTAAGCGATTACCTGAGGAAATTATGTTTTATTAACATTAATAAATGAGTAATTAATCATTAAGGTGAAAAAGCTTCTGGAACTGAATCTTAAAAACAATTTAGCATACTACTTTGATCCTAATTATTCCTAGGGGTTGCATGCGATGCTATACCTACTTAGAATAGACCTGTTGAGTTCAAGTCTCTTTCATTGTAATGCTTCTACTCTAATATTAGATAAAACTCACTCCATCCATAGTGGAATCTTATATATTTCCTCAAAAGCGACTCTCACTGTTTCAGTGAGGTTATTCCATGGCTTAGTATTAAATACACCGGACATGTGGGCTTGGCGACCAGCCATTACTGCTTTGTTCATATGGCAGTCCGAGTCTTCTCCTCCGCAAGCCTGCTTTGCTGTTCTTTGCCTCATGGAAGGAGGCCCTTCTCCGGGAGCCCTCCGTGAAGGACATTAGGAGGGTGAGTACCCGAAGGAGGGCCTTCTCTGCGGTGGCGCCTAAGTTATGGAATGCGCTCCCCAGAGAGGTCTGCCTGGCGCAGTCATTATTTGCTTTTTGGCGCCAGGCCAAGACTTTTTTTATTTAAGCAGCATTTTAATTGTTGATTTTATTTATTGATTTTAACAACTTTGGCCAGGATGTCTCCAACTGCATTTTATTAATGATATTTATTTGTAAGCCACCCCGAGGCTTAGGCAAATTGGGCGGCATATAAGTCCGCTAAATAAAATAAATAGTTACACGAGCCTCACTGGCAGTCTGTCCGATGCTGTCTGCTCTGTCCAGATGCTGCTGATAGCCTCAGGTGCTCGTCCCCCCCACCCCGGGGGGGACCTCCTGACTGGCTTGGCTACCAAAGAGACCAGTGGCTGGTTTTTCCACGTCTGTGCCATCTGTAGGAGTCTCCTGCAAAACCTTGAGCGTGGGCAGGGGCTTGAGGGTTGGAAAGAAACTTCGTCTGGTCTCCAATGCCCATGTATAGGGCTGCACGCCTATTGGTTGGTTGGGAGCTTGGTTGTCTTCCCTAAACACGGGACGGCCCGCTTGCTTCTGAGTAAACATGCTTAGCATCGGGCTGCATGCACCATAGGGAGCACAACCTGCCAATGTGCACGCTATCGATAAGGTTCGTTTCTGGCTCCTCAATATGATATATGAATCCGGATATTTCAACAGCATAGCCCTTATTACATAGACTCAGAGAGTCAGAAGGGCCACATAGGCCATCGAGTCCAGCCCCCTGCTCAGTGGCGGAATCCAGCCTAAAGCTCCCCCGGCAGATGGCTGTCCTGCCTGTTTGAATCCCTCCAGTCGTGGCGAGCCCACCACTTGGAGGCGTGCATTTGGAAGCCCCTCAGCACACGCACACGCTTTGTCAATGCTCTCAGCTAAGTCCAACGGACCCTTCAGGGACAAGAGTTTAAGATTCCAGCTGCTTCGCAGGATTTATGCATGTTTATCCTGAAATAAACTTTGCGTTCATTCAGTGGGATTTGATTCCCAGTAAGTTCCATCCGGCCTCACTCTTTATATCACCCCCTCACCAACGCACTCTATACCTTGTAAAACACCTATATATCGCCCTACGAGGATAACACTTCATGCATCGTGGCCTCGAGTTCACGAAAGTTCGTGCATGATGTAACTGGATTAGTAAAGGTTAACGGGCCACACGTTTCACCGCTGTTTTTGCTGCAGTTGTCTCAAGTGGCCGCCGTATGAGCAAGCACGCTGACTCAGAAAAACATCCCAGTGGGTTCTCTAGGCCTCGCTCCCAAGCCACGAGCACACTAACTAGCCTCTTGGCTTCAGTCGGCTTTCATTCCCGAGTTAATATCGCTTAGAGCCGCGCAGTCAGCTTCGGCGCCGTAACTGCACTTCCTTTGCAAATAAAACGATCAGCCATTGCTAGATGCTTGGCCCTTTAAGGGCTGGCTCCGCCCCTGCTTTCTTTGCGAATGTTGCAAGCTCAAGGCAGGCTGGACTGTGCAGACAGGTATTGCTTCGGACTGTGAGAAAGAGGAGGAGGAGGGAGGGAGGGAGGGGGGCCCTCCTGCCACCCCCCGATTGTGCACTTGGCCAATCCCACTCGGGCGGACACAGGACACCCCCCACCCCCGGTCTGAAAGCTAGCCGAGAAGGTGGCTCCGAAGAGAGGCCGGGAAATCCGGGTTTTGCAGCGGGAGGAAACGAGGCCTTGCAAGCCTAGTGAGTTGGTTGGTTGGTTGGTTGCAGCCCCAAAGCGTGTGGGGGGAAGGAGGCTGGTCAGTCGCCGGCGGGGGCGTGGGAGGCTACCAGGAGCCCGGCCGGGCGGAGTGACGAGCAGCTGAGAGGAGCAGGAAGGCGGTCCCGGGAATCCAAGCCTGCTCGAGGGGGTGTTCTCCTCTTTCAGTGTTCGCTCATGCTTCTGAGGGCTGCTCCTGAGCCCACTGCTCAGCCCCGGAACCCGATTCCGTGCCAAGGTCAGGACCACGTAACGTAGTTATGAGGCCACCACGCCTGAACGTGCACGGAGTTGCCCCTCGCTCACTGAGGAGTTACCGCCGCCCAGCTCCCTGTTACGGGGATTAGGAGATGAGAGCCGCACTTGAGTTTACTGCTGCCGAATGCATGCTGAAAACGGGAATGTAGGTCGACACGAACTCCCTGATAAATGTATCTGCCTGATCCCTGTATTGGCTACATCCACATCCTTAACTTGTATGTATAAAAAATGCATTGTTGTGAAGTAGCTCGCAGTCCTGCAACTGTAATGTAATTTCACTTTAGAAATTATTGGTGTTAAGTGGTTCTGTTTGTGTAACAAGTGGGAGACAGTTATTTTGGATTAATTAATGCATGTTACATGGGAATAATGTTAGGTTTGCTGCACCAGCATGCATGTTGAGCTGTAGGATAATGCAAGTCTGCCTTCTGCCTCCTGTAGCCTGCTGGATATGATGGCCCATCTTGGAAATTCCACCTGTAGCTGCAGGAGAAAATTGCCGGGCCAACTCTGCTTGCCCAGTAGGTGGGCAGATGGCGGTTCATCAAATAACCGGTACATAATTTACCATGGCTTCTCCTTTGCACAGGTGAGGGCCGTGTGGGTGCAGTGTTCTCCTACCGCCTGCCATGGCAATGAGGGAGCTGGTAGAGCCAGAGTGTGGCGGCGCCAATCCTTTGATGAAGCTGGCCAGCCACTTCACTCAGGACAAGGGCCTGCAGCAGGAGGGCCTCCCGGGGGCCCTGGCTTGGCCTCCCACTGCTCCGGTGCCTGAGGGGGTAAGTTTAACAAAGCTGGAGGGGCGGTTTTTGAGATGTCCTTTGCTCTTGGATAGCCTGAAGTGGGAGAAGACACAAATGCAGAAAAGGGCAACCTGAGCAACCAGGTGGCTGGAGTAGCTCCCCTATGAGAAAAGGTTACAACAGTTGGGGCTTTGTAGTTGAGAAAAAAAGGCGACATAGAGATGTGTAACATTATGCGTGGTGTGGAGAAGGTGGGATAGATAATGCTCTACTATAAGGCTAGAATCCAGGGTTGTCCTCTGAATCTGAGTGGTAGAGATTCAAGGCAGATCAAAGGAAATATTACTTCTCATCATGCATAAATACTGCTTCTCATCATGCATCATCATATGGGATTTGCTACCGTGAGGTGTAGTGATGAACACCAACTTAGACAACTTTAAGAAAAATAGCATAAATTCATGGAGGTTAAGGCTGTCAATGGCTACTCCTCAGCATTTGTATAAACTACTTCCAGGACCACAGGTGGAATGGCTTTGATTGCTCCATGAGAGGGAGCACAAGTGGTTGTGCTCAGTCCTGTTTGCGGGCTTTCCGAAGGGTGAGATGCTTGAAAGCACTGCCTGATGATGTCATTGCACTAAGGGGACCTGGCTTCCACCCGTGGCAGCGATTGTAGTGCCCAGGCTGGGTCTCTTTCACCCACATCCCAGGTTGGAGAAACTCGCCTTTGCTTATTTTGTGTATAAGGCACAACAGTTTTAAAAAGTAGTTAGAAGAGATTACTGTTCTTTTTGGAAGAGGCCTCTCAGCCTGACACTGCTGTGAACTGCCTGCCTGCCTGCCTGCTTGCCTGCCTGCCTCATCTGAGGAAAAATGAGCTACGCCTTCACTGTGCGGCTTTGCCTTGTCTGAAATTGCCCTTGTGCAAGTCAGCATGTCACACATGAAATGGCTTTGAATCTTTTGGGGTTGCCACTGTGTCACCAGATAACAGTCCTTTCTCTTCTAAAGGTGTCCAAACCTCTTGGAAGAGCCTCTGAAGATGAAGTAAGTCTTTCCAGGTCCCTTTTCTCTCTCTCTCCCCCCTTCCCTGACTTGTTCTGCATGGTTTCCGCCATCTTGTGTGTGGCACACGGATGCACATGCGTGCACCCGCACTCATTTACCTGCATATTCTCCGGCAGCTGCTGGCAGAGTTCCTACAAGAGCAGAGTGGCCCCCTGCTGTCGCGTGCCCCACAGACGTTCAAGATGGATGATCTGTTGGCTGAGATGCAGGAAATTGAGCAATCCAGCTTCCGACAGGCCCCGCAGAGAGGTAAATATGAGTAAAGGGCAGCAAACGTCTGTCAGGAGCATGGAGGAATGGCGTCCATCACAGCTTCTTGTTGAGAAGCATGAGTCCCCTGAGGAGGGAACAGGTAGCTGTAGTGAATCTGTAGGGGAGAAGATCCTTTTGTGTGCTAGCATTTCTCTCGTTCTCATGGCTGGTGGGATGCTCGCGCTCTGACTTCTTCCTCTTCTGTCCCTCAGCTCCAGGGGTGGCTGCGCTGGCCATGTCCGAGAACTGGACACAGGAGTTCCTTGATGCTGCTGATCGGACGGATGATGTTCCAGCAGATTACAGTGAAGCTGATTGGTCCCAGGAGTTCATTGCAGAGGTTGCAGGTGTGGCTGGTGTTGGGAGGGAGAGCTCATTTCTTACCCTGCCACTCTTCTTGGTATCTTTATTTCTTGCTTATTCACATACTTTATCCTTCAGTATATCTTGCCTAATACCCACTGCATCTTCAGTGTACTTTTCATCAATCTGATGAGTTAGGCTGGTACCTGTGGAAAAAGTAAGGTTACAGTAAGTGAGAGTCCATTGGGGTCCAGCCTAATGGTGAAATTAGTAAGTCTTCACTACATTGTATCATGTCTTGTTCTTTTGGAAAGCTCTGCTGCATTTCTCTTTGGCAGTCCATTTTTTGATTTTTGGAGAAGTATATTCTAATCCCATGATTGCTTAGCTTCATGTGTTTTAGAGGAGTAATGGTATTAGTCTGTTACAGCAAAAATAAGGAAGTCTTCTAGCACCAGAAAACTAACATTTATTATGGTTTCAGTCAGAATTATTTGCTGAAAGCTGTTTATGCAATACAATGTGCAATATAAACCAATTGAAATCCCTGCCATTTTGCAGCCTTTCTGCATAAGAATTTTGTATCTAATCCATTGGACTGCAAGGGCAAACATAAGGAAACATAAGGCCAAACATAAAGTCACTATTACCCAACAGAGGTAGATCTTCTCCTTCTTGCTCAGAAAATGAGCTCCTGCAACCATCTCTTTCAGAAACCCATCCCTAAAGAATTTTTACAAACAATGATGCAATAGAAAAAGATCTTCCACCTTTTTCGGACAGGAAGCAAGCCTTCACTGACTAGCCTTTTATACATCACATACATAAAGAGTTGTTGAGAAGTAGATGTTGAGCCATAATTATATGGCCTCACTTTCTAAATGTTTCCTACGATCTTATTCCCGTCTCCAGCAATTTATACTGCTTGATCTTTAGCCTGTGGTCTCCTTCTACCATCTCACCTGAATATGTTTTGAATGCGGTCTCTTTCTATTTTATTTCGTTTTGTTGCCCTTCCCTAAGAACTTCAGTGAACAAGTGCTTTCTTGTTTATCATGACAGTCTTCTAGACCGTTATCTTTGCGTTCTTCTGAATTTCTTCAGTCTGGCATTCCAATTCTGTTAGAACCTCTCTGTTGCTTTTCTCTCTCCTTCCTACAAATGAAGGTGCAGAAGATGGGAGAATATCCCACCACAGGAGTAGGTGTTAACCACATCTGCTTACAGCCTTTCTACTGTCTTTGGTTCATGGGCTCTAGTTCAGTTATTACATTACATATCTATACTGCCTGTAGCTGAAGCTCTCTGGACAGTTCACAACATTCAGATTTCAAACAGGCCTGACTCTGCTTAGCTTCCAAGATTAGGCAGAATCACACACTTAGGCTGTGCAATTTACGTTCTGTTGATTCTAGTGAGCCATAAGTATCACTAACTTTAATTAGATCAGGACTAACTTTTTTTAAGGCTAGTCAAAATGGAACACACATATATAGGGTGTGTGTGTGTGTGTGTTACATTTCTGCCTCTCATTTTTGATGCTGAGAGTGTAACACATGCTGAGCTTGCTCCATATTTAATACTCAGCATCTCTAGCTAGAGAATTGCAGATGGCAGGGCTTGGAAAGAGGACTGCATGAGGGCTTGGGCTAGATGGGCCAGTGGTCTGACCTGGGATGCTCCCAGGGCAACTGGTTAGAGGGCACTGTGCAGTTATTCCGTAATTTTCTTCTTACTGGATTTACTGAGGTGAGAAGAAAGTTGGAAGAAGCAATGGGAAAACATGGAAGCAATATGAGAGGAAGACATTCTTACCCAGATCTTTTGTAAAAGTCTGTGAATGAGGCAGGGTAATGTCAACATAAAAAGCCATGTTTGGAAGCACTTTTGGTATAAGACAGGTTCATGTGTTCCTATGTAATCATCCTCAATAACTGTTGATATTTCTAAGTGGTGTCCAGTTGCTCATCTCCCTTCTTTCAGGAAGGTCAATAAAAACAAGTTTAACAAGCCTTTTCATTCTACTTCTGCAAAGATCCATTGTCTGTGTCTCCTGCCAAGTGGGCAGAAGAATATTTGGAACAGTCAGAGGAAAAGTTGTGGCTGGGTGAATCAGAAGATCAAGCACTGGCAGATAAATGGTGAGTACCTCTGTAATTTCTTCCTACACTAATACTGGTGTAGTTTTGAATTTACAGACCCAGAGTAGCATTTTCCAGTTCAGAGTTGGCACATCCATTTTATATGAAGAAGCAGTATTCTTCTCCTGTCCCAAACTGTGAGCTTCAAGTATGTCAGGACGGAGTGGTTTTCTGTTCAATATGTATTTAAATGGATTGAGAGACATTCCCTGTATTTCACAAGCCCTAAAGCACTCTCGGTTGTTAGTCCATGTTGGTTTGTCACATCAGGTGAAAGTACAGTAAGTTCTTTAGAACAGTAACTCTACCTTTGTTGGGTTTTTCACTATATATTGGATTGGTCAGTCTCTCTATTCGTGTGTGTGTGTTGCTCCTAAAATGGTATGCTTCAGGTTTGTGTTCAGGCTGGTTTCTATGACATTCTTTGGTAGCGTGTGGTCAAGGTGATCCGTCTTTAGAACCTCAGGAGCCAGGTATTGAGACTTTCTATTCTGGAGATGCTTTCAAGGCCAGAATAGCAAAGGTGGCCAGAACACCCAGTCCCAGTTCTGCCTGCAGGCATGCATGTTGCTTACCCCGGCCAAGTTCACCATCTTTGCCTGACAGGAATGGAGAGGGGCATGTGCAGGGGAGCTGCAATGGCCCTCTCAGCATTTGGATGCTGAGCAGCTGTCCCCATCCAGGGGAGCTGCCATGCTGCTGTCGATGTCTGTGGCTTGCTTTCAAGCTCTTCTTGTGGTGCAGCTTCTCTGCTAAGTCTGTAGAGCCCTCCATGGCTGAGCTTGGAGAGCATGAGGTCAGGGGGCACTGCAGTAGTGCAGAGGCGTTTCCTGCTTCTTGTAGGGCAGGGTCATGGGCGCAGGAGAAAGAGGCTTCTAGAAGAGAAGCTACCTTACAGAAGAGTGTCTGTATGTTTGCGGATCTAGGCTGGGAACACACTTGAGGCAAGAGATTAAGTGCTCCCCTGTCCTCATGCCTTGTTCCAGTCCTA
Organism: Varanus komodoensis; assembly: GCF_004798865.1. Classification (NCBI taxonomy): domain Eukaryota; kingdom Metazoa; phylum Chordata; class Lepidosauria; order Squamata; family Varanidae; genus Varanus; species Varanus komodoensis. The sequence goes on along the minus strand of NW_025336223.1, from coordinate 3,193,254 downwards.
CTGCTCCCTTGCTGTTTTCCAAAACAAATACGCAGTTTTATAGCTCACGACTCACTGAGCTTCAGTCTGATAACAGTTCCCTGCACTGCACTGTGTCTAAAGTATATGATCCTTGATCACTGCAACCCAAGGGTTACACAATGGATTTGGTGCTGTACCCGTTTTCCTTAGACATTGGGTGGTGTGCATTCCATTGCATGTGTGAGGGAAGAAGGCTTGGTGTAAGCTGCTTGGCAAAACGTGTGGTGAAGATCCCGCCCCCCTCCCCCCCCCCCACACAAATATTAGATGTTCCCTTAAGGAAACTCAGCCTAGAAAGGCGAAGGTTAAGGCTTGGAGACCTTGCAGGACAATTGAGGGAGTGGTTTAGCCATGAGGCCCTCAACACATAGTCAGCTCCACATTGCTCAACAGCACTCAGTGAAGTCACACAAGATTAAGTGGAAATGAGAAGTGGATCTGCACAAGGAGTTGGAATTTGCTGTGTCTGTTCAGGTGAATAATAAGCAACCTGAGTCTTGCCCTCACCTTTCACTCCTGTTACCTCTTGGCATAGTAACTGTGTGCAAGGATAAGCCTTGGTGCACTGCACACTGCTAAAGCATGGCCACCTTTTCTTGTCCCATTCTTGCGATCTCTCCCCCAAATCTTGGTCACTCAAGCAATGTCATGCCGCCCCAGTTTGCTGAGCTGGACCGCCACATTGTCCTCAGAGCCACAGTCCAGCTCCATTCAAGCTCAGTTTCAAGCTCAGCAGCTGGTGCGGTGTCTGAGATAAGTAATGGGCTGGACGAGGGGCAATAAACTGAAAGACAATCCTAGTGAGAGTAGGTAGCTCACCTGGCCCCATCCATGGCACTCAGCTAGTTCTGCATGGTGTCTGCCCCTTGAAGGATCAGGTGTGACGCAGCCTTATTTTAGTATGCCCAAGTAGCACAAAGTGGCCCCCATCAGCTTAGCTGCGCCCACTTCTGGGAAGAAAGAACCTAGCCACTGTTTTCCACACTCTGGCAAACTCTAGGTTGGCCTAGAAGATCTTGTGGCTTTAGCGTGTGCATAGCTGGCTGGGCCTTCTGTGTGAAGCCACCTTTGAGGGCTACTGAATAATCTCATATTCCAGTACTGTGCAGCTTACTGTTGCCTTGGACCAGAAAAATTAAATACGTCTTTGGGCAGTGCCTCATCCATCTTTTATGGAGCCCCTTTTTGCTGTGGTTAGTGCTGATCTGTCTCTTGGGATTTCTCTCTGAGCAGGCTTGCCTGGCACAAATGATTTTGCTGCCTTTCTGGCAGGTGCTGAAGATCATGGTTTTGTTACCCAGGCCTAACTTTTTAGGCTCTTACTGTTTTTAGGGGGAGCCGGTTATGCTGTTTTTGAAATTTTATGCCTTGATTTTCTGTATTCTGTATGCCACTGTAGGAATTGTACTGCAGACTCTAAGGTTGAATATAAATGTAATCAATAAAAATGTAATGTGTCATATGACATTCCCCATTTCTTTAAAAGCATGGCATCCTTTTAGCCTGTCCCAACCTTTTTTAAATTTTCTGGTCATAGGTATGAAGAATACCAGCCTGAAGATGAACTGAAGAAAACTGCCAATGATTTTCTTGCAAAAGTGGATGACCCCAAACTGAATGACTCTGAGGTAAAAAGACTGAAGTTCTCTTCACAGGGAAGTGTGCACACTTGCTAAGCAGGTATGCTGAGTGAGGCCATCAGTGTGTACATGTGCAGGAATATATTTGCCTGTTTCTCTGCCTTCCCTGTCCCTGAACACTCGGTTAGCTGGGCCCACACTTTATATTTTCCTCTTTCCCTGAATGAGAGCCAGTCCTCCTGTGATCATTTTGCAACACTGCATTCACACAGCAAAGTTTTACATACCATATTCCTAAGTAAAAATAAAAATCAAGAATGTGAGGGTTTTTTGTTTTTCTTAGAAAAGACAGCTTTCAAATTTTTCCCCTTCATTGTCTATAGAGGTTTTTAGCTCACTCACTTGCATCACTGTGAAGAAAAACAATACGACAAAATCCTTTAGAGAGAGAGGACAGAATGTAATTCATGATCCTGAGGGAGAAAGAGAGGCAACAGTGCCATTTTGCGATGGGTTACAGATGCACTGCAAGTTTTAGATGAGGCCAAGTGTAAGTTGTATTTGTTAGCCTGTTTGCTAGTCCCTTTTGTGAGGGGACTGATTCATGCTGTACTTTCCTAGAATCTGAGTACTAGTCTGTCAGCCAGTGTGATATGGTAGCTAGAGTTTGAGACTTGGGCCAGTGAGACCTGAATTCAAATCCCTACTCAGCCGTGAAGCAGCCTGGGTAATTTTAGAGCAGCTGGGTGGATGACTGTGGGAGTAAAATAACCCGCACATGCTTTGTTCTGAGAAGCAAGCAAGCAAGCATGGGATTGCAATGTGACTGCCGTGCATGCACAGGTGTGGACCTGCGGATGCACACGCTCACTGCTGCTCCTCTGCCTCCCTCTTCTTCGCACTCACTCACTGTCAGATGGCTGTTGTGTCTTAGAGACTAGGAACTGGATGCCTCCAGTCAGATCTGCTTCCCAGCTTCCCTGTTGCCAGTCCAGGAGAAAACGGGAAAGTTAAGGAACAGCAACAGGACTTGGGGGCAGACCTTGGCTTTCCACTCTTGCTTCCTGGAATTGTTTTCTGGGAATTTGGTTGCTGATCTTACATACTTGTGCATGTGGCGAACACCTGTTGAATAACCTGCTCCTGTGTTTCCACAGCTAGCTCTGCTGAATTTAGGAGCCAGGCTAGTGCAGATGCAGGAGTCTGTGGGAATGTAAGGGCTGAATAGTGATGGTCTCTCCCTTTGTCTTCTTTCTTCATGCAGTTCCTAAAGTTTGTCCGCCAGATTGGAGATGGGAGGGTGTCCATCGAGGCAAATCGGGTGACCATTACCCCCAGAGACCAGGATCAGGCAGAGCAATGGGCAACTGAGTATATACAGCAGCAGGTAGGACAGGACTCCCTGCTGCTCAGGGGCTGCCTTGTCTCCTGTTCTGTGTCGCCAGTACACTGCCCTCTTGTGTGTGGTTTAGACCTGGGGGCCAGAAGCAGCAACTCTGGCAAGGCAGCAGCAGTCTAGGGGCAGAAAAGAGCCCTTCTAGCCACAGTTCTGTCTCAGAGGCCTGATGCTTGCTCACTCTGGTAGTTGTGTTGTTCTCCTGGCATTGCTCGCTGAGAATGGGACAGCACTGCACACTTTATCTATCTCAGAGGTGAAGGAAGGCTTTCTCTGTTATGTTCTCATTCCAGAACACATCCGAAGCCTGGGTAGATCAGTTTGCGCACTCTGGGGACACTCAGGGCCTGGATCCAGAGTTTGAGCAGGCCAAGACTGCTGTAGAGGTAATGCAACTGGGGAAGGCGGGGCATCAGGCAGCTCCCCTGGAGTGAAGCCTACAGGGCCTACCAGCTTCCTTCTCTCCCTGCCCCCTTCTCTAGTCAGATGTGGATTTCTGGGACAAGCTGCAGGCTGAGTGGGAGGAGATGGCCAAGCGAGACGCAGAGGCCCATCCGTGGCTAACGGACTACGAGGATCTTGCTAGCTCCACTTACGACAAGGTACCAATGCGAGGAGGGTGCAATCCCTTGGCCTTGCTCTTCCCCCCACTTCCCGTCCTGCTTCTCCATCCCTCACATTTCCTATTGGCTGTGCAACTTCAGCTCATGGGCAAGTGAGCACCGAACCCCCCCTTCTAAACAAGAACTCTGAGAAACCTCAGAGTGAGGGACGAAGGTTTCCGCATGCCCCACCCCTTCCTTTCCCCCACATACTGCTGCCTCCTTCCCTACCTGTTGCCACAAGCCTCCACTGCTTCTCTCTTCCCCCCACCCTCCACGGAGGAGGTCAGCAGCCAGCAGGGAAAGTCAAACCAGGGGTGGGCGACTTGGTTCCTTGCTGCAGGTGTCTTAGCCCACAACCCCCCTTGGCATAGCCAAGGGCGTGGGGTCATGGGAGCTGTGGGCCGCAACATCTGGAGGGCCGTCGGTTGCCCGTCCTTGAGCTGAAGCCTGGGAAGGCGGCCTGCCGGCCTGCCTGCCTCCCTTCCTTAGCAGTCTGCCGGGTCGGAAGACCCAGCCTGCTGCTTCTGCCCTTGGTTCTAGGATCTGCTGTGCACTTGGCTGATTCTGGCCCAGGAGAGGACAGCGCAGGTCTGTCCTGGCAGAGGCGAGGGAGTGCAGATGTGCAGCTGTATGCAAGCCGGTGGATGCTCCCGTTGCTTGCCACAGAGCTCAGGTTTGGCTGCACCCTTGTCTGGCCTCAGGCCCCAAGACAAACAGCAGACTCCTGCCTGCTTAAAGCTCAGCCAGTTCCTTTCCGCAGCTGCCCAAGTTCCAGTGAACCCGCACAGTGCTTCCTATGCAAGCATTGCCTTCTCACCGGGGTTTCTAGTGGTTGGGGGACAGTGGTCAGGCGGTGGGCCGCTGTGATCTTCCTGCATGTGGGGAGGGAGCCTATATTGCTAGCAGAGACTCTCCCCCACCTTGCCCCCATCATGGCCCCCACTTGCATTGCTCAGATACCTCCTGCATTCCATCCAGCTTTGTTAACTGCGAACTCTCTTTGAGTCTCTCGCCCTCCCTGTTTTCCACCTACCAAGAAAACTCTGTGTTTTGCCTAAGGATGGGGACAGTTCTAAGGAAAAAATGGGGAATCGGCCATTCTTTGGTTTGCTGCTTCATCCTGGCAGTCCCAAGAGCAGTTGTAGCAGTTCCTATAGAGCTTAACTAGGCTGCCTGCAGCCTCCCGCACGTTCCGCATGGCACCCCCAGACCGTGTCTGCAGGCGGTGCTGCTGCTTCAGCACAGGCCACTCCTCACCGGCACCCCGGTGCTTTGCCTTGTTTACCACCTAGCCTGAAGAAGAGCCTAGAAAACTGGCACACTGCACTGTGATCTTTCAAGTTCCAAATGAAAGAGACTGCCCTGAAATGGAGTTTGGAAGACTGAGCCAGTCTGACGAATTTACAATGGGAAGTCAAAGTGGGAGAGTAAAAATGGCGGCTGCTTTGTGTCCCCCACCCACCATTTGAGCCAAACAGTAAATGCTGTGTGTGTGGCCTGGAGGGCATCTCTTTTGTAACCACAGATAATAGCTCAGCTCTCCCACCCTGACAGGGATACATCTTTGAAGAAGACAACCCTGTGCGGGGTCACCCCCATGCCTTTGAAGAAGGGCTGAAATGCCTGAAGGAGGGCGACCTCCCCAATGCAGTCCTCTTCTTTGAGGCTGCTGTGCAGCAGAACCCTAAGCACATGGAGGTAAGTGGAGGAGGGAGCACAGCTCTCTCTGCTTATCCTCTGCAAAGCTTGGGAGCTGGGAGGGGGGCCTTCGTGGGCAGAGGAGGTGTCTGGGTGGGACGATGTGAAGGATGGTTGGTATGGAGCTGGGGTGCCTCCCATCTTACACTGCTTTCCTTTCTCCGACCAAATGGTTGAGTTTGGCATAAGGAGCCAGTGGATATGAATACTCATGAATGCTCGTAGCCATTTGAGATCCAAGAAGCTGGAGTTCTTGCTTGTTCTTCCGAAGGTCTCCACATGTCTCTAGAGCATCCTCTGACCAGGGACCAATCTGTACCAGCATTAGTCAAACAGCTGGCTTCTGCCTGGGACTTAGGACAATACCCCAACCCATTCATCATCCTCAGCATAGAGTTGCTGAAGCTACTTTTGTGCTGCTTCTAGTTTCCAGGTGGTAGAAAATCAGGTGTTTTCCAGTCCTGTTGAATTGATTCTTAGTGGTAGGAAGGGCTATAAGGCTGCAGAGCCTGCTCTCTAATACCCTTCACCACTTTCTTTCTCTCCCCACCCCCCCTTGTCTTTCTCTTCCTCCTCCTCTCATTCCTTCATATTAACATTTACGGCATTTGTGGGCAGGAACCCTGTCAGCAAAAATGACACCTTGACCTCCCTGCATTTTTCCTTCTCCTCCATGGGTTTTTTTGCAGTCAATTTTGACCATACACCAATGACCGTAAATCATCATTACTGGTGCCTCACATGCAAATAGCGCTTAAGTAGTTAAGGAGATACTACTTAGTGCAGCAGCTGGGCATGTTTCTGTGTGCTTTTCTGTGTCCTGAGTAAGCACCTTGGGCTTGCAAGATGGGAGTAGGCAGAGAGTGAGCCATTGCAATTTTGGGCATTACTAGCAACATTTACACTTCCAGAAGAAGATGCAGAGCTGAGCACCCATATGCTAGATACTTGTGTTCATTGAAAATTCCAGCCCTCAGTATGTAGGTGGTATGATGGAATTTAGTTCACAACTTGGTCATGTTTTCATGGGTATTACTTGATTTTGGTATAACATAAAGAAATGGAAAGCTATCAAAGTAAAATTAACAGCACTTGTTCAAAGCAACTGAGAGGGATTGGGGTAGCAGGTTCCCACATGTTTACATACGTTAAAAAGATGGCCTTTGGAAGCTTGGAAACATGCATGTTACTGCTGATGCTGCAGGCGTGTGACAGGACAAGTCACCAGCTGTGTAAAGATGTTGGCAAATACAAGATTTGGATGCCATCCGAGCAGTTTCTCTTAGGCACGTTCCGACTAGGCCCAGTTGCATAATAATCAGCAACATCTTCATGATCCTAACTTGGGAGCTTTCCATTGGAAGATCCTTTCAGTATTGTATCATATGGTAGTTGATACCATGGCACTTCCTTCTAACTTCATTGCTCTGCTTAACCATGAATTCTCTTGCTCCATTTATTTGCTATTTCTCTGTAATACGTGAAATCAAAGAAAATATCAAAATGTGATGGGAAACTCTGAACCCCTTTTTTGTTCTCCAGTAAGGCGTGTACAGGGGAAGATGAGCTACAAGGCCAATTGCCTGCTTTCAGGGGTAGGGGGCAGGCTATCCTAGGAGGAAACGGCTATCTGCCTTGTCCAGATACACGTCCTGTCTCCTTGGCTGTGTCTGTGAGCGCTGAAGCAGGAGCACAGGAGAGCCGCTGCCGGCTGAGCTGTGAAAGAAGATCACCTCCCTAACTGGGCCAGATATATTTCAGCAGATAGCGGGGCCAGAATGCAGAAGGCCCTCACCTCTGAGGCAGTCGTCTTCTGCAGGGGGGCTGGTAACCTCAGGTGGGCGGCAAGCACCCTTCAGAGGAGTTCCGAAAGTGCTGCCAGCGCATTGTTTTGTTTAGTGGCGAGGACAGGCTCCGCCATGCGGCCACTGAGCATGGGATCTTGCAAGGGGGCTCTGTAGCCTGGAGCTGCTTACAGGCGAATGGCTTCACTAGCTGAAGGCCGTTGCTTTTGGGAACTGGAAGAGAGACCCTTCCGTGGAGTGGGCGGGGAGGACAGCTCCACTGAACAGCTTCCTCCTTCAGCCCTTCTTGGGCCGCCTACTTCCTCTGACACCCTAGAGGGCTGCAGGGATGACAACACGATGACATCAGGGTGCCCCTTAGCAGCCATCCCTGGGGGCACGGAGGTAACGGGAGGCAGGAAGGGCCTCGCCCTCTGCTTAGAGACTGGGTTAATGGCCGCTGCTCTGCTGCAGTTTGATTGGCCCGCTGAGCAGCATGGCTGTGAAGGAGGCTGGCTGCCTTGGCAGTGAGTGGGCACGTCCCTCCCGTCCCTCCTCCTCTGCAGTCATGAAAAGGGTGAGCACCGAGGGGACATGAAGTTGCCTGCAATTTGGGTTTGCGTTCATCCCGGCCGTGTGCAGGATGAAAGCAGCTGGTGCTCTTTGCTGTGTCCCTCGGCTAGGCCTGGCAGTACCTGGGAACCACCCAAGCGGAGAACGAACAGGAGCTGGCAGCGATCAGCGCGCTCAGGCGGTGAGTAGCCGGCCTGGCGGAGGAGCGGCGCTGTGGTGCTTTTCCCTAGCCGAGCTGAACTTTGTGAAGTCAGACTTGAAGCGATGCTGCTATGCTGTGGGTTAACCCCTGAGGTTGCTGTGATGCCCTTGGCATAAAGTTAAACCCTCGGTTCATCTCTGATTTGAAGTGAGGCCTTCAGTGCTTGTAACTGTGTAAACAGGGAGCCTGCTTTCTCTCTGATGGAGTTACTGCAGACCTGGAGACTGGGGGGAAGCACCCTGTTTCATTGAGGGTTGGCAGTCTGGAAACGGGGTTCTCTTTAGCCGGCATATTTGGTCTACCAGCTGGGAGGAGCGGCAGTTCAGGAGAGGCCCTGGAGCGTCTCAGACAGTGAGCTGCGAGTCTGCTGCCCTTTGGTAAGGTGAAGGCTCCGCGGCGAGGAAGGGCAAGAAGCTTGGCCTCTTTCCCTCCTGAAGGTCCTTCCCACCCTGTGCTCCCTAAGCCTTTGCCTCTCCTTGCAGGTGCCTGGACTTGCAGCCGGGAAACCTCACTGCCCTCATGGCTCTGGCGGTCAGTTTCACCAACGAGTCACTGCAGAAGCAGGCGTGCGAAACCTTGCGCGACTGGTTGCGGCACGCCCCGGCCTATGCTCACCTGGTGAGGAAGGAGGCTGATGGAGACAGCCCCGGCCTTGGGCCCTCCAAGCGCGTTCTGGGCTCCCTGTTAACTGAGTGAGTCTGGGAAAGGAGCGGATGGCCGGCACTGGGGGGGGGGGGGGGCGCAGGCACGCCTGGGGGTTGGGCCGGCCTTCATGCCCCCGGGCCTCTCTGTGTGCGTTCCATCCCCAGCTCGCTCTTTCTTGAAGTGAAGGAGCTGTTCTTGGCGGCGGTGCACAGCAACACCTCTGCCGTGGACCCGGACGTGCAGTGCGGCCTGGGCGTGCTCTTCAACCTGAGCGGGGAATACGAGAAGGCGGTGGATTGCTTCACTGCCGCGCTGAGCGCGCACCCAAACGTAAGGAGAGGAGGAGGGAGCAGCAGGGGGTTCAGGCAAAGCTGGGGAGGCGGGGCCTTGTTCTCCCCGATGTGAGGGCCTGTGTCTGGGCTGTACCACTCCAGGCTGTGGACAACTGTGTAACTAAATGCCCCATTTAAAACACTTAAATGCCTGCACATGTGTAACCAGAATGTCAAGAAGGCTTCTGGTCTCGCCTCCTCTCTTGCATTTCCTGTGTGCAGCAATCCTCTCCACCTGCCCCCAGAATTAGGCCGTAGTATTTTCATCCTCTGACAGCAGGGCAGGTATGGCTCACAGAGTCTTACAGTCTCAATTCTACCCAGAGAGAAATGGCATCTATGAACATTTGTTCTGAGATCTGTAACCAAGGGCTCATTCCCAGGAGTTTGCAATGCATTTGCTAACGCATTTGCTAACAAGCATCTTCTTGTGTTAACTCTCCCTGGAGGCTCTCTGTCTGGGCCCTTCTAGTGCTCTTTCTGGCGGGATGAGTTGTTCTGGAGTTTGTGGTAGGGAGGAGCCATGCAAGACCCCATCAGCCATCCAAAGTGGTACATTCCAGGCACAGGCTTACGTATATTTAATAACAATGCGCCATACTTTTCTGCAGTGACCATACCCAAAAAGGCTAACCTATGTACTGGCTTGGATTTCTTTGGGAAAGGCTGTAGCTGATGGACCAGCTAAAGCTCATGAAAAGTGTTCCTGGCTCCCGCTGATGCCAGACTGCCCGGAGCAGGGTAGATCCAGGTGCCCCACAGCTGCTCCGTGGGAGTGCAGATCTGACTGGGACAGGAAGTCCAGCTGTCCCCGGTCAGCCGCAGGCATCCGTTCTTGTTTGGATTACCTTGCCGCTTTACTTGTACTGCCCCAATTCACCCTAACCTGGGGCTACCCCAGAAGGAAAGGTGGTGCTGTGAGTCACTGGCGTACTAGCAGCACTTCAGTCCAGACCTCTGGGTAGCCACTCCAGCAGTGGCACATAGATGCCGAACAGCAGGGGAGGTAAGATGGGCTCCGGGGCACCCTGCAAACCAGAGGCCACGGGGAGCAGCAGTGCACTCCTGTCCCCTCTGCCGAGAGTGATCTTCAAGGAGCCACGGCTGGTGGCAGGGGCAGCGGTCCAGACTAGCACTTCGCGTTCCTCCCCGGAAAGATGTGGTTGGCAGACACTGGAGGGCCCTTCTCAGTGTTGCATGAAAGGCCTTCCACAGAGCAAGCAACTCACTCAGAAGTAGGCCCAGGGGTCTAATAAATCCAAGCCTTTACACAGAACTACTCTAGCTCTTCTCCACTAGGTAGGTCAGGTAGGTCAGTGTTCTCCACAATCACCTTGATATTGCCAATCAGAGGCTTGAAGCTGTGAGAGGAATATGTTTTCTGAGACCCCCCACAGAGAGGAGAGCTTTCCCATCTGGTAACCTCTATGTAACCCCAGTTCTAGTGAACCTGATAAAAAAATCTAGGAGAGGTGAAGGAACCTTGAAGCCTTGGGGAGCTTGGGAGGACTCTCATGTCCCTGTGTGCAGTGGGGAGGGTCTCGGAAACCTTGAGTTTTCTCTTCCAGGATCATCTCCTCTGGAACAAGCTAGGAGCCACCTTGGCCAATGGAAGCAGGAGTGAAGAAGCTGTGGCAGCTTACAGGCGGGCACTGGAACTGCAGCCAGGCTACATCCGCTCCCGCTACAACCTGGGCATCAGCTGTATCAACCTAGGGGCCCATAGGTGAGTTGGGGGCTTCCGGGAGCACGGAGGGAAAAAGGAAAGCAGGTCATCTCTGCCCGAAGCGATTAACCAAGCACTAGGTTGCGCTTGCAAGCCTTTTTTAATTTGGTCAGCTGCTGTGGTGGTGCGCCTGTGTGTGTGAACGCTGAAACATCTGTGGAGGATTTCTCCCCACGTGAGTGTTTCGCCGCATAGATTGAGCTAGCTGCCCCCCCCGCGTGTATCAGGCAAGCATGAAAGCTTTCCCAGGAGACACTGCTGTAGAAGCTGGCTAGTAGTGCCTTGTAGTCGCATCGCTGTGGTATCAAAGCGGCCCCATTCACCGATTCTGAATGGGACATTTGAATGGTGAAAAGAAGGAACTATCTGTGCCTTAAGATGGCCTGGCGTCAGTCCACTCATCTTGGCAGGGCTGGTGTGTCTTTGTTTCAGGACTCTGTCTGCAGCATATGCTTGCCCGTCTCTAACAGGGTTTCACAATGCCCAGGAGTACCTTCCATTAGCGAAGCAGCCAAGCTGCCTGTTGGCCCTTATGGTTTGTGCATGGAATAGAGCCAACATGGCAACAAATACATCCCTGTACAGCCGGGATCCCTTTCGGCTTGTGGGAACATTTGGAAATTGGAGAATCATCTATGTACATACACTCAGAAGTAAATCAGATTGGGTGAAATGGGACCTACCCACCTAACTGCAGGCTTAGAAAGGAGGGCGGGAGGGCATATCTGAGGGCAGGAACGCGTGTGAGTGAGTTGGGAGGGCAACAGAGAATGGGTAGCTTCTCAGCTTTACCAAGTGTTGGGGTCTCTCGTCTTGTACGCAATTTCTTCAGCAAGTTCCTTGTTCTTCATGACTGGCCAGAGCAGCCATGGCTGTGTCTGAGCCTCCAGTTCTTGTTAGAGCGCCTTCTGCCCCTTTTTCACAAATACAGAGACATGAATTCCTGCCCTCATCTATAGCCCCTGAGGGTCCTCTTCTAAGCCTGCAGTTGGAGGAGTTCCTTTGAACCTGGTTAGGCTACTCCTGAGTAGACCCCCTAGGGCTACTCCGTTCATGTACAATTGGCGCACATGCTTTTCCCCCAGCCCCCCTCTTCAGGTGAGGGTGTTCTTTCAGCTCCTTTGCTTCACCACCTCCGGTCCTCATGGTTGAGGCACATCAGGGCCACCACCGAAGAAGGGACCGGGGAGCGAGAGGCTGGGGGAGTGTGCGAAGGGCTGCAGGCAAAGCTTGTCCTTGAAGCGGCTCTGCCTTGCCAAAAGAGCGGCATGGAATGACTTCTTGGCTGCTCCACAGTGGCAGCCACACATTTCCCGAGTTCCTCCCCATGCCTTCTGCTGGTTGGCCAGAGGCTTTCTATGGGGCTGTGCTGTTTCTATGGCAGCAACGGGCTGTGGGGCAGCCTGGGCGACTTGGTACTACGAGCAAGAGGCCTGCGGGGTGCGGGGAGCAGAGCGGGGTGCGGGCACCGGGGAATGCTCGGCAGCCATGTTGCCGCCCCTGGACTCTGCGCTGGCTTTGGCCTGTTCTGCCTGAGGCAGGGTTGCATTGGGGTGGCAGCCCTGCAGCAGCTCTTGCCATCACCATGCTGCACCGAAGGCTTGGGCCCGACTTGTTCACGGGCCGTTTCCTGCCTTCTCCATCCCCTTGCACTGCTATCTTGACAGAGAGGCTGTGGAGCACTTCCTAGAGGCCCTGTACATGCAGCAGAAGAGCCGGGGCCCCCGTGGCCAGCAGGGTGCCATGTCCGACAACATCTGGAGCACCCTCCGTATGGCGCTTTCCATGCTGGGCCAGAGCGAGCTCTACGAGGCGGCTGATGCACGGGACCTCCCGACCCTGCTGCAGGCCTTTGGCATCCAGCAGTGACTCCTGGACGGGCTCCCCTGCGAGTGCAGGACGGGCCCTCTCCAGCACCGATCTCTCCTTTCTCCTGCCCACCAACACACACGCGTCTCAGTGCAGCAGCCTCCTCTGCCCTCCCCTCAGATTGCCCCAGAAAGGTAAACACACACACATTTCCACTTCCTCTTCAGTCTGGGGCACAGCACTCACCCACATCTTGTGTTGGGCCTACTGCTCCAGCGTTAACTTCCAGTAACTTCTGGTACACCCAGGAAAAGCGCACCTTCCATCCTTAGATTTATGGGCTATGTGGGGACACACATCCTTTCCTCTGTACTAATGTTCATGGGGGGAAACTGCTGCTATTGTGCCATGCTGAAAAATTCTTCTACACATGTAAGGTACAAGGGGAAAAAAACCTATGGGCCTGAAGGGAAACTAGACCTATGCGCTAAAATGGCAGTCTGCGTAGTGGTGTTTTTGGTACGTCAGTATGCATGATAGTTCTATTTAAAGGGTCCTTTTCGAAGAGTTTGGATCATGATGTGAAATTTTGGAGTTTTGCTTTCAAAGGTGCTACTGCCATTAAAGGTACCATGCAATGTGACTGAAAATATCTCACTGAGCATCAGCATAGCATATACACTACAGAGTTTGTTTCACTACTCCTAGAGGTGGGAGAAAGAGGCACTTTCCTGCTTGATTCCTGTTCAAGTAAGAATATTTCTGGGTTGGGGGCAGAAGCGGGATTGAACTGAAACACCTCAACAGTGCAGGGCAGGACCTATGTCTTAATTACCCTTCTGCCATTAGTTCTTGTAAAATACAAGGGGACTGGTTATCTCTGTGCATATAATTCTCCCCCTTCTGTGTAATTGGCTCTTCAAGTATCTGTATATGATTTTTTTTTGGTTGGGGAAAAAGTTTTTAAATTGTAAAGTATTTTGTATAATAGAAGCTAAAAGAATTAAAGCTGCCAAATTAAGCTGCCTGTTAGTTCTGTGCCTGTTTTCTAGTCACCATCCTCCCCATTTTTATAGCTGCATATATTTGAAAGCCCATAATAGGCTGTTCCCTCTTTCTTTATGTTAGAAGTCCTTCTCTGTGCACAAAATAGGTACTGCCTGCTGCTCATTTCCTCCAGCTGCTGTTTCTAAATAAAGATACGCTATTTTGTCGTTATTTTTAGAGCAATGCAGTAGTCATGCACATGTGTCCCTTGTTGGTTGATAAAAATATTATTTTGATAAAGCTGTCGTTTTGCAAAGTGGGCTAGATGAAATTGAACTTGGTTAGATCTGGCAGCTTTGTCTTTATAAGGATTATACTCCAAAAGCAAGCAGTAGTTTTGCGGGGGGGGGGGGCATCCTTCAGATTGTGCCTAACAATCATGTGGCTTTGTTCTTACTTTTCCTATTCAAGCAGCAGATGAAACTGGACTATGATCAGAATGTTGAAGATCATGCTTGGCTTTATATAGTGCTTCCAAGTATTCCAGTGCATCCTCAGTGTCAGTGCTCTGCAGACGGCGAAGGTGTGTGTTTCAAAGGCAGAATGGACAGGCAGTTGTGCTCAAGCCCAGCTAGGGAACTTATGGCTGAGACGAGATTTAAGCCTGTCAGATTTCAGTTTGAAATCTTTTACTCATTAATTGCCTTCAATTGCTCAGTTCTTCTTAACCTTTTCTGCTGAACTTTATTTGGGAGATCACATTAAAAAGGATATCAAGAAATGTTTAGAAAGGGTAAAAGGGTATGAAAAGATGTGAAAGTAACACTTGGAATACTTGCCACTTTCACTGCCTTCCGTCTGCCAAAATTCTCTTAGTCATCGCTCAAAAGGGACAGCAGGCTGGTCTCTCTTGGACTTGCTCACCTGAGCTTAAAAAGCAGATGTTTTTTGGCATGCTTGATCATCAGCAGTGATGATCTTTTAGCAGTGAAGCGCATACACAGGTTGCTGTAAAACAACTGGAGTGTCTTGTCTTCTAGCAATTTAAAAAAAAAAATCCCTTCTGGAAGACTAAGGGTGTGTGTGAAAGCCACTGCTGCTGGTATTGTCACATGTCACCTCCATTTTTCATATTCCCCTTGAGCCCCTCCCTATACTTTGAACGGGCCATGCAGAGAACTGACGCAAGGAAAACTTTCCCCACCCTTTATCTCTCTGAAAGGAAACTCTTCAGTTACTAAATGTCTGCACGTTCAAAAGGAAAGGGTCCACTAACAGGTTGGCAACTGCAACAAGACGGGGGGAGAGGTTGGCTTATTTGGAGTCTGAACTCCAGGGAGGGACATGCACATAAGGCCCAGATTTCAGGGAGTTCAGGAGGTCTCCTGTTCTGTGTAGGAGATGGTAGAGTATTAGGTTCATTCCTGCCAGAGTACACAAGCTTTAAGTTCATGCAAGTTGGTGTTAGAATGGAAGCCAGTAGCCAGGTTCATACCTTGCAGGAACACACTGGTGATTTCTTACCCTTGTTGGTTTGTTGTGGAGCAAATCAGTGGTCTGTTCTAAGGTTTCCATGCTTCACTGCAGCTTCCCAAGTTGTCTGGACCCAGGACCTCCATTTTACTCGTTAGTACAGCAGTGCTGCCTGCCTGCATAGCCATACATCAAGCCAGCATGTTGCTAAGCAGGCAAGGCATGGGCCTGCAGCTGGATGGGTGACCACATGTGGAAGTGGGGCAGGGGTTGGACAGGATGGTTTTATAAGCCCCTTCCAGCTCCTATTCTATTCTATTCTTCACCATAGAATCCTGTGAAAAGAGCAGCTGCAACAGCCATGCATCTTCTACTCCCCTCAGCTCCATGGTAACTCAGGGGTCATCACCTGTTTTATTTTATTCCTGTTGGCTGAACCAGGTGCCCATTTCCCCGTTTACTTTTAAAAATGGAGAAAGCAGGTAAATGCTCAGAGGGAGAAAGGGGAATCGTGGGAAAAGCATTTATGGTTTAATTGTAATTTAATTAAAAGGTCCAGAGTGGCTAGGGAGCATCGCAAAGATGCAGGTACACTTGGGAGAGGGAAGCGGGGGAACCTGCCTCAAAACCTCTGGCCCAATCAGGATGCGGCTGCTGAGGTCCACTGGGAGCAACAGTGAAAGCGATGAACTTTCACTCATGGGGGCTGCAAGAATGGGAGAAGGGAGCGGGGAGTGTGGAAACTCTGCTGCTGTGGGAACCATGCGATTATCTGACCAGTAATCTTGGGGGAAAACTCCATGCACCATGGAAACAGCGCAGTGTTGCTTGCCATGACATGGGAGCCCAGCCAGTGAAGCCATCCTGGTATCACTGGGTTACTGGGTTACACCAGTGACCTCTCTTCCAGTGAGTTGTCTCTTGGCAGGGCAGGACCTGGGCCTGGTTCACTCAAATACATGAATTAAGCTGTAGAGTTGGGAGACTGCTCGATGTGCTGCAGCTATCAGCTCCCATTTTTAAAAGGTTTCCATACAGAAAAGTCCTAAGAAAAATACAAAGAACAGACTCCGCTCTAACCTGCTCCTCTTGCGCCCCTTTTCTATTTGTGGAAGCAGCGTGTTTTCAAAGCATTCTCCCACCCCACATAAAGCCCATTCTAGTACTGTGAGATCTGCTATTGATTCTTCTTAGGTGACTCCTTGTGCATTGAGATCCCAAGATGACGGCTATTTGCATGTGCATATATACAGATTTAGAAATAATTATGATTTAAATAGAAATACATCTCACCATCATGTGCAAGACTGTGACCAGCAGTTTTTTTCAATGAATGACTGGAACTGTATACAGCTACAAATAAATCAACATCAGAAATGAAAACCCACCAAAGTTCCTAACAGATAAAGTGAATCTGTTATTTCCTTTCCAGTGTTTGTTCTAGGACAAAACCATTATAATGAAGTCTGGTGAAGAAGTGAAGGATTCGTACAAAAATTAAACATGGGGGTTATGAGTAAGATTTGGATAATCCACCTCCTTATTTACAGGAGATGCTTGATGGGCACTGCTCCTGGATTTCTAACATACGGATGGACAAAGAATGTATCCCAGTGACAGTGCTGTCATTACTTAAGAGTATCATATCTCACATTGTACTGAAAATTGCTAGCTTGGGAATAATGAGATGTGACAGGTTCTCCCACCATTGTTACTTTGCTGAAAAGCAGCTGCTCAGGCTGGTGGACTGGATCAGGGCCATGGGTCTCGTGAGGTCAACAGCTTCTCCCCGTGGCATTTTTGCAATTTAAAGAGACCCTAAAGTCCTATTAATCACTGAAGTGAAAAATGACAGGTTCGTATATAATATGTACCCCAACTAACAGCAGCTTTCAGAAGGGGGTTGTGGAAAAATCCTGAGGGGAAGGGATTGCTCGCCTAGCCTGGTTGCCGTGATCCAATTCCCTAACAGATGTTTTAAATCAAAGAAAGAGGTCTCATGATCTGGTCACATTTCTCCTACAGCTTGTCATTGTTATGGATCATAACTCAACCAGTGAGTTAAATGCAGCTGCATGTCCCACAGCAAATCAGTTTCAGGATGATCAATAGTGAAACTTGAGGACAGTAAGTTCGAAAGCACTGAGGCATAAAAACCCTATAAAAGCAGGGGCGTCCCTACTTCCCCCTAATCAGCTGGTGCCCTTCAGCAGCTACCTGGACCTTGCCCCAAGAAGACCACCCATTTCAGATGTGGCATGCTAAAGCAAACAGATGCAAAGTCCTCTTCTTCCTCAGGATCCAAAGCCTAAATGACTAGGGAACCACACTTTTTCAAGGACAGGTTTGAAGAGTGATGTGTTTCCCTTTGCATCTTTCAGTGACCGTGAATTGCAGCTGTTTCACTCCTTAAGTGTAGCGCTTTCTGGGATGACTTGATGGCCTACAGCCCTCACATTTCATGAACCCATATAGGATAAGAAAATGGCTCAGCGGACAGGTATCCCTTCCATACTCTGCAAACAAGAGGAAACAACTTAGTTGCAATTTCTTGACTTTATCTCTTAGGGAAAGGTCTGTTGCTACTTCTGACTTCTTCCTCTACTAGCACGAGTCACCTGGAATTCAGTTCCCAGCAATGGCAACTTCTGTTATATGTAAGAAACATTTTGGAACTCCAGCAATTACAGATGTTCAGAAGACAGAGGTCTATGGGCCTCATTCTGATCCATTCTGTCCACAACAAAGAGTAACATTAGCTATACCTATCATTTACTAGTCATTTTGTTTTATTCTTCCTGCTGTCATAGAAAAAGATTTACACACCTGTACATTTTCCTTTATCCTGGTTCATTCGTAAGAATCAAGCATTGCTTTTTAAAAAAAACCTTTGGGTTATTGTTGCATGTGAACTGGGCCACTGCTTTGGCTGGTTGTATGCATGACTTAAGCTCCTCTTTTCCAGATACCACAGAAAAAAATGGGTTTTGTAGCAGCAAAAAGTTTGATCTTTCCTTGAAGCCATCTTAGGGATGTTTTTCTCTACTTTTCAGGGCTTTTAAACCTTCTTTTAACACTTACTTGCTTGTTCATATAAGCCTGGAAATATCTTGGAGTATAGATATAAAAGAATTTTACCTAGCACAGTGCAGAGTAAACTGTAGAGTGATAATGTTAGCTATTTTGAAGGCCAAAAGCCCCAACAGCAGAGATATGATCAACGGAGGCCTTAAGTAAAAGTTTCATCTCACTGAACTCATCTGCATATTGTCCAGGACTACATTGTCCTTCCTTTCTAACTACAAATTGAGTCAGCCCTGGGCACTTTAAGTATAAAACTCTCTGGGTGAAGTTTGCCACTCTTTAACATGGTACAGTCTCTCAAGACGGTGGTATAGTATTTCTCATATATGAGACACTGATGCTATTTCCAATTGGCCTATCTTTTTACGTAAATACAAGGAGCAATCGCTATCAGCTTTAAATACTTTATAAGTTTGGCCACTAGCTGCAGTTTAGCATATTTCCATGGGGTTTGGAGAATGACATTTCCCTATGTCAGATTGCATGTCCTTTTTATATAAAGCAGCAAGTTTTCCTCCTCGTCATATGGCTAAGCAGTTTTACATATAAAGAAGAGCTATTATACATTATGAAGAGAAGGGATAATATACATCAATGTAATAGCAGAGCACCTCTCAGGTAGGTTTACTAACCAGTGGTCTGAACCACGACTGGGATGACAGTAACAAAAACAATTCTGTTACAACTAGGCTGGAGAAGGTTTCTCCTAGTCTTTCCAAAGGTCTTCTTCTCCCACATCTTCCAAACCAACAACGGTTCACTTGCCACATGCTTCTGACACTTCCCCCTCAACTTTCCTTCGGAGGCCAGTCTACTCTGCTGATTCGAACCGTCAGGAGTCTTTTCTCCATTCAAGAGAAAGGCAGGGGGAACCGGCTCCTCCTCCTTTGCTTATGAATGGATGGCATTCTCTTTGATGGTGTCACTGCCTACCAAATCCCGCAAGTATACCGCTGAGAAAGGAGGCTGCTCTTCTAACTTCTGTCCTTCTGGTTTGTTTTCTGCCATTACTGGTTCCTGTGTGTTGGTGTCTTGACCTGAGGGTGTCTGGAAATTAGGCTCAATGCCTAGTGATTCGCTGGACTGCAGAGGGAGCAAGGCCTTGTGCCGCATGAGGCTATCATCACTGTTTTGGGCTTCCAAAGAGTTCCTGTGCTTTGCGTTTCTGTTGGCTACTGCATTTTTCTGGTGCTCCTCAAAGCTCAGTGATAAGGTGACAGTCCCACCACCAAAACTCACTTTTTGCTTACACCCATGTTGCTGCTGTTGCTCCATGGGGGGTGGTAGTGAAAAGGGATCTTCATGGTTGCTTTTGCTACTAATGGATGAAGATGGGGTAGAGCCGGTGGAGCCTCCAAGACTATTGGACCTCTTGCGAGACACATTGCTACGCCGCAGTGTAGCCCTGGCCGCCACTTTGAAGGCATGTGCCGCGGTACTACAACGCACCTCCTCAATGGTGTTACGTGAGGGCTTGAAGAGGATAATGTAGACCTTGTTGAAGAAGATGCAAGCCAGGAGCCCAAAGCTGGCAGCCAGGATGGCGATGACCTCCACGGCTGAGACAAATTTGCCATAGGTGCTAGCATAGGCTGGAATGAAAGAGATCCAAACAATGAAGAAAATCAGCATGCTGAAGGTGATGAATTTGGCCTCATTGAAGTTCTCGGGCAGCTTACGGGATTTGAAGGCGAAAAAGAAGCAGATAGCAGCCAGGAGGCAAGTGTAGCCAATCAGGAAGCCCAGTGCCATCAAGGAGCCTTCATTGCAGGTGATGAAGATGATCTCATCCTCCAACTCGTGATTCCGAAAGCTGGAAGGCGGTGCTGTGTAGAGCCAGATGACGCAGATCACGATCTGCACAAATGTGCACAAGAAGACCAGGAGGAACTGGAGGTTAAGACCCCACCATTTGCGATGCAGGCTTGTTGGGATCTTGGCCTCGAAGACCAGCAGGACACGGTTAGTCTTCACCAGAATGCAGGAGATACAGAGGACAAAGCTGATACCAAAGGCTGGCTGACGCAAGCGACAATTCCAATCCTGAGGCTCACCGATGAAGAAAAGGGAGCTGGAGAAGCAGCAAAGCAAGGAAAAGAGGAGGAGGTAAGAGAGTTCACGGTTGGTGGCCTTGACAATGGGTGTGTTGCGAAATCTGGTAAAGACACCTAAGACAAATGATGTTAGGAAGATGCCCAGTACTGCAAAAAGGGTGAGTGCAATCCCAAATGGCTCTGTCCAAGACAAAAATTCGATTTGCTTGGGAATACAGAATGTGTGGTTCTCATTGGACCAGAAATTCTCAGCACACTTCTCACAGGCGCTTGCATCTAAAAAAGACAAGACGTGTCATTAAAAAATGTTCTAGGCCATCAGCATAGAGCATTCCAGCTGGACAAATCCGAAAGAGCACTTCTGTGGTCGCTCCCTCCTTCCCTCCCTCCCTCCCTCCCCAACAGCATGGGGCTAAATTCTGGAGCTTGCACTCCAGGGCCAGCGTGTGTCTGAACTGTGCTCTCTCATTCTTGCCACAAGAACAAATGGCTTGCAGGCACTTACAGCTTCCCTTCCTCCATCTGCCCTGGGCAGGCTTTGACAACTTCATCTATGCTTGGCTTTGATCCTCTTAGCTTTGTGAGGCTCCCCACAGCTTCATCTATGCTTGTCCTTTTATCCTCTTAGCCTTTCTTACCACTGTGGGAATAAGGACATTCCATGACTCCTGGATTCTGATCCCCTGCCACCTCCCTCTCAAAACTACTGGCATGACAGAAGGCCACGTATCGTTATCAGTGGGATTTGTCATGTTTGCTTTATTAGCAGAAATATCATTTATGCTGTACTTGGGGATGCCGGTAATAGCGCTAGCTAGTAAGAGGCCAGCAAAGACTTTTATTAATTGTTCCCCTCCCTTACATGGAAGCACAGCTGCAAGGCAGTTCTTGGACTTCTCAGTGAGGGAGCAGACCAGTGTCCCCACAAAAATCCTCTCCCTTGGCCATAAGAAGTTAGCGCACCAGGAAGAAGGGTTCTGTTTACAATTCTACCTGACATGCAAGCTTCTCTTTTCTGGGCGGCGTGGCGTGGGGGGATTGGACATTTCATCAGACAAGTGCACACCTGCACTCTGAGAATGCACGTCCTAGAGCTGGGGTCTCCAACGCGTGGCCCGCGGGCCACTTGCCGGGACGGGTGGGGCATGGGGGAGGGGTCCTGCGGCCTTCAAAGCGCCGGCGGTGCCCAGGCCGGCCTCCGGGAGCCACGCGGGATGAGCGGCCCACCACCACCGCTTGATGCGGCCCAGCCTCACCCAGACTCCACTTCCAGCGGCCCCCTGAGTTTGAGACCCCTGTCCTAGAGTTTACCACTCCAATGAAAACTAAGCCCAAAGGTGTAGACATTGCAAACGAAATGTCTCATGATGAACCACTTCTTCGACTATTACTATGGTTTCTACATTTCCGTAGTTCGCTCCTGTGAAACATGAAATGAACAGATTTCCATGAAGGAGGCGATTCAAGTTTTCTCAGAGACAGAATTCCTTTTTTAGTGGCAAAATCAAGAATAAACTTCTATAGATATTCAATGAATTTGGGTTAGTGTGAGTACACGGCCATTTCTCAGATGGTGTTTTCTGCAAAGAATGATCTCAGAACATGATTTCTGAGTCCATCTTGGGAGCGTGTCTAAGAAGAGGAGAGCACAGCTGTTTGCTTTGCACATTAGACCATACCTGTCTCATCACTGATCTCCCCATCGGTGCATTCTACGCATTCAAAGCAGCACGTGGGCTGCCCGTCAATGATGCCCTTCCTTGTGCCTGGCAGGCAGTCTCTGGTGCAGTTAGAGAATGGCACCTGAAGGGAAAAAGATAATGTAGTTAAGTGGTGGGGGGTGAGAACAATGAAGTACTTAACCCAAGAGAAAGGGGCTCAGGGCTAGCTCGTACCCAGTAGCCATCTTCCTCCACATGCCCTTCCGGTCCACCAACTATGACATGTAATGTGTGAGTCAAAGCACTCGAGGACATACCAGGTTTCTCTCCCACTAGATGCCAGTAGGCAGGTTCTCACATCATACTGACCCTGCTGGTAATCAGTCACGCCGGGTTGGCTGTTGTGTGAAGAACCCACGGTCCAGCCAATAGATGACAAGGCTTACCTTGGGTTGTCCTCTCCCTCCTTTCCCCGTGTCCCAGGGAAATCCGTGGCTACAGCTGCCTTGCTGCCTCTCCCTGCCATAATCAGAAGTCCTTTCCGGTTTGTCATGGCTTTACCATTGCTTTTTCCAGAGATCACATGCCTCAGTCTCTGAACTGACAGCAAATGCGAGTTCCTCCAGGATGCCCAAGGGGCACACTGGAGGGACAGGCACATGTGGCCCACCTCATTTTGCTTTATTTTTTTGCCTCCCAAATATGCAAATATCCCAAAATATTTCATGATTGCTTTAGCATGTGGTTTCATTGAACTTGTGCATCTACTGATGTACACAACTTCTTAGGTGCAAAAACAGGAAACCTCACCCAGGCAGCCTCCGAGTGGGTACCTATTGTCAAAGCGAAGCAGGTACCAACCCTGGATGTTGAACCAGAGAGGCTCCAAATGGTTTCCCCCACCCCTGCTTGCTTTCCCCTGACAGTTCTCAAAAGGTGAACCGAAGCAAAGCTGTACGTAAAACTGGGTAGATGAGATGTGTGTCCCCTTTCTTGTGCTCTATGAAAAGGACTCCCACCTGATCAGTGGCCTTAGAATCTCAGGCCTTAAAAGTTCAAACTGATCTTGCACCTGAGGCAATGCCAGGAAGTCGTTTCTGTGAATTTGGACTTAGAATAACAGCACATATGCATGCTATCTGTCAACATCTCTCAGTGGGAATTTATTATTTTTACAGCCAGTGGCAAGAAAATTCCATGCTGATGTAGCTTTCAAATGGAGTACCAGGCTGATATATTCAACTTGCTGCTGATATGTTGTGTTAGAAAGTGAACACATTTAAAAGCTATGAGTCTGCTAGCCCAGCAATCTCTGCTGTAGTTTTGCAGAGAACTGACAAATTAACAACAGATTTTGCACATGTCCTAAACAGCCACAAGATGGAGGCAGAAGACAAAGTTGCTGACTTTTGAACTGGTGGCCTAGTTGGAAGACAGCCCTTGGCCTTTGAAAATCCCGTAGAGCTGCTTCCCTCATGATGAAGAAGAATCTCTGCATGCGAGTTCTGGCACCCTGATCCTTTCATGGGCCTGTCTGAGTCGGAGGGGTGCCACAAACTGGCCTCGGCATCAAAAATGGCGGCATCTAACAGAGCACTTCACGGCATGGTCCTCTGTTCTGTGGCCCTGAACTCAGAAGCTTACCTGCATCCCACATGCAGTGGTGGTGATGACTCCCACTGCTGCAAGACCTGATGCACAGGATTTTACCCAGATGGCTGGTGCTGGCCATCTAGATACAGTGCCTGGAAGGGAGAAGGAAGGAGGCTGGGGGCTGACAGGGACTGATTTACGTCCAGTCTCAGCCACCTCCCTTTCCCCTCGCAAGGCCCAGTCGCACGCTTGGGAGGGCAGCCGCCATGGCTCTTCCCATGCTGGCTGTGAGACAGGATGCAAGGGCGAGGGGAAGCCTTCAGAGTTCTGGTCCTGAGAACGCAACTCCAAATAATCCTGTGACCTCCCAGAAGATCTGGGAGGCTACAGGGTGGCAGGTTCAGAAGGACCATTTTTTCTCTCCAAAATGCGTATGAAAATAATGAAATGTGTATTTAAGTTAGTAAGAAACAAGTAGAGCAACCATTCTGATTTTCATAAAGGAAAAGAGATGCTGGCAAACTCACCAAAGGCGACTGTCACTCTAATTCTGGTGACATCAGTTGTACTTCACCACAAGAATCACCCTTTGCCACCTTCCCCAGTGAGTTGGAGGGGAGAAGCTGTTACAAATGCAGATGCACATCTCCTGCCTGCCACTCCTCTTCTGTAAACAGGGCTGGTACCCAGAATCGGTGCAAATGGTCTCCTGCTGAGGGCCCAGACTCCACCAGGGGCCCACTAAGGAGGAGGCCCTGGGTTTGTTCCCTCACTTTCTCACTGCGATCTGCTCTTTTACCCATCTCTTGCTCTGCCCCCCAGAACTGTGTTGGTGGCAAGGAGGAACAGCAGATGCTGGTGTTTGCTTGGTCCTGGGCTCTTTGCCTCTCAGGCAAGCAGTGGCAGCAAGAGGAGGAGGAGGAGGAGGAGGAAGAGGAGGAGGAGGAGGAGGAAGAGGAGGAGCTGGTGACAGTGGCAGGGACTCCAAGGGCACTGAGGGAGGGGGCCTGCCAATGCAGCCTTGCCCCAGGGCCTGCCAAAACTGGAGTCAGCACTGATTATAAAATATTCTGACCTGGCAGCCTGTAGAGCCATGATGCAATTGCACTGCTTCTGTGGAGCAGGAAATAAGGGGGAAAGGCCCTTATCAGATATAGGGAAGAATTTCTGCCAAACCTTGTGGATTCTTGTGGAAAAGAACGGTATCTATTGATTTAAGTTCCAGGTGACTGGTGCTTCTTACCTCCTTGGAGAAGCCGCCCCACAGAATCTTGTTCTCATTGATAAACAGTCTCTCTCCTTTCTTGGCATAAACATTATAGTGTCCGACCTCTTCGAATACGATGGAGCCATCCTCTGGGGACAGGTGCCAATTGATAATTGAGTAGTTCCCTATGAGGCCTCCAGATTCATCAAAATCCACTTGCTCCCCCATATTATTAACGAAGTTCAGATGCCGCAGATGCTTCAGCACCTAGAAAAAAAGATACAGGCATGCTGAAATCACTGTGATTAGCAAACCACCTGAATCAGACAAGCCCTTTGTGCCAAAAGCAAAAGCCACAAAATATCAAATAGAATTAGTGACTACTGGAATATTTTTACTGGTGAGAATGATGTCCTTTTTGCAGTGTTATCCTTGCTTTTTCAGATGACTGCATGCTGATATCTTCATTGTGCATAGCATGTGGGAGAATAAACAATGGGTGGGGTGGGGTGGGGTGGGGTGGGGGTCAAAACACAAGCTTCCTCACCTCGAACTCCCATGGATCGCACGTAGCTCAATTCTTTCCTAATGCCCCTCACCACAAGGCAGGCACATGAAAACACGTCCAGCCACCCCATGCACAAAACCCTACAGACAGACATATTCCTTCCCCTCCGGTTGCTCCCCATTATCCTCCCACAACCCAGCTGCAAACACTTCACCTGCAGCCCCCAACTCCTCCACAGCCACCCTCCCCAGTGCTTCTGCCTCCTCAAGTTTACCAGGCAGCTGCAGGGCCTTTGTTCATTCCTGCAGATTTAATAGGC
>NW_025336223.1:3125330-3167897 GCF_004798865.1 Varanus komodoensis | reverse complement strand
CCAGCTGTCAGATTTGTTTTTAATAGAATGTTTTAATAAACAATATAATGGGTTCACAGGCGCCAAGGAAAGAGTCAGAGTGCACCCTGGTCCCCATGCTGGAGACCCCACATGTTTATGCCTGGACTCCATTCTTTTCCTGGATCTTCAGGTGACGGTGGCAAGGAACCTATTTGAAGAATTATACTTGGTATGCCAGCTGTAATCCTTCCTAAATTAATTTGGCTTGGGAACACTTATCCATGCCTTGGCTGCATCATGTGTAGACTATTACATGGTGCTCTGTGTGGGGCTACCCTTGTCTGGGAGCTTTAATTGGTGCAAAATGTGTCAGGTAGGCTGCTAAGGAGGGCATGGCATCAGGACCTATCGTGCTTATTCTGAAAGACTTGCTCTGGTTGCCAGTTGCTTTCTGGGTGCAATTCAAGGCATTGAGTTTACATTCCAAGCCCTAAACAGTTCAGGACTTAGAAATCTGTTTTGCTATGCACCTGTCCAGGGACTAAATCAGCAGGAGAGGCTCTTTGAAGGTCCCCATTACCTGGAAAGGCTTATTTGTACTGATTCCTATTGTACTGCCAGAAACCACACTTCTCAAGAACTATGATTTACCTTCACTCTGTTAGCTTTTAGAAAGGATAAAAAGATGCATCTTTTCCATGTAACCCTTTAAAATGTGTAGCTCAATGTTTTAATGGTTCTACTAATTTAATATTACTTTTATTGTTTAAAATTGTTGTATACCTCTTTGATGGCTTTATAGCAGGTAAGGTGGTCCATATATCAGAATCTGACAAAAATGTTGCTTTCTTTCTAAAAGCTATTCAGATCACCTTTTTTAAAATAAAGGCAAAAAAGGCAGCTATAACTGCATATGTGGTTAGTGATCTAGAAATTTCTTGGAAGTAGGTTTCCTCGTTGGATTTGTGTATGCAGATAGGAAACAAGATGTGGGCCAGATGACAGTCTTTTGGCAACATACCTGGGAACATACCTTCCACAGGCTGTTATATTTCTAATTCCAGAAGGCACATAAAGCAAAGAAACTGAAAAAAACAGCAGTTGTATCCAGGCTCAGACAAGCTTATGGCAGACCTGGGGCATGGTCCTTGATATTATTCACTTGTACTGTGACGGCCCTGTGGAAATTAAGCAACTGGAGGAAGAAAGGAGAGAGGTAACAAAGCCTTATCTAAGTCATGCACAGCAACAAAACCTGGAAGACTGGCTCAGTGTCGATCCATTCTCAGCTAATGGTCAGTCTTGAACCTGTCCTGTTAGCTTTTATCCAGCCTAACTAATATGCGATTATCAATTGGATACATACATTCCTTCCTCAGAAATGGCTCATGTTGCCTCCTTGTGCAAAGCTTGGGGGTGGATGTGGCAAGAATGGAAGGGCTACTGCACTTTATCTTGGTAAAATGTGGGAAATGTCTAATTCTTTAGTGAAGGTCATAATCTGAGATTATTACTTTGCAATCTTTCTGCAAAGGCTTTTTAAGGGGGGATTCATGCCAGGCAAATTGTGTTTCTCCTAGAATGGGGCAGGGTACCCCCAGAAGCAGGAATCCATTGCAACAAATTGTGCTAAAAGAAAATATGTGGGTAGAATCAAAGTTCTCCCTGATGCCAAGGAGAGAGCGATGCTTGGGGTGCTTCATGCCAAGGGAGTTCCTGGATTTTTGGGGGCAAGGGTATGATAGGAAGATTATACCATTCCCCAATATCATGATTAAAGGTACTGATACCTTAAAACTTATTTCAGTTTGTGTCTGATGCACTTTTGGCTGCCTTGGTCACATGAGTGAGTGGCCAAGAAATTAAGAAAGGACACCAATGCCTGATTACTAAATATCTACAGAGATCAGTTTCCATGCCATATCTTAACATGACCAATAAACAAAACCCAGGATAAAGTTATGCAGATAGAAACATAGAAACAAAGCAAGTCAGAAGGGGTCTTCCAGGCCATCCAGTCTGACCTCCGGCTCTGCTCATGACATGCCTACCATAGGCATGTCCAGCCTATCCTTAAACACCCTCACCAATGGGGCTTCAACCACCTCCGGTGGAAGCCCATTCCATACCCTAGAGGTTCTAACCGTCAGGAAGTGCTTCCTGGCATCCAACTTAAATCTTGGTTCGCTGAGCTTTGCTCCACTGGAACGTGTTCTGCCCTCCTCCGTAGGGGATAACAGGTCATGATCCACCTCTATGTGACACCCCCTCACATATCTATATGTTGCCAACAGATCCCCTCTGAGTGTCCTCTTCTCAAGGCTGGAAAGACCCAGTTCCCTCAGTCTCTCCTCATATGGTTTACCCTGCAAACCAGTCACCATCCTTGTGGCCCTACGCTGCACCGATTTTAACCTGGCTATATCCCTCCTGTAATGAGGGGCCCAGAACTGAACACAATACTCCAGTTGCAGGTACACAAGAGTAGTACAGAGTGATAGTAATACCTCCCTCAATCTAGAAGCCACACTTCTGGCTATGCATCCAAGGGTGGCATTCACTCTCTTGACCGCCACGTCACCCTGCTGACTCACATATAGCCTGTTGTCGACCAGTACCCGAGATCCCTTTCACAAGAGCTGCTCTCCAGCCACTTGTTCCCCATCCTGTACCTGTGACACCTCTTCCTGCGTCCCAAGTGCAAGACCTTGCACTTATCCATATGGAACGCCATGCTGTTGTCTCCTGCCCACTTCCATAGTCTGTCCAGATCCTTTTGGATCTGGGGTACCTGCTCCTCAGTTGTGGCCACTGCCCCCGTTTTAGTACTGCCTGCAAATTTGATAAGCAGACTGGTCACCCCTTCTTCCATGCTGTTGATGAAAAGATTGAACAGGATCGACCCCAGGACAGAGCCCCAGGGGACCCCGCTTGTCACTGGCTGCCATCCTGATGATTCCCAACTAATGGTTACCCTCTGCTTTCGGTCCATCAGCCATGCCCTAATCCATTGGACAGTGCATTGGTCTGTCCCAAAACTGCTCAATTTCTCAACCAGGATATCATGGGGCAATTTGTCAAAGGCCTTGCTGAAATTCAGGTAAACCACATCCACTGTCTTCCCTCTGTCAGGAGAGGGATTGTCAGAATGTAGCAGAATTGAGTTTTAATGGTTCCTATTACATTTATTTTATGCAACTGGCTACATGTTTCTTCGAAAAAGCTAGCCTAGGTCAGTGGGGATAGTCCCCTCATGCACATTTCTTTCTCCTATTTCCTTCTGTGGGAAGAAATTAAACTGCTGCACTTGAGGGTGCTGTTATAATGAGGAAAACCTGCCAGATCCCACCGGCAGGATTGGACCAGGACATGCGGCAGACCATAGCCAGCATGTCATATGGATGAAGGATTTTTCTGCTCCATGATAAATAATGACTAACTTCCTTTTGAATGTTTTTTCAAGCATGTTGAAAAACCCGCATCCTCTGCCCTTATCACTGTGTGACTTTTGCAGCTTTTTATAGGTTACAGACTGTCAATGATTAGCCAGAGCAGTTCACTGTTAAGAGCTTGTCATGTATGTTTTGTAACTAAAGATAGAAACATGAATGCCAAAGAATCAATGCAGGAGCATTTAAGAGAAGCCCAGTTCATTCAGGGCAAGTCTGAGCAGGGTCTAAAGGGACTCTTAAAGTAGTATATTAGGCTAGTAATACGAAGCAAAAGGTCCTGTTTTTAAGAGCCCACGGGCATAATGAGGCTCGTGGAAGAGGCCACCTGAGGGATGCTTCTGCCGTGGATGCAGCTGCTTCCATTGACAGGCACCCAACTCCTCTTGCCTTTCTTCAGATGCTAGAAAATGCTCCCTAGGCTGGCAACCTGCTGATCCTATTTATAGACCATAAAAGGGGCATCATCATTTATCACAGCCAGGAACAGGGTTTGTAGGACTGCTAATGCAAGGGAGAGGGGATTCCAGCTGACTGCTTCGATGTTTTTCCATTAGTTTTCTGTGCTTCTGAAGTGGATGACAAAAGCCCAGGCTATAACTTAGATGCCAAGTCCAGAGAAAAAGGAAGAATCTAGATTACAATGGTAAAGTAAACAGAGTGGTCCCCCCAGTGCAGGTGAGAGCACAGCTGCAGGTTATGACAATGTGTTTCCTTAACATATTCCAATGTAAGATTGCAATAAGGACATTGCAATAAGGACTCAATGCCCCAGAGTAAGTCCTAGTCTAGTAGGCACAGGATTACATAGGACTGTGCTACAATCAACTGTAGCCTTAGAGTGTGTTGTGGGTCTTAGCTGGCAGCATTAAAAAGGCAAATTTGTTTTCAGGTAATAAAATACTGAAGTCAGTACTACCGAAACTCCAAAGGTCCAATGCACAGTGGACCTATACAATCCACACTTCATTTGCATGCCCACACCACACCCCCTGCAGAGATCAGAGTGTGCAGGGCGTTAACAAAATATATCCTATGATTTGTCTGTGCTGTTCACAGTGAATCGTTGCTGAGCTGCCTCCACACCCAGAGCCAGGGTCTGAAGCCCTGATGCAGCTTCTCCTAGTGATACGATGGTGGAGAGTAGCACAGCTCCCCTTGCGAGTGCCTGCAGGACCAGGGCCAGCTCTGGAGCCTGTGCAATCATGCACTGCAGCTGAGAGCTCTGGAAGGCTCTATAAAAGGTTTCCTTTCACTGCTCCTCTTTACTATAGCAACATGGGCCTTTGAGGAAGTCACACTGCTCTGGCTCCTGGCACTGTCCTTGTTACTGGTCTGACCCTGCTTTGCCAGGCCCCTGATCCCTGCCTTGGATTCTGGACCTGTTTCTGGCATGCCTTGACAACACCTGACACAGCTTGTTTCCAGTTCTTCCTTCACCTCTGGGCCTGCCAGGCCTTGCTGATCTTGGACTCGGACTTGTTCCTGCCTCTCTTTGCTTCTGGTCCTGCTACACCTGGAGGGTACCTGTCTCTTGCTTGTTCCTGACTTTTCCTCCACCTCTGGCCCTGCTGCTCCACCTGCAGATGCCTGCCGCCTACATTCCAGACCTGACCCAGTGCATTTACTGTAGAGCAGTCCTTCTCTGGGCACCTTGTACTGGGTACAGGCTTGACATTATGCTTTTCCGGCTGGAGCCAGGGGTCAGTCTAGATGGCCCAGGAGACCCCTTCTGACTCGCCCTGTTTCTATGTTTTCTACAGAAGGCACTCACTAAGCACTGTCACAGTAGTTTGTGGGAACCTTTCCCAACACTGTCACCTTCCCGAGCCTCTCCTGTGTTTTCCAGCCTCTTTAGAGGGTGTTTTTCAAATGAGAAGAGTCTGATATTAAAACTGTAAGAATGCGAATCTGCCCCAATGCTGCTATGCCACAGCACCACCTTGTGGTTGGTTAAAAGTATATGTAGAAATACAAAGCTTTGTGTGACCGACACATTTTTCTTTCCATACTGAAAACAGAAGTAACACAGAGGATTAAACCCCTCCTGCAGAAAGGCCCATTGTGAACAAAGCATCCCCCTCCCATGTTAAAACCAGGAACATAATAGAAGAACTGTACAATTGCTCCAGGGAGACCTTATATCCCTACCAATCTACAGCCTTTTTGTAATTATTCCGTATTTGCTTCATTCATGGTGGGGTTTTTTTTTTGAGGGGGGGGGGAGAAGAAAAAAAAAGATGGAAGCTGAGGTGGGTGAGCACATCATTGTTTGAGTCCTCCATAAAATTCTGTGAACAAGGCATGACAAACGCCTTGTCTGGATGTAGCCCAGGTGTGGATAGAATCACAGAGCTGGAAAGACCCTCAAGGTCATCTGTGACAGACACCTGTGCAGCCTCTGCTTAAAACCAGCAGCAAACGAGCCTGCCACTTTTGGAGGCAGCTTCTTCTAGAAGTGCTCAGTTTAGACCATCAGGAAGCTCTTCTAAGATTGTTGGAAACCCCTTTCTTTGAACCCACTGACTCATGTCTGACCTACCCCATTGAAATCCTCTTTGGAATGCAGCTCTAGTTCATAATTTTTATGAATGAATGGTTCCTGCAGCAGTTTGAATAAACTGGCTGGTTAAGTATAGACTGCACAATCATTTTGTTCTGTTCGATTCAGCTTTCTCCATCTGAGTATCCTCTTGATGTTTGGGGCTCTAGCTCCAGTTAGTCCCATTAAACACAGTCAATGCTCAGGAATGCTGGGAACTGTAGTCCCACACATCATTACTCTAGAGTGCTTCAGACAATTTGGACACCACAGCTTCCATTATTCCCAAGCACTGGTCATGCATGCTAGGAAAGATGGCTATTGATATCTGGGGAATACTAAGTTAGAGAGTACTACTGTAACCCTTTTCAAACCATATCACCTTTGCATTAGTGTCTTTCTCCTGCTCTGCACTGGAGCCATTGGGCAGATGGTGATCAGGGCTGCAGTAGCAGGGGAAGAAATAAACATATTCTGAAAAACTCTTCCATTCCTGATAACTTAGACTGGGGAAGGGAAGATTTTATTCATTTTTATTCACAAAAGTAAATAAATAAACTTATTATATTTTCTATATTGTCCAATAGCCAAAGCTTTCTGAGCGGTTCACAACAATTAATCAAAATACAGATTGCCTAGCAGAATGTTGTTGTTAGTCGTGAAGTCATGTCCGACCCATCGTGACCCCATGGACAACACTCCTCCAGGCCTTCCTGTCCTCCACCATCCCCCGGAGTCTACCTAAGCTCACACTAACTGCCTCAGTGACTCCATCTAGCCACCTCATCCTCTGCCATCCCCTTCTTCTTTTGCCATCTATTGTTCCCAGCATTAGGCTCTTCTCCAGGGAGTCCTTCCTTCTCATTAGGTGGCCAAAGTATTTGAGTTTCATCTTCAGGATCTGGCCTTCTAAAGAGCAGTCAGGGTTGATCTCCTCTAGGACTGAATGGTTTGATCGCCTTGCTGTCCAAGGGACTCGCAGGAGTCTCCTCCAGCACCACAATTCAAAGGCCTCAATCCTTTTGCGCTCAGCCTTCCTTATGGTCCAGCTTTCACAGCTATGCATTGCAACTGGGAAAACCATAGCCTTGACTATACGCGCTTTTGTTGGCAGGGTGATGTCTCTGCTTTTTAGTATGCTGTCTAGATTTGCCATAGCTTTCCTCTCCAGGAGCAAGCATCTTTTAATTTCTTGGCTGCAGTCCCTGTCTGCAGTGATCTTGGAGCCCAGGAAAATAAAATCTGTCACTACCTCCATTTCTTCCCCATCTATTTGCCAGGAAGTGAGAGGACTGGATGCCATGATCTTAGTTTTCTTAATGTTGAGTTTCAAGCCAACTTTTGCGCTCTCCTCCTTCACCCGCATCAAGAGGCTCTTTAGTTCCTCTTCACTTTCTGCCATTGGAGTGGTATCATCTGCATATCTGAGGTTGTTGATATTTCTCACAGCAATCTTAATTCCAACTGGTGATTCATCTAGCCCCGCCTTTCTCATGATGTGCTCTGCATATAAGTTAAATAGGCAGGGCGACAGTATACAGCCTTGCCAAACTCCTTTCTCAATTTTGAACCAATCAGTGGTTCCGTGTCCAGTTCTCACTGTTGCTTCTTGACCCACATATAGGTTTCTCAAGGGACAAATAAGATGGTCTGGTATTCCCATCTCTTTAAGAACTTGCCACAATTTGTTGTGATCCACACAATCAAAGGATTTAGCATAGTCAATGAAGCAGAAGTAGATGTTTTTCTGGAACCCCCTAGCTTTCTCCATGATCCAGCGTATGTTGGCAATTTGATCTCTAGTTCCTCTCCCTCTTCAAAATCCTGCCTGTACTTCTGGTAGTTCTTGGTCCACATACTGCTGGAGCCTAGCTTCTAGGATTTTGAGCATAACTTTGCCTAGCAGAATACCGGATACAATTTGGATGCAGAAGTTTAGATGCTAAAGTCACTTTTCCACTTGCAGCTTGATGCCAATCTAGATGGATTGGGTGTTACTTGCCTTCCTCTTCTTTTTGCCAATTGGATTCAAGTATTTCATGTTTTCTACTTCTCCAAGAGGTGAGTAATTCCAGGGATAGTTCAGAAGAGTTTAATTTTATTTGGATAAAAAAGAATAAGAGCCTTGTTGCATTAATATAGACATCTTAACAGATGCGTCATTTAAACACAGACACACACGCAAAGAGCCTATAGGAAGCAAAGCATCACTCTTGAAATTAGCAACAGAAGCATTAACCCTGTAGCAGATGTGCAGAAAAATGCTTGTATTTCAAAGTGCTCAATGCCACTCACCACTCCAAACTCTGCCACTGCCTTTTTCTACCAATTCAAAACTGTACTTCTCTTTTTCCTCCCTCCCCCCACCTCTGTTCCTTTCTTCAGGGTTTTAAGATATTTTCAGACTCTGATGCAAAAGAGAGAATGCCTGCTATCATGATCATGATCATAATCTGATAGAGCACCTGAAATTTTCAAAGCGCTATATAGGTATGACAATCCCTGCTTGCAGGCTCACAAGCTAATGGACAGGATAGAAAAGGAAAAAGGAAGGGGGAAGCAAGCATTGCGACAGCTGGCATGTAAGCATTTGCGCCTTGCATTATTGCTAGGGGAGCCCTTCTGTCATTGGATCAACTCATGGGTGATATTTACATCCAGTGCTTCTTCCTACTATGTACACTGCATATGCACACTGCA
Source organism: Varanus komodoensis (assembly GCF_004798865.1). NCBI lineage: Eukaryota > Metazoa > Chordata > Lepidosauria > Squamata > Varanidae > Varanus > Varanus komodoensis. The sequence goes on along the minus strand of NW_025336223.1, from coordinate 3,159,245 downwards.
GGTCTGCATGGATCCACTGTTGTTTACATGTTATGGAGTTTACACAGAGGTTTCTGGAATGGAACCCAATATGCTTCTGCCTGTCAAAGAGCATAACAGAACACATTGACAAACAATCATATTGCAAATACACATTAACTATTGGAGCACACCAAAGAGGATGAGATCAGTCTGTCACATGACTGTATGGTTCACAAAAAGCTATGGGTGATTCTGAAAGAAATGGGGGTACCTCAGCACTTCACTGTCCTGATGTGTGACCTGTACTGTGGACAAGACTCTACCGTTAGGACATAATGTGGTGAAACAGAAAGGCTCCCTGTCGACAAAGGCATCAGACTGGGGTGTATTTTATTCCCTATCTGTTCGATCTATAGACAGAATCTATCACAAGGAAAGATGGATTAGCAACAAAGGAAGGGGAGTAAAAATTGGTAGAAGGAACATTCATCATTTAATATATGGCGATGATACCATATTACTGGTAGAAAGGACTCCTGATGAAAATTAAAGAGGAAAGTACAAAAGTAGGACTGCAGCTAAGAAAACAAAAATCATGACTACAAAATAATTATGCAAGCTTTTTTAATACCTTGGGTTAATTACCAATTCAAAGGAAGACCAAAGCCAAGAAATTGGAGGAAGACTGAGACTTGGAAGGGCAGTAATGAAGGAACTAGAAAGCCTCATCAAGTGTAAAGATGTCTCACCAGGAATCAAGGCCAAGATCATCCACACTATTGTATTTGTTGTCATTATGCATGGGTGCAAAAGCTGGACAGTGCAGAAAACTGACAGGAAAAAATGATCATAACATGATGCTGGAGGAAAGCTTTGTGGCTACCTTAGACCAACAGAAAGATGAACAAGTGAGTCAAAAATCAAATCACGCCAGAACTTTCCCTGGATAAGGTCATCTTAAGTAGGAAACGACTTGATGGCTTGTAGCAACATGGCTGACATACTGCCACAAAACAAAATATTGTTGTGGGATTAAGTTCTCTTTAATTTTAATATCTCTACCCTTTATTTTACCTAGAATAAGTTCTAAGTCAAACTTTTTATCAACCTGATGTTCAAATTTGAGTGTGATGTTTTTCTCCCTCCCCACATTTCTACAATAAAGGTGTTTTTGCTGTGAAAGCTATTTATTAGCAGTGGACTTTATAGACAGTAATTCTACTATCATCGTAGACTACTTTAAAAAACAGTATCTAGTATTGCTGTATACCCTGAGCATTATCTCAAACAGTTATGACCAACCTGGGCTCAGTGTCAGGTAACAGGCTGAATGGGGAAACATGTTGGTGTAGCATCTGCTGAAGAAAGACCACATCACAGCCTTTCTGAACAAGTTTGTCCAGTAATGAAATCTGAAAACAAGATTTTCTCATGCAGGCTTTACAGATCTTGCCATCAGACTCCCAAATATTATTTCCATACATTATCATTTTTTCCTAGTCACCTTGATCCCTTTTGAGTCCTAGTTAGGCAAAAGGTGTCAAATATACAGTGCTCAACAGCTACAATGACTTTCTGGTTGTTTTTCATTTACAAAATTACATTTTTCCCGTGAGAGCCTACTCCTTTCAGATGGTCATAGCGGCTAATAATTTTGCTAGCATCACTGGCTATTTAAAAAGGCCACCTCATGTACTTCACATAATGATTGACTCTTCTGGCCCATAGAATACTCAAACAAAAATTACCAGGGTGGCTGGGGTGGAGGGGGTGGGCAGGTCAAAGGCTCCTATTCAGCAGGCATTCACTCCCCCCCACCTCTATTCATCTTGTTCTAGCTTAGTGCCAAGCCATTCACACTTGTTCACGTGGATCACAGAACAAGCAGATGCACTGCATATAAAGATGACTGTAGAGCCAACAAGCTTCAAATACACTCCGGCAAGCCAGAGCAAGTGCCCTGCTCATCCCCCCCACACCCCACATTCGGGCATTGCTGCTCATTCAAACCCTTTTTGCAAGCAACCCACTGCTACCTCTGGCACAGCTTTTGATATGTGAGCGGCAGCGCCTCTGCTCTTCCCCTTGCCATGGCTTCCCTGATGGCAACGGCACAGGCCACAATTGCAATAGCTTAGTTGTAACAGGCTGCGCAGGACTCTGTAATTAGCTGCACTCCTGAGCAACCTGGGTGCTCCTAGGAAAGTTTGGACTTGGGATGTAATGAAAATAATGAGCACACTGCAGCAGGAAAGCAGTCTTGCCTTTGATTCAAAAGGCTGGTGCCTTCATGCTACGCTCCTGGTTTGTCTGCTAAGGAACTAGGTCTCAGCTCTCCTAGTTACTGCAAGGTACCTGAGTTCGGAGGGAAGAGGCAAACTGTATAAAGGCAGATTATCTGGGGCACAGCTTGGCCCATCTGAGCCCATGTCCAGGTGCTCTGCTATGCACCACCCATTCCAGGAGGGAGCATATCCCAAAAGTAAAATGTTCCCAGTGGGCAGGGAGGACAGAGGGAGGAAATGGAGAAGAGTGAGCAAGGTAGAAAAAAGTAAAGAAAAGGAAGAAATATGTGGAAGCAGAGAAAGAATGAGCAGAGCATCCCCACCACCCAATAAAAATAAATAGAGCAGAAACTAGAGGGGCAGAAATCACCTGGCCTGGGTCCCCTCAACCCTAAGGGCATCTAAAGAAAACTTAAATAACTTTTGAACAAGGGCTCACAACTTCAGCGAACTATTGACAGATTGCTATTTTGGAGAAGCCTCAATAAAGGAGCCTAGTAGCTTTCACCTCCATCTGTCAGAACTACATGATAATACTTTTCTGATTATTGAGGTAAAATGAGTAAATGTGCCATTTCCAACATTTTCAACTTGTGGTACCTGTGCCCATGTTTTTCATACTGATTTGTAAATTGTGTAATTCTAGACTTCTCAGGTATATCATGAACGCCAAGTTTCAAGTTTCAAGCTCAACAGGTGCCACTCTCACACAGATACACAAAACAGAATTTTGAGCTTTATGATGCTGGAACCTTTTAAAGAAATTGACTAAACTAAAGAAAAATTTAATTTTCATAGTATTCATAATTTTATGCACACTTACTTGGAAGAGGGTTCCATTTAGTCCAATAGGCCTAGATTCCAAGTAAATCTTGGAATTCCAAGTCCATCAAGGTAATTTATGAATTGCAATTCAGCCTATGCCAAAATTGTCACACAGATTTAGTGGAGGGATGCTGCATGGCAGCTTGTTTTGTGGGGGGTATATTCAATATGGCCTTAGACAAGCCACTATTTCCTCAATGTCAATCACTTATCTGTAAACACAGGGATAAGAAAAGTGACCTTTCTTATAAATATATTTGGTATTTGGTAATGTTTACCAAGATAACATGAGGAGCTCTGAACACTTAAAACATTATTCTTATGTTCCAATGATGCAAGGCCACTAATGGGAAAAGCACTTCCATATCTTATTTGAAGGATACCCTTTCCTGATTCCAGTAGGCCGAAACTTGAGGACTCTCAGAACAATGACAAGGTATCTTTCTTAAATACTGGAAAAATCTGGTGTATTTTGCCCTGTGTTTAGAAACTAAGGAGATCTTTTTCGTCTACACCTGTTCTAGTGACTCTATCCAAAGTTACATTGTTTGACTACATTAAGTACTTAGTAGGCTCTACCATATCATTACCGTATTACAGGCATTTCTCCTTCCCAAAATGCTTTCTGTTGTGACACTGTGGCAGCTGGATGCTGCTGCAGCTGTATCTGCATTTCCGAATCTCAGTTGATTATACCCTTTGAATGTCAGAAGGTGGACCTCTCTGCTGAATTAATTTTAGTGGTTTTAAAATGTCTTGTCTTCTAACATGGTGTCCCCCACACATCTCTGTAGCAGTGCAACAACTTTGGCAATATATTGTCATGCAAGGATGAATGGATACCTTAGGAGCTATTTCTGGTGGTTGCTGCCAGTCATTATATCACTTGACATCATCTCCCACTGAATCTCATTCCATTTCTGTCATAGCAGTCTATAGCAGGGAGTTAATCATGCACCGTATCCTAAAACCTTACCTGTACTAATTGTGTTTCTATCTTATTGTTTACCACAATCTCAATAATACATGCCTCTTTCCCTCCTCAGAGTGATAAGTAATCAATGTCATATCGCATTTGTGGCAGTGGAACCTTCCACACTGACCTGCTGGAGGTGTGATTTTATTTATTTATTTTTCGATTTATATCCTGCCTTTTTCCTACCAAGGGCTCAAGGCAGCTTACATCATTCTCCTCCTCCATCTTATCCCCACAACAACAACCCTGTGAGGTAGGATGGGCTGTGAGTCTGTGACTGGCCCGAAGTCACCCAGTTGGCTCCATGGCTGAGCGGGTACTCGAACCCAGATCGTCTGAGTCCCAGTCCCATGCTCTTAACCACCACACCACACTGGCTCAGAATGGCCAGTCTCGTGTTGGGGTAGACCGAGATCTGTCTGAATCTGGGCAGCTTCATCAGCCCCATCTGGTGGCCAGAACCGCAGCAGCCCTCAGGAATGGCAGAATCAGGCCCAGGCCTGCTGGAGCTCTCAGCCTCCTGCTGAGCATGGGCTGGGAGACCTGGAGGAAAATCTGTATCAGAGCAAGCGCTTACCTCCCTTGGCTGTCTTAGCAACACAGGACCTTCCTGTTAGCTGTTCCTGCGTGTCGCCTGATTAGTACTTGACCTGATCCCTGTCTCACTTTGCTGTATCCTGCCTTGCCCCCTTGTTTGCTTCCACTGCCCCCTAAGGAAAGCTTGGTACTGCTCCTCTATCAGATGTACTGAGATTTACCAAGCAACAGGAGCAGGAAGTGCATTCCAAGGAATGGCAGGCAGCTGGGTCTGCAAGCTACCATGGGTTTAATTCCCCACAATACAATGCAACACAGTGCTGTTTGTAGTCTGCCTGGAGAGCTCTGGCTGTTGGGCGGTATAGAAATCAATCAATAAATCAAATAAATGCTATTTTAAAGGAGGGCCCAGGGCAGATGCCAGAAATGGGCCATGCTGAGACCTCAACAGCTGCCCGAAGAGGCAAGGCCTGGCTTTGCTGAAGACAGATCTTGAGGAATTCTAACAACATTAGACCTAGCAGTAAATCTCATTTTTTAACATTATATATCCCATTTCCCAATATAATAATCCAGGACTATAATCTTTCAACTCAACACACAGTGTTATCTATAGCTGTTAAATCACTTGGCCAGAATCTAACCTAGCAACTGGTAAATAGTATCCAACTTTCTTTGGAAAGCCTGGATAGAATTCATTCTTCCTTTTCATAGCAATGTACCTTATTTTATTTATAATCATGGCAGTCAAGTAGCGCAACCCTACAGCCTCTCAGTTGATGCTGGGAGGATTCTTTGAAGTCTCAACTCAGAGATCTTATGATCTCAGGGCTGGAAATTTGAAGGCTGAACCCCTTCCTTGCCCCCTCACAGCTACAGAAGAAATCATGCTTAGGACCTGGCTACCTGAAGGACTGCCTTCTCCTTTGTATACTTGCCAGGCCATTAAGATCTGGGCAAGAGGCCCTTCTGAAAGAGGCATCCCTCAGTGAGCTGAGGGGGATGGAGAATAGAAGAAGGACCTTCTCTGTGGTGGCCCTCCACCTATGGAACAGGCTTTCCAGAGAAGCTCGCCTGGGGCCAACTCTGCTCTCATTCTGGTGCCAGGCCAAAATACAATAAAATAAAAATATCTTCCCCACCCATTTTAGCAAGTAGTTTTAGAGGATTTTATCAATTTTAAGGGATTTGGTAAATTAGTAAAGGTTGTCCTTTGCCCCTGGACATGATTTAGGATCATTATTGTTAAGTTATTATTATTGCTCTTTATATTTTTATTGATGGATTTTAGTGTTTTTATTGATTTTAGTTGAAATTGAAACATTGTAATTGTTTAAAATTTTGTATTTTGGTTGGTTTTGATTGATGTACACCACCTAAAGAGCTCTTTCAGACTACTTGGCAGAATACAAATATAATAAATAAATGCTGGCTGCCCCTCAAGGTTGCAACTGGTCCTTGGAGGGAGAAAAAAGGGGCATGTTAGCAGGCTGGGATGAAAGAAGATTTGGGCTCCAGAGTTATGCTGATTCAATCTGGCACCCTAGATTTCTTCCCTTCCCAGCGCTAAATCTGGATGGTCAAAAATGGCTGTCTAGAGATAATGCAGGGTGCCTCTGAGTTTGGAGGCTTACAAATATTTACCATGTGGAAGACAGGTCTGGGCCCAAAATCTTTTTCTTTCAGTATGTATGTTGATTGCACAGCTTTAGCTAAGAGGCTCCTTCCAGCTATTTATGAATAACTGGCCACCACTACTAAATCGCTAAGGATATGATTTTTAATATCACTCAGAAGTATAGTTGTTGGGATCAATTGCAATGCAAATTCTGTAATTTCTCTGATTTCTCATGCCACTCACTTTGTACTATCTTGCCAGTAACTGTGCTTGCACTGATGTCAACAGAACACTTAGGAGGAATGGTGACTCATTCTCTGACATCTTCATTTTATTTTTTGGGGCCTCAAAAATGCAATAGGAGTGGGTTGTCTGTTTGCTTGTTTATAAAGTTCAATTTAACACTGAATAGCCAGAGCCAGGGGATCACATTGCTAAGTGGTCCACTTATTCCTCCAATTTCCCTTTTTTCAGTGCTTCTAATTACACATATCAGAAAGCTGTAATTGCAATGGGCAGAGAAAAATAATGATTACAGAAAATGACCCCAGTTGCAGATTTTTGAGGCAATGATTGGAATGGTAAAGGGGCTGGAGTGAGGAGACAGGGCATATTGTGCCACAAGTCCCCTGGGATATGCTCCAGACCCAGCTGGAGGACTGAGTGGAAAGGAGAAGGAGACGGTCTCTTGGGTATATGATGAGTGGTTCCATTAATAATCCCCGTTATGGGACTTCCGGGGGGAATGGCAACTTGAATAGCAGTGGCTTGATGTTGCTCCTTTCCTTATCTTGTTATGGAAGGTAATAAATTACCTCCTGGGAGGTTTCTTCACCTCTCTAATTGACAGGTGGGCATGAAGACCTTCCAACTACTGCTCTGATAACAATAAGATGGCAAGATAAGGTAACACTGGAAAAAGTCTAGAGTCCACCCCCCACATATACTTTCTCCTTTGTTTTCTTTTCCTCCCCCCCCCTTTCATTACTTCATTTTGTATTGTTTTTCTGCTTTTGTCAAGGGAACAATAATAACATTGTAGTTTGCTGCAATTTAGTCTTTTAAGGCATTTTTTGTTTGCATATTTGAAGGGACTCTGGAATGGACCATCAGATGATTAATGATGTTTTATATGCAAGCTGTTTAAAGTTTCCCTTTTAGAACTAAGAACTGTGAAGTACAGATGGTGTAAACTGACCTTGGCATGGGAGTACTAATTGGGAATACATCTGTGTTCATTTTGAGGCTTTTTAATAGAAAAATAATTGCATTTTCCAGACAGCTTAGACTTGAGGCTGAGATTCTTTTTTCTCAGGGCATTCCTGTATGCATAGAGGAAATGACTTTGAAATGGATATTTTTTCAATACGTTGTTTGAAATGCAGTAAGATCTTATTTTCCAAATTGTGTGATATCTTTCAAGAAATTAATTATGGACCTTGCCAACTGACTGTGACTGCAGCTTTGGTGTGTTGGAGGAGGTGGTCTCTCCCTTTCTCTGTTGCCATTTTCTGAGGAGTGGTTGCCTACAGGAGTTGAGAGACTTTTTGTTGCTGTCATTGATCCGACGAATATACGATTGCTTTAAAATACAACTGTATCTCCCTGGGGTTTTGACTCAAGCTGGGAAGGGAGGTGTGATTTTTTGGATATTCTTGATCTTTGATCTGCTCTGCTTTTAGCTTTATGCAGAGAATAAAAGCCCTGAAGCAGTGACAAAGTGAGTTGGAGATCAGCGTCATCATGATAAGAAACACACGACAATCTGCAAACAGAGTCTTGGTGAAGAAATATCATCTGGGCAGTGGGAAGCTGTTTCAAAGAAGGATATGAAATTTACCACTAGTCAAGCATTAAGAGAAAATTGGTATAAGATGTTTTTATTGGTGGTACATTGCTCCAAAAGATATTGGAAAAATAGATAAGAATTATAATAGAAAATGTTGTAACAGGATGGATGGGACTTTCTATCATATGTGGTGGACTTGAGAAATGAATTTTGGAAATTGATACATGCAGAAATGCAGAAAATCTTTAAAATTAAGTTTCCTATGATTCCCAAGAATATGCTTTCGAATATCGTTCCAGAGACCCTTTTAAAATACACATTGGAGTTATTTATGTATATGACAATGGCAACAAGAATCACAATAGTTTCTAAATGGACACCACCAGAGTGCCCATCCATTGAAGAATGGAGAAACAGATTAGCAGAATATGCAGTGATGGCAAAGTTGACTGACTATGTAAATAGAAAACCCTTAGAGGAATTTAATTATAAATTGAAATTGTATTGTGCTTAACATGACCAATGGAAGTTTAGGGGAGTTTGGAAAAGAAAAAGGAAAGCAGTAGAACTTGAATTGATTAGAAAATCGAGTGTTGTATAGATGAATGATTCCTGTTTTTGTAATAGAGAATGGGGAGATAGGAAGAGAGTTAGTTCTGGGGATCTTAATACATAGGCTGTATTTGTTCAAAATTCCCTTGGCAACTTTGCTCACTTTGTTTATTTCAGTTTATATTAGTTCTTTCTAGTCTACATTCTCTTCTATGTAGTTGTATATGTTAAGAAAATAATAAATAAATAAATCTGCATTATGAAGTTTGTTTGTGGGGATAGCTCAGTGTTACATGCAAGCCTTCCTTTTTGTATAAGGATACAGATAACCAGGTGTAAACTAAATATAATTTGCATCAGTTCTGAATGGCCTAGCCATAGCACAGTTAATTCTTAATAAAATATACAGAAGCAGCAATCAAAGAATGCTTAGGACCCTACTTCCATGTTTTCATGATGAAAAGCAGCAATTTAAATACAGATTCAGAAAAGCTAGAATATCACCTGGAATATGAAATGTCCAACAAGAAACATGCTGCAGTGCAGGGACCCCTCTACGATGTGGTGCTTGGGTGGGCATTCAAGATGGTCTAACATCCTGCTCACACATTAAAGAGACAGTTCTGCTTTATTCAAACTATTGTGGGAAAGGGCTATCTGGCAAGAGCAGTAAAGCACCCGATTTCTCCTTACGATCTTCCCAGCACAGCCTCCTGTGTCCATCTCTCTCCCATCCACCTCTCCTCTAGCACATCAATAAGAGATGGTGCTTTCCAATTTACTCCTCAACTTTATTACCTCCCTAGACAACAATGCCATTTTTTCTTCTCTCCTCTGGGAGATCTGTGCAAATGTAACTTAAAAAAACCTTTCAGGGAGATTTGTGTAAAGTTGCAATAACTATTAATTTTATTTAATATGTCCTTAAAATCAGCCTTTGTACCAGAGGACTAGTACAGTGTAACAGCAATTTTTAAAAAAAGTGATCCAGGGCAGATCCTGAGAATTACAGGCCAGTTAACTTCACATGTGCTCTGGGTAAACTGCTTGAAAGTGTTTTTAAAAATAGAATCAGTAAGCACAGAAAGGGACAAGCCATGCTAAAAATACATTCAGCATGTTCTCAAATTGGCACAAGTGAACAACTGAGAAAAATGGATTCATCAAAAATTCAAAATCATGAAGATTGGTGTGTGTGTGTGTGTGTGTGTGTGTGTAAGAAATCTGTATTCTGCCTGCCCTCCGCCATATATATCCATCCATCCATCCATCCCAAGGTAGACTGTAGGAATGTTATGTACATATGATATTTTGATTTCATCAAAGCCTCTGATGAAGTGGGCTTGGTGGAACAACTACCACGTGGATTCAAAATCGGCTACAGAAATGGACTCAAAGAGAGCTCATCAATGGCACTTCTCAAACTGGGGGTACCACAGGGTTCAGTCCTGGGCCCAGGACTCTTCAATGTACTTTGTGGGAGGACAAATATGTGACTGTGGGATGGCCACCAGTGCCACATAGGCTGTTTCATTATGGGGAAAAAAAGCCTTAAATTGGTTTTCTGTCATAATAGCTTCCTAGCTGTTGCACCTGTCCTTCTAACACTTCGCAGGTTTCTTTCATAGAAATTGTCCCAGAAACCACGGGGAAGGGACTTAAACTCCTCCCTCCAATTTAGGAGTACTTTTCTGTATGAATTGCTACTCCTACCATGAAATTTTGTAGATTTGTTACTTAGGCTACATCTAGGATGTCTGCTATTTTCAGAACAAGAAACAGGGAGAGAGAACTATCTCTTATCTGGAAGTTACCCAAGACATAAAGCCTGCTCTTACACAAAGACACATGCAATTATCATCCTGAAATTGATTGATTATTTCAGAAGAAAAAGTTATGGCTACAAATTCCATGTGATTCTGCCAAGAAAAAAAAAATTCGGTCGTTTCCTTAAAGAGAAATCAAAATTGTCTAGGCTGCTAGTCTGGGAAAGATGTAGGGGAGGAGGGGGAAGTGTGTGTATCCATGTGCGTATGCATGTGTGGTACAAAGCCCCTTGAGACCGAAAGGTTGTGTGTCCCAACCCAGAGAGCCTCTTCAGGAAGGTGCTATGGTCAATTATACTGAAAGCAGTTGAGACACACTCCCCCGGTCTCAGTCTCAGTCAGGTGAGGAAGGTGGTTTCTATGCAAAAATTAGTTCTACTCCAGGCTGAAATGATCAGTGACTGGGGATGCATAAGTGACAGCTGTCAAGACAAAAGGAGTGGCTGATGGCATCATCTGTATTTTGCAATTTCCCAATATACTGTTTGTTCCTGTAAAAACTAATTAACACCTCCCCCCAATTAGGGTTTGGAAATCCTTCCATTAAAAGCTTACATACCGTAAGGGAAGAGTGCGGATGAGTGTGGATATATGCATGTATGTGTATGGATGGACTTTGTGTGTGATAATAGGTGAATGGACCGTGTGTGTGGATGTGTCTCCAGGCAAGCATTCCCTGAGGTCCAGTCCAGGAAAGATTTTTCGCAGCCAATGCAGCTCTTTGGTCTCCTAACTGAATGCACACCTTTGATGTTGCCCAGGAATTGAGGTTTAAAAATAAATTGCATGGTTATTCATAACTGTGCAGCTCCACAGGTGTATAGTCAAAAATAGCAGCAATTAAAAACATACAGAAAAGGGGAGAGGAGAATGGCAGGGGATGTGGGGGAAGGAGAGAAGGTGAAGAAGTCATAGTGCATTTTTTGGTTGTGTGTTTTGCCTGTCCACAAATACTATGAAAGTCAGTGTTAGGAAAAGAGCAGGGAACGAAAAAAAGATGGAGAAAAATGTTGCAGAACAGGTTCTACAGTTTTAAAGCCCCTCCTACCAGTAAGAGTTAAGCTGGTCGACTGGAACACTCATGTCTTCATTGTGCACAGAAACTGCCAGCACAAAAAGTCTCAAATTGGGAATATTGGGATGCCACAGAATATTGAGGGAGATATTTGGGATGCATTAACAGAAGTATTGCTTCCAAATCATGAGAAGTAATAGTTCTCCTATATTCCTCATCTAGAATACTGTGTCCAGTTCTGGACAGCAAGATTAAAAGAAGAGGCAGAACTGGGCATGTTCAGCCTTGAGAAGAGAAGACCGAGGAGGGGACAGTCTATAAATACCTCAAAGGCTGTCACAAAGATGAAGATCAAGATTTTTTCTTGCTGATACCAGGGTGTAGGACACAGAACAATCAACTCAAGTTGCAACAACCCAGATTCGTACCAGGAAAAATTTCCCAACTGTCAGAGCAATATGACAGTGCAGCCACTTGGCTAGATAAGCCATGTGCTCGCCCACACATTCAAAAAGAAATTGAACAGTCGTCTGAGTGGAATGGTGTCAACTGGTGTCCTGCAACAGCAGGGGCTTGGACCTGATGGCCTTCTTGGCCCCTTCCAACTCTACTGTTCTACGTCTATATCTATATTGTACCAGCACAACAGGATGGAGTACTTGTGCCATGCAAACCAGATGAGGGTGGATGGTGCACAAGCTTCAAAAATAAGTCCACAAAATAGTGCAACTGCTTAGGCAGCAATCCTACAGCCTGTACAAAGAGTCGGAGGGGTGAAAGGATAGTCAGCATTCCCAAATCTTAGGGCAGAGGTGGTGCTCCACCCTCGAAGTAGGCAAATCCTGCTAGGAAGAAGGTCTTTTCTGAAGCTGCTCCCCATATTTAGAACGCTCTCCCCAAGGAGATTCGCCTGGTGCCCTCTTTATATTCCTTTTGGCAGCAGGTGAAAACCTACCTTAAAAAAAACATTTTAATAACTGATGCCATGAACCCTTCTGCATTTTAACTGAAGTGGTTTATGGATTTTAGGGGGTTTTAGTTGTATAATTAGTTTTTATAATGGTTTTTAATTGGATTGTGAACCACCTAGAGATGCTATGGAGCAATAGGTGGCATATAAATGTTTTAAATAATAAATAAATAAATAACTGGCGCTCCAGCCCCTGCTCACAAGCTGGTGTGGAAAACACTGAGCTGGCTGTTCCCTGAGGTTGGGCATTTGACTGCAGGGAGGGGAGAAGGGGGCATTTTGGCAAGTGGGCAAGGAAGGCAATTGGACAAGTTATCCCGAGGCCTCTCTTGCTTCCTTCTCCATCCCTCAGACACCCTCAGCTGGGAGGGGGGAAAAGCCCATGCGGAGTGTGAATGCAGAGTTGGAGGATGGGGCCTTGGTGGTGTGATTGCACAAGAGTTTTAGACTTTGGCACAGGGTTGGGGTGAAGCTTTTCCTGAAGAAAGGGGTAGAATTGACACAACTGAAGAGAACTTCACCATGTTGGCTGTGGGTCTTCAAAGAACCAGAAAGACAGCTGATGCAGGGCTGTGCTAGCTAGACGGTATCCTCTGTTTATTTGTCATTTGCCACTGAATAGCTACTCGCAACCACTGCTTATTGCTGGTCTGAAACTGACCAGCCCTTTTCCTGTCCTGTATTTTTTCCTGAATCCCTAGTAAATATTTTGCCAGGCTGTCACCAAAACCCAGACTGTGTGTGGTGGTGTGAAAAGGGGGAGTCTCACAAAGGTGTGCGCCATGTTATTGACTGCATAAATGCTGATTTAATGTCCGGGTTGCACACAACACACCAAACTAAGCCTGTAACCATGCTGTTTTGAAAGGCAGACCCATGACAGAGCACACTGCAGTATCCTGATTGAGAATCCAACAGCAAAGCAGGGCCTGGAAGATTCCCAGAGAGCAAAAAAACCTTTCTTAGAAGTGAAATCCAAACTCAAGCCTGCGGAAAAGCCATCGCTGGCTTAATGGTCTTCCTGATCAAGAGCACTTAGGTCTCATTTGTATTAAGGTCACATCTGATCTGTCACGCCTCCAAGGCCTTCCCCCCTCCCACTTTTTTTTTTACTAATTAGGATCCACATGGCTGCTTTGAAAAGAAGGGCAGCAACACCCCACAAGAGCATTTTAACCAGCTTGGAGTCCATCAGGTTCTCTGCCCCTTCGTATGGAGAGAAGCCTCTTCCGCACCCTCTTGTGTAGCCGCTGCCTCAGGCTCCTGCCTGCCCACCAGCCAGCTGTTTGGAGAGCCATCCTGCGTACCAGCCAGCTGTTTTGCAGGAGCCTTTTTCTGCTGAAACACTGGCAGGCCAGGGGGGCTCCCTAGCAACTTCATGCAGGCTTCCTGCTTGTTAACTAGGGTCTGAAGAAAGTCCCTTTGCTTGCCCATTTCCCAGCAGAATCACCAGGAAGAGAGTGATGCTGAAGATTCCTTCTCTCTTCCACCTCACAGCAACCTTGAATACAAGCTGCCCCACTAAATCGCAGCCAAGTGGAGAAGGATGGCTGCGAGAAGGAAGAGGATTTGAGGATGTCATTAGGACTGGGGGGAGTAGGGGTGTGTGCTTGTGTCTGAATAAGTGCACAGGTGGGTCTGTGGTGGTGGTGCGGGGGGGGGGGGGGAATGCCCCTGGAGATGGAGGCTCCAGGGGGTTGTAAGTGGCCTCCAGAGGCCCCAAAGCTTCCACTCCTGGTTTTACCCTTGCTCCAAATCACCCAAGCACAGTGGGGGTTAACAACACACAGAACAACTGTGTATACATGTCTTTTCCTCCTATGAGCTATGAACAGCTTCAGGTCAGGAAGCATATGGAGGAAGGGACTCTCTCCACCACACACACACACACACACACACACACACACACACACACACACACAATATGGGAGACCTCATCAGGAACATCCCATGTCACATCTAGTTTGGCCTTCAGAGAGAGCTGCATGCTCATACATCACATTCAGCACAGCAGTTTTTATATGAAATGGGCAAGGATGGGGAACCTTTGGCCAGTGGGCCCACTCTGGCCCACCGAGGGTTCCCGCCTGGCCCAGAAAGGTCCTGCAGAGGCTGGAGAAGCCCACCTTCTCTCACAAGCCTCAGCCCCTCAGCCAGAAATAGAGAAAGTAGGCTTTCTGCTCTCAGCTTTTATCCTGGATTGGAAATTACTTCGAAGAACTGACTTAAAATGAGAACTAAAGGATTTGGCTCCCTTTGTTTTAGCCAAGGGAAAATCCTTCTTCCATACCAATATGATCCATGAGATCCAACCTGGAGGCTGCAAGATGGTCTATATGGTGTGAGCTTCTTAATCTAGTGGGGAACGTTCACCCATTCTTGCCCTAGATATACGCTTGTTAAAAGCACTGAAGATCATGTGTGTTTCATCATCAAGCAATCCTGTTCAATTTGCTTGCACTCTGTTGGGCAAAATCATCACACAGACATGTGCTTCAGCAGAAAACAAAAAGAAATTACCTGCCATGCCTCGACCTTCTTGATATCTGCACAGGATCCATTTGCAAACAGCCCTTTCCCAGGAGTACAAGTGTATATATCCTGCAAAGCATGAGCAATTGAGTATACTGCCAGGTACACATTGTAAGATATCCGCAGGTGGGTATAATCCATGTAGGGAGTTTCCACACTGGTGATGTTTTCCTCCCCAGTACATGGGGGACGGAAGGCAGTGGTGCCATTGCCAGCTCTTGTGACTTCTTCATGGCCTTTCTGGAAAGAAGTAGAGCCTGGGTAATTCTTGTTATTATCTGGCAGGTAACAGTTAAAAGTCTCCTCCCAAAACTCTTTGATAAATCCATTGTTAGCCGACTTCTTAGGATGCACCTTCTGCAGAAAGCGTCGAAAGCCATGGATTTGTCCTGCCTTCAAAGCAAATCCAATGGTTCCACCCATGACATGAAAGAACTGGGGCATAGCTATCAGTGAAGAGCTGGCCCATGCTTCACTCGCCAGCCAAATCCGTCCAGTGATGTTCCGCGTCACTATCTCTTTGATGAGGGGTTCCAGGTCTGGGCCACTGGAGAAGACAACAATCACCTTAGCGGTGGAATTCTGGATGACTTTCACCACCTGTTGGATCTGGTCCTCCGGCAAGTACTGGGCGATGAGCTCACTGAAGTCAATGCAGATGTTTCTCTCCTCTGTCTCTTCCCTGAACTTTTCAATTCCTGGTCGCCCATAATTGTCATCTGCCGCAATGGTCCCCACCCAATTCCAGCGGAAGTACTCAACTATGTCAGCCATGGCGGTGGCCTGGTGCTCATCGTTAGGTATGGTACGCAGGAAAGATTTATACTCATTCCTGTTGCTCAGGAGCCGGCTAGATGAAGCATAACTAACCTGTGAGAGGGGAGAGTGAACAAGCAGTAATGCAGTGTTAAGGAAACGCCAGCAAAAACAATTCTGCAATAGTTTCTTTGCTCTTACCCATCTTGTAATTCTCCTCCGATATGAAGGAAATAAATCATTAAACACGATCTTTTTGAAGTCCGATGTTATTATCTTTTGCTTTCCTCTGCAATCACAGAGCTTGAAGAAGCCTTAGAGGTTCTCTGGCCCACCCCCTCGCTCCATGCGTGATGTGCAAAGCCAAGTGGACTGACAGCACTACAGATCCAGTGCCGGCCTCAACATTTCTAGCAAAGGGCAGCTCACCACCTGCCAAAGCAGTGCCCTGAGACTGAGTTGGAAGTGTGAGATAATGGAAGTAAGGATAGAAACACCACATTTCTTCTCTCCTGCTTTCATAAAATATAACCAAGTTCTTCTCTCCTTTCACTCTTGGCAGAAATAGCAAGCGATGAAACCAATACCTTATCAGTTGTAACAGCAGTTATAGTGGTGCTTCTGTGAAAAGCATGTGAGGCCGGACAGACAAATAAAGGAGAGCAGATGTCAGAGGTGTGGAGCATGTGCAACAATCAAGAAGTAGGACACTGAGAGGGCAAATTATAATTACTTTTAGAAGATGAGAGAAACAGATGGCATGGTGTGTGGGCCTACAACTAGGCTGCATCCTGACCTAAAGGTCCTCTGTCCTTTAATGTTTGTAAAGAAGACATGGAGACAAGATGCAAGGAAGGACAGATTGCTGTACCTTTATTAGTTGTGCAGAAGAGGGAAATTCACCAGATGAGGCTTCCTGCCTCCTACACAACATAGCTCACTAGCTGGAATTCCCTTCTCTACGACGCTCTTAAAGATATAGGGGCCCTGCTATATCCTTTGTCACCTTAGGAAAGGGGAAACAAAACAGGAATATGCAGTAAGCAGTTAAAACTTGGGCTCAGAGTACCAGTTGGGTTTAAAGAATGAGATGTGAGTCAAGAAATCCCCTTTATCAACTGTTCTCTTAAGACAAATGTAAATCAGGCAGCAGGATCAGAGCACTGGAAGCTTGTTAGTGGGTAAGCAAAGTGCTAGAGTGGTGAGGGTTCACCCTTCTCCCTGCGCAGTGGTTCCAATCCAAACGGGTCCCCTCAGCTACTAAACATGGGTGAGGGGCTGCCCTGCCTGCTGACAGCAGCTGTCACACTTCTATCCACCGTGCATTCAACTAATGAGAGAAAGGGGGTGATGTATGCACACGAAGTCTTCCTTGTGCAAGGGGACCCCGCTGCTCTCTCCGGTGCTTTTCACAGGAGCTGGTTTCCAGATCCCTCACCTGTCCGACTGCACTCCACTGGACAGTATCCTTTCCAAATGCAGCACCCAAAGCTGGCCAAAGTACTTCTCCTTAAATGCACCCCATTTATGCAACCCCCCCTCCACAAACACACTCTGCTCCATCAGCATGAAGCTCCGATGCCTGACAGAGGGTGCAGAGTACAGTCCAAGAGCTCTTTAGAAGAAAGGCAGGATAACAATGCGGAAAGGCACAAAATTCAGGATGGGATGGCCTGTGGCCAGGCCCTACCCCTAAAACACCAGAGTAGACAAAGCGATGCAGAATGGGGGCGCCCCTGGGCAGTGCAGTGGCAGTGGCTGCAGGGGGCGTCTCACACTGATGTCGGGCCAGCTTGGCTTGTGCAGGCAGCGGCGTTACACCGGATTTAGGAGCATCCTCACCACGTACTGATCCCCAGAGAGGCTGGAGCATCTTAACCACCCATGGTCCAACATACTATGATGGTTTAAATGAAATTATGAAATAACTTTAGGGAAACACACACACAACCAAGATCTGCAACAAAATCTTGCAGCACTAAGTGCTTCTGTTCAGGTTCTCTATCCATTAGGGCTATTTTTTCTCCATTATTTTATATTTTTCTGGGAGGCAGCGGACACATTTTGCCTAATCTCAGTTACCTTAAAATCAGTGATATCTTTAGGAATGTAAACTTTTCTGGGCAGAGGCTTTTTGGGGAGATTTTTTTCAAATGAAAATGGAAAAGATACAAAAAATTGAAAAGCAAGCAATTCTGTTTGTTTTTGTTTCATTGCTCTTTATAGATCTAACATCAGTAACACTGTTGCTTTAAGACAGTTTTCCCCAGCTGATGGCCTCCAGATATTTTGGACACTAGTTCCCACCAACCTTAAGCAGCATGGCCAATAGCCATCACTATTTTTGTGTGGGGAGGAGGGGAATTCAGGTGTCCCAAGGGCCACATTAGTTTTGCAAGCTAGCAGAAATCCAAAATAAACGAGTATGTATTTCAACAGATGTCAAAGTCAGAGCTCCATTGAATACCACTCCATTAGAGTGGTATTTTGAAGATGTTAAACCATTTTTGGAAGAAAGAATACAAATCCGTCCCGAGATGCCAGTAGATGCACGGTCAATAAAAGCCTTAAATAAAATAAAATAAGGAAAGAGAAATTAAAAAGTACCACTGGGATACCTTGGATGGACTGCTTGCAACTGGGTTTGCATTCATTATTGCTTATGTCCTTGTGAAAAAATTGGGGTGCCTTCCCTCTAAAAACTAGCTTTCAAACTTCCGGTGCCAGTACAAAGGGGTGCCCTTAACTTTTCTATTTTCTTGATCACTCAGAAGTGCAGGAATGGATGGAAAAGTTGGGGCAGTGGGTTCTGTCCAGGGAACCCTGAGAATCTAAGTACTAAGGAGAGGGTGTATCTCTTCACCCTCACACAAGCTATAGTTAAACCATGAAATGTGCTGCCAGGGGAAGTGGTCATGACCACCAACTTGGATCACTTTAAAAGGCGATTGAACAGATTCATGAGCGAGAAGGCTGTTTATTTATTTATTTATTAAAACATTTTTATGCCGCCCCATTCGCCGAAGCCTCGGGGCGGCTTACAACAATAAATTAAAATAATTATAATCTTAATCTGTTAGTGGCTACAACTCCTTTAAAAGAGGTGGCCTGGCAGCACCAGTTGCCGCAGAGCCTGGGCAGGTGGAAACTTTGCCCCCATCCTGCTTGAGGGATCCTGTGGGCAGCTGGTTTGCCACTGTGTGTACAGAGTGCTGGACTAGATGGACCTTTGGTCTGATCTGGCGTGGTGTTTGTTATACAACATATAAAGGAAAATATACAGTAAAATCATAATAAAACAAAACCATCACAGACAACACTGAAAAGACTGAAATGCTAGGGAGAGATGAAGAAAAATTAAACTGGCAAGGCCAGAGGCCCACACAGACAAAAAGGCAACAGAAGATCATTCGAGGGTTTCCTGCATCTCTTGTGGCAATGAGTTCCACATTCCGGGTGCTGCCACAGAGCATGGCCCTTCCCTTGCTCTACCTGCTGTGCCTCAGATGGTGGCTGGCCAGCACCTTGGACCAGAAATGAACCAGGACCCAGTGAAGTTTCTACGACAAGGAGCCATCTGCTCCAAAACTCACCTCAGTTAAAACCCTGGCAGATGCTTCTCGGAGGCAGCCATAAATTGTCTTTTCCAGAAGCAGGCTCATCTCACACACCAGCTTGAATTGCACAAAGCACTTGGTCATCGCAGCCACCTGAGACTCCAGGTCAGTGGTACCCAAACCTTTTTGGGCTGCCACCCCCTTTCCTCTTGGGTGACAACCCTACTGCCCCCATGTCTCTCTCTGTATGTGAGATGCCAGGGTTGTCTTACCTTCAGTGAATTAATCAACACTCCTTGCTTGACTGGCCTCTCTCTCTCCCTCTCTCTCTCTCTCTCCCCCTCTCTATGCCCCCCATGCCCCCGGTCCCTCACCCCCATTCTCCCCAGGGCATCAGGAGGGGCACGCTGCTTGCAGGGCTGTGGGTGAGGGGGAAGGCAGGCTGCTGTTTGCCTTTTTGTTCTTTTTGCTTCTTTTGTAGTGATCTATACAGGTAGGAATGGAACTCATCCATAACCAAGGGACTAAGAATGTCCTTAAGTCGAAGTTGTATGTAAGTTGGATCACATGAGTAAGCCAAATGTTTGTCTTAGTATATGTATATATTTTACCTTTCTATGAATATAAAACACTTAAGAAACACTTCATATTCACTAAAACCTCTTAAACACAATGTAGCATTCCCATAATGATAATAATACAGAAATAATAAAGCAACTACAGGTACTGAAGTGAGAGAGAGCGAGAGAGAGAATCTGTATGTATATGGGTATGTGTGTAAGTATACAGTATTGAAAGAAAGAAAGAAAGAAAGAAAGAAAGAAAGAAAGAAAGAAAGAAAGAAAGTTATTCAAAGAGTTTAGAACATTCTTGAGGTAACATTAACTGGTGATGACGGAGGTGGACCCAGTGCTGAAGAGTCAGAGTCTGATTGTGCTGCTTGGGGGAGTGGTTTACCACTGGAGTTGCTTTCTTGAAGAAGGCCTCAATTATAGTTTGTAGTCATGTAGCTCTAGAGACAGAGATTCTCTAGAGATAGTCATGGCTACCTCTAGAGAAAAGCCATGAATCTCTCTAACTAGATATCTCTAGGGAACTACACAGCCACTGATGATGCATTACCAAATGCATCGTGTAGTTCCCTAGAGATATCCACAGCTTTTTACAGATATATTCATATAGGGTTTATGGCAGTCCCTGTGTTTGTAAGTATGGACTGTTCATAACCTGAGAACTACCTATAATCTCCTAATGCCCTCCTGTTGCCCCCTTTTTCCTCACCACCCCATTGGATCTTTTCACTGTCCACAGGAGGGCGGTACTGCCCACTTTATATCCCTGGTCTAGATGAAATGCCATTTTCAGCAACACCTGAGACTGATTTTTCATGGAAAGCGCTTCCTCATCCAAAAGAGGAATCTCAATCCCTAACCTACAGGCCTGCCCAGAGTACTTCTGTCCTATTTGGATTAAATTTTGGTTTGTTCACCCATATCCCACTGGCTCGTTATTACTTCCAATCAACAGTTGGTGAATTATGAAAGAGAGGGGAGATAAAGCTGCATGTTATCAGCTGATGGCAGAAATCTTTCAGATCTTCCATGTTCTCCTCCAGTGGCTCACTTGAATGTAAAAGGTCTGGGGACATGGCTGAACCCTGCAGAAGCCCTGTATAAGTTGGCAACACAGGCAGGGGTTGGGCAGACCATAAATGATGTATAGATGTAAAATGATGAACATATGTGACAAAGCACATGCTTTAACCATGAATGTTACATTTAAAAGAGGTGACCAAGATACTAGGATTTTAATTACTTTTTAACTAATTAAATGTATATCCTGCCTTTCTTCCCAGAATTGCAAAGCAAACTCTATGTCTCTGCCCATTTTATCCTTACAATAACCCTGTAAAGTAGGTTGGCTACAACAGATTTCCCCAATCCCAGCACCCTCCACATGTGATAGTATGTAACTCTGCTCAGCTATGTCTAAAATGAGAATTGTAGTCCAAAATATCTGGCGCGCACCAAGCTGAGGGGAGGCTTGGTTAAAAGGTAGTGAATGGCCCAAGGTTAGCTTCAGGGCTGACTGGGATTTTGAACCCAGGTCATTATTAATGAGGGATATACCTAGGAGAGAATTTTGAAATCCACAAATCCAAGCATTAAATGGTTAAATGAGAGAGAGAGAGAGAGAGAGAGAGAGAGAGAGAGAGAGAGAGCGCGCGCGCGCGCGCGCGCGCGCGCGCTCTGAAATCAAGTTGTGCCCTGCCTACCCTTCTAGGGTAGACCTACTCTTCCAAGGGTTCTATGCTAGGCATTTTTACCAGCGTTGTAATTCCTGACCCACAGGTGTGTCCTGTAATGCTCATCCCAAACCACCCTCCCTGTGCTATTACTGCCGTTATATTCCGGATTTCTTCAGACAAGCTCTGTTGCGACTTTTCGTATGTCCTGCATTTTTCTGAGGTATATATTCGAATGTGTGCTAAGCTTGTGGAACCGTTCTGGGGGAAGGAATAACGGCTCTGCGGGCTGGTGGAGACTGCTGCCGCAGGACGAGGTGCCCTGCAAGGCTTCAACAAAAACAGCAGTAACTCTGAGAAGGAGACGCGCCCCATCAGCCTTCCGCCGCCTCCCCGCCCCCCTCTCCCCGCCCCTGTCACTTCCTTCTCTCTTTGACTTGCCTACGGACTTGCAGCATAAATGCTCCCTTCTAAGGAACAACATGTCTACTCAGAAGTAACGCACATTATCATCAATGGTGTTTCATCTTGGGGAAGTATCCTTTTCTTTCTCCATGAATTTTTGTGCTGGGGCAGGAGGAGCTGTGATTTTTCGCTGCTCTCTTTTTAACTCACCATGAGTTTGCACCTTTGTACTTTTCAGCAGCTAAAGGATAAGACATCCCCCTTGAAAGGGCTGCTTCTCTGTACATGTCCCTTCTCCAGCGCTTCCTACAACTGCATTCATCTGTGATACAGGAACATGGTTCTAATACACAGGTCCTCAAACTATGGCCTGTGGGCTGGATCCAGCCCACCATGCCCATTTATCCAGCCCACCTCAGAGGTTTCAGACTTGCCAACGCATGGGCGTGCGGGTGCACAGCTGGCAGTGGCTTGCTTGTGGGGAGATCGTTTTGGACTCGCTCGGAGAAAATTATCTTTTTGGACTCACTCAGAGAAAATGATCTCCATGCAAGCAAACTGGCGCCTCGCCGTGCATGTGCCGGGCGCTGGCTTGCTTGAGCAGAGATCGTTTTGGACTTGTTCGGAGAAAGCGATCGTTTTGGACAATCTTTTTAGACTCACTCAGAGAAAACGATCTCCACGCAAGCAAGCTGCTGCCTCATCCCGCGCACCCCCCCCCCCCCCCTCACTGCACGCACCTACACACCCCACCCCCTCACCGGCCCACACCCCCCACTGGCACCTTTCAACTGGCCCCCTGTTGAAAAAGTTTGAGGACCCCTGTTCTAATACAGTGAAGGCTGCGTTGTATTCATTAGCACGTGTCCCACCAGTGTTAAATGTGCTTTACCTGTATACTGCAATAGTGCTCTCTAATAAACAGAACGGCCTTTAGTGTCGGTGCCCCTCTACATGCACAAACCCATTTCTAACCACTCGGAAGCATCATGAATAGTTCGTACCTGAGGTATGTAGAAGAGACCCAGAAGATTGGCCACTGCTGTGGAGATCCCAGAGCCGGTTGCTCCCACCACGGCAATTGTGGATGGAATGTGCTCTGAACAATTGCAGAACTCGTCCAGATTCAAGGAGTCTATCTTGTTTTGGGCCACAAAGCTCAGTGTAGCTTCCAAGGCTTTGGAAACTGTGTTGCAGGTGTCAAAAATGCTGTATCCGAGGGTCATGTTGGGAAGAAGCGTTGGGCTGTTATTAATCTCCTCAATGGCAAAGATCATTGCCTGAAGCCATCGGAAACCACGGAAATTATACCTACAAAACAAGACCGAAATTAAAAACAAATACATCTGGCATTGGGATGGGGAAGATATAATAAAAAGGTGCAATCTGAATTAAATAAAGGGGCATGGCCAAAATCCAGGGTGTTTTTTGGGTTTTTGAAAGACACAAGTCTTCTCATTTAAAAGTAGTGAGAACCCAAAATAAAGCCATTATACAGAAAAGAACCATAGTGTAGACTAATGTCCTTTTTGACAATCCCTGAATTTATGTGACTCCAATAATTCTCCTCTACCTTTCAATGGTTTTTGCTATGTTCAAAGTATTTTTCTGGACTACCTCCCTGAAATAGGATGGGGGCACTGTTGGGCTCCATGGAAGATGGATTCCAAAAGAAAGTTGTGCCAGCCAGAGTTCTGAAGCAACTCCAAAATCCAGTAAGAGTTGCTCTATAATATTCTTCAGAGTTTAGCTTTGTCTCCCATGATTTGTAATATCTACACAAAAAATGTTGGGTCAGATCACCCAGAAATGAGCTTCAGTGGTGTGTCATCAGCCTCCTGATCCCTGGACGACGTCCCTAAATGGCTGCTAAATGGGACTCCATGAGAGTGAATAAACCTAAGTTCAATTAGATGAAACAGACACAATGACTCTGTGGACTTGTTGGGTGGAGAAATGATTGTTCTGGATGGGATTGTGCTCTCCTTCAAGTAGATTTATAACTTCTGGTTTGAGCAGTATTTTGGAATCCCCCACATGGAGCTTTTGCTTGCAGTGCCTTTTTGGCATCAGCTGTTTAGTCCAGTAAGCCTTCTACTAGAATGCATAAGCTTCCACCGTCCTTGCCTCACTCATTTCCAGATTAAACAGAGTGCACTCTATCCTTGAAGATGATCTGGCAACTTGCTTGTCTTTTGACTGGGATATTGTACCTGTTTTTCCACAAGTACCCTGCCTACCAATACGTTGTGCGGTGTGCATGCGTGCGTGCAATTCAAGGCATGCATCTTTATCTGCAAAATCTTCCAAGAATCTCAGGGAACATTTCTTCCTCTAGCTCTCTGTCATGCCTTGAGATCTGCCAAAGATGTTTTACTCAGGGGCTCACTGTGGAGTGATACAAGACTGTCATTCACTGGCAGCTGGACCTTCTCAACAGTTAATTCAACAATTGACTGCCCTTCTCTATAAATGCCCCTATATTACTGGACATTTTTCAAGGGGTAATAGAAGATTTCCTTTTTGCCTAGGGGTTGGGGATTCTGCTTGAGAAACTGCTCGCTGACTGATCCTAATGTGTTTTATTACATGATTTTTCCATTTTAGTTGTTTTACTATTACGCTTTTATCTTGAAAATCACTCTGTAAAGTAATTTTGAAAAGCTGCACAGCCCTACCATGAAATGAATAAACCTAATTCAATTCCCCTGCTTTCAGCAACTGCCTCGAAATGCTTACATTAAGTACACAAGCACAGCATTGCAGATACACCAGGATTCACAGAGCTGCCAGCTCTGCAGACTGGAACCCACCCGCTGCCCCAGCCTATGGAGGCTAGTGGGTCGGACAGGCAATTCCAAACTGGAGAGTCAGGTAGCAGCCCAGGAACTTCCTGCCCTGGAAAGCCCAGAGATACCCGAAGGCCAGTAAACAGAGGAGTTCTCGTGGCCATGGATTGCCCCACTCCAGGGAGCTCATCACTGGTGAGCTCACCAGGTTTGCCCTCTGCACCCTGGAGAACCTGTGCGGTGGGGAGCCCCTCTGCTCCACCCCACCATAAGTGTCAGTCCTTGGCCTCGAGCACCAGGCAGGTACAAAGGCGACAGTCTCCCTCACGGCTTACGTCCCAGGGACCGCTATTCACAGGCATACGGACCCTGATCCTGCTGATGCAAAGGCAGACTCGAGCTTGCCACCAAATGACTACTGGCAGGTAGATGTAACCAAGCACAGCTTTCCAATGAATATATTTGTATACCTGGGTCTTGTTACATCCACATTTTAGGCACCCACTTAATATACCTCTTGTAGATGTGTACAACATAAAGGTGCAGTTTGCTTAAGCAGCCCCAAGTGAAAGCCTTGCTCACAGGTAGCACCAGAGTAGAAACTGCAGCCCTCTATCAGCAGAAGGTGTGCAGGAAGATGCAACTCTGTTGAGAGCCGTGCTTCTCCCTCCCAGCTGTAATAGTCTCACCAGCACTTCTCTGCCAAAAATCTTTATTTTGCATGCAATTCTCTGAGCATACACAAAGTGAAATGTTGAACCCACTCTGGAATTCTTCACCCACAGCTTTCCTTATGAATCCTTCTGCATCTGTCCTGTGGGGAGGAGTGTTGTGGAACTGGGCATGCCTGCACGCCCCCCTCAGGGACCCCAGTCGGGCCACCCTACGACTGTGACGACAGGCAGCTGGGTCCAACCTCCCAGGAGGAGGGAGTTCCCCATCCGATAGTCTTCCCATCTCAAAATCTCCCCCCCCCCCCAGGACATTGTTGCTCTTCCCTGTTCCCATGGATGGGTTTATTGGTCCCCTCGACTGCCCCTGCACTAATCTCCCCCATAGTAGGCACAGGCGGTTGCACAGGGCCTCGGACTACAGCTGGAACTGGGTCCATTTCAGCAATCATCTCGTTAGCAGAGTCTGAGCTGTCAGTCCCACCAGAAGAGGCAGCCTCCCTCGCACACATCTCATTCTCGAATTCTGAGCTGTCAGTCCCGACAAAACAGTTAGCCTCTCATGTGCACCAGTGAGACTCGCCAGAACACATACACACAGCAAACTCTAGTGGACTGACGACTGAAAAACAATACAGGAAGCAACAAAGAACACACGGAAAACTCCTGGAGATGGATCAGAACATACAGATACTGAAAAAAGGCCTGCAGAGGAACCCTTGCTTTTTGCCCTTAATGGGAATGGGACAGTGTGTTGTAGACCAGGAGCAGGCTACCTGCTGGGGGAAAGGGTCACAGCTGCAAGGGCCCGTGTCTTTCAGGGCCACAGGGGTGGACAAAGCCGCTGCTGAGTGCTGCAGGACGCAGACACACCCACCCACCCCCTCAGGTGCTTAACTGCAAAGGAAAAGACAGTTCACACACTGCAGGTTTGGGCATTACAAAGAATTGCTGGCAGTTTTCTTGTACTGGCTAGTGCTTATATTAGAGCTAATGGCCACCTTAGCCAGTTCCCCATTCTGGAGGACAATCAGGGCTTGGCCAGAATCTCTCGCTAAGGAAAATCCTCAAGAGCCATCAGAAATCCATTCAGATACATGAAGTAGGACAGGGCTGGGGAAGCAGATCTTTTTTATTCGTTTCCATGCCCTGCAGGATCCTCCAATGTCCGAAACTCTAAACTTCACCAGGTAGTGATCCGTCCTGTAGAAAATTCCTGCAGGGCAGCAGCATCCCACACAGCACAGAAAGCTAGGTCTGGTGCGTGCCCTGCTGAGTGGAGCCAGATACCAACTGTCTAGACCCATGGATGCCGTGAAGGGGTGGTCCTGGTGCAGATGCTGAAGTCCCCCAGCACTTCCTCACTGCCCGTAAGGCTACGCTGGCTAGCTCAGGAAAGGAGAACATTGAGTGGCAAGATGCACAATGTACCAACAGAATCCCAGTTCTGCCTTGAGCACCCCTACAGATGCTCACATGCGAAAGTGGAAGAATGTAGGGCACCTGTGCCAAATCATAGCAGGCTACCACAATTCTGCCTGCCCCCAGGACTTGCTTGCTGCTGAAGGAAGAACCCAGGTGAGTAAAGCGAGGAAGTACTGACCCCGCCCGACCTCTGCGGCAGCTCTCCCCAGTTGCACCTCCTTTCCTCCAGCTGCCACCACGCTGCCGCACTCCAGCCCAATGCCACCGTGCCACCTCTGCGTCTCTACCACACCCCACCATGGCTCCATCCCCAGCCCCCTACCAGGGGCTCTGCAGCTAAGCCCGAGCATCCTGTCAAAGTGAGCAAAGGAGGCCGCCTCATTGAGGAGCAGCACTGGCCCAAAAATGCAAGTGGGTCGCAGGATATTGCTTGTACGACAGCAGGAGAGCAGGCAGCGGAGCTCTCCAGAGCACAGGGAGGGTGAGGCTAGTAAGGCAGGGGGACCCTCCTGGCCAATGGGGAGGCGAACAACCTACAGTTCGTAACCCATGAAAAACCCATGACTTGTTCTGGTTAACAAAACAGGTACTGAGTTTTGGATATGAGTGGATGTTACACATTTTTACTTGGACTTACCTTATGCACTCAACAGATTCTGGCCTAGATTTCAAATCCTGGTGTTTGGCAGCCACTCCAAAATGAATGGGGAACAGACCTCCGAGAATAATGTCTCCTTTCTTCTGTGCCCTTTGATTAGGTCCATAGGCAGAGGTATTCCAAGTAAATGCAAAGAGGAGCAAACAGAAACTATAAAAAGTCATCGTTCCTCCTTTTAGCAAAGGGATTATGTAACAAAGTTCAAGAAGAATATGTAAGAAAAGTAGGCCTAATAAGCTTTGGCAGGCCTTTCCTCTCCTGAACACCGCATGCTGTGGCTTTGGTGGGCACGTCTGATGTAGAGGAAGCCACAAGACCGTAGCCGCAGCTCGGGTGTCTCTTCAGCAGTGTTCTCCATTGTAACTTCCCTAATACAGCAGTTCTTGCTTCTTCAGGACCACCAGTGTGTTAAATGGAGCCCATCTTTAAGATCTCCTAAAACAAAATGGAGATGTAAAAACGTTACATTACTGGCTTAAATAAATAAATCTGAGCTATCCATAGAGTAAGTTTCCCCCACCCCCGGTCCCCACCAGTCACTCCAATTCCAGGATACACTACAAAACTTTCAAATTTACCCTATACTTTCTTTCCTCTTAGTATGAACCTGGGAAATTCTAGGCTAAGGCTCAGTATATTGGTCAAGAGTAACACATCCACAGTCAGGTTCCTCACCATGCAGTTCACAACTCACATCTCTAATCTCAGAGTTCTTGATGGTTTAGCTATTCTGCATCTTTTATATGTTCCACTTTAGTAGAAGACAACTTGGGAAGATCTCATATTAAAACAGCAAAAAGAACCAATACAATTAAAGGAATATTAATATTAATTAAAATATTAAGAGCAAACAGGACAAACCTGTTCTGTGCTGATCCTTTCCCTCTTTCCCTTCTGCTTCTCAAACTCAGGAAGAATCCTTGGAAGTGCAACTTAATTATAGGTAATTAGAGATTACAGAACAGTATGAACTCTAAATAGCCTTCTACCAAAGTTGAGGAGGAAGTTGTCCAAGCTGCAAACTATTCCTCTGTTCCTCCTTTTCAGTACAGTTCTGAATCCACCCTCAGGTTGTTTCTTGCTGCCTGAGTGCTAGATGGTTTATCCCTCTCTAAGGAAGTGAGGACCCTCTCTGTGGTGGCCCCCAAATTGTGGAATGATCTCTCCACTGAGGTCTGTCTTTGAAATAAATATAAAAACAAATAAACCATGACTATGTACAGCTTTCTCTGTAGAAAGCTGTCTTTCAGGACTCATTCTCCAAAATATCCCTGAGGTGTAGGCCATCAATGTTATGATTTTTCTTTAAATTAGGAACTGAGGCTGAGAGGAAGGAGCCAAGGCATGCTACTAATCTGTGGCCATCAGGCCAAGGCATAGGCATGATCAGTTTCTCAGCTTGCATTGCTACACAGCCCACAGCCAAAGCTTTCTGGACAGTTTACAACAAAAATAAGACAGTAATAAGAATTATTCTATTTTAGCTCTGTTCCTGGCTGAGCTTTGGAATCAAAGAAAATTGAAACAAGTAGATCCTCACAAACCAAGTGCTGCTCCAGAGGACTCTATTTCTTTAAACATATTTTTATCCTGCCTCTTGCCCTTCAATGGGGCTTACTCAAAAATTCAGCAGCAGAAACAATTATTTCTCCCCATCACAGAAAAAGCTTTCATCATGGACTTTTTCTCCTTCTGGCCACTAACTCCCATAAGATGACTTGCAACTTTTTAAAACCAAAAAATAAAAATAAAAACCCAAAAGCTAATTGAGGGTGTGATGTTTGATTTATTAGCTATCTACTAAATTGTCCTGTAATTGCACTGAGAGCACACAAACTGGTCTCTTTCCAGGAAATTGAATGCTGTCTCGGGCTGGGCACATTTCCTCCCAGGCTGAAATGCCAATTAAGAGGCAGTAATTAGACAGAGATGGCCATGCATGTGCCAGAGAGCTAATTTCCCTCAGTCCGGGGTTTGTGACAGAAACACCCTGGTGGACCACAGTCAGACAGGCAGTGCTGTCCCATGGCTCCTTGTCAGTCACAAAACGGGGCCTTCACAAATGGCTGCTTGCACAATTCCCATCTAGCAGAAAATGGTTATTCAGCGGCTGAAAATGACTTGTAGAAAACACCTAGTGCATCTATTAAAAACGCAATAACTAAAGAAACAATCAAATCTAAACAAAGGACTCACATACAGTGGGAAGGTTTACCTGTCATGCTGAGACACCTTGAGAATAAGCTACAGTGGATCAGGCTCACTGTGGCTTGTTCTCTGCTCCTTCCTCCAGACAGTATCCCTGCTTTCTTCATAGCAGAATCCAGCTTTGCGCTGCCCCCAGTTCAAATTGCTACCACTTTTCCTTTGCCACTGCTGCTTTTTGTGTGGAACTTCTTTTTTCTTTTGCAGCTGCGGCTATATTTTTTCCTTTTGTTCCCAGAAAAGCACACAATTGTGTCTGTGGTGTAGTATTATGATGGTTAGTGGTTAAAGTGTTGGAGAAAAAATGTTGGGAACCTGGGATAGCTGAGTTCCAGTTCCCACTTATCCATAAAACTCACTGGGTAACTTTGGACCACTAACAGACCCTCAGCCCAACCTACCTTGTAAGATAAAAAGGAGAGGAATGTTGTGTAACCTGCCTAGGGTCCCTTGAAGGAAAAAAATGAAAGATAAATGAAACAAATATGGGTGCAAGAGGACACTTATGGCTGCCTGATAAGCCTACCTCCAAAAAGCAGCTAGGGGTGTTAATACCTCCTTTATCTGAGAGAGCAAGGGACTTGGGGAAGTATTGAAAAGGTGGAGGACAGACTTCCAGGGGAATGGTGACTGGGAAGCAGTTTGATGCCACTTCTTTCCTTATCTCCTTAAGGAAGGTAATAAATTGCCTCCTGAGGTCATTCTGGATTGCTAATTGACAGGTGGGCATGAAGACTTTACTGCTCTGATAACAATGAGATGGTGAGATAAAGATAAACTGAAATGAGTTCAGAATGTGCCCTCCCTCCACATATGCTTTCTCTTCCGTCCAATTAGGAAGAGTAAAATCTTGGCTGAAAGATGAAGGGGAAAAGATACAGTGGTTTATTTATCATCAATTGATTTCAAGACTGAAGGGAGAAATGCAACCAGGAGAAGGCATCTTAAGAGATCTGACAGATTTTGAAAAGTTGATTATACAGCAGAATGATCATCTATTAGGAAGACTTTACAAACTGTTATTGCACTACAATACTGAGAGCCACCAAGATAAGAAACACATGACAATCTGGAAACAGAATTTTGGTGAAGAAATATCACCTGGGCAGTGGGAAGCTCTCTGGAAGAAAGATATCAGATTCACTGCTAGTCAAGTATTAAGAGAAAATTGGTATAAGATGTTTTATCAGTGGTACACTACTCCAAAAGATATTGGAAAATAGATGAGAATTAGAATGGAAAATGTTGGAAATGTAACAGGATGGATGGAACATTCTATCTTATGTGGTGGACTTGTGAAATATCGCAAAATTTTTCATGCAGAAAATCTTTAAAATTAAGTTTCCTATGAGTCCCAAGAAAATGCTTTTGAATATCATGCCAGAGACCCTTTTAAAAAACATGTCAGAGTTATTTAAGTATATAACAATGGCAGCAAGAATCAAAATAGCTTCTAAATGGAAACCACCAGAGCCCCCCAACCATTGAAGAATGGAGAAATAGATTAGCAGTATATGTGGTGATGGCAAAGCTAACTAAGTATATAAATAAAAAGACTGTTAGAAGAATTTAATGACAAGTGGAAATTTTATTGCGCTTAGCATGGCAAATGGAAATTTTATTGTGCTTAGCACTGTGCTTAGCATGACAAATGGAAGTTCAGGGGAGTTTGAAAAAGAAAAAGGAAAGCAGTAGAATTTAGATTAGAAATTAGATTAGATTAGAAAACCTGTTGTATAGAATAATGATTTCTTTTTTGTAAACTTTCATAGAGCATGGGATGATAGGAAGTCAGTTTTGGGGGTTTCAATACATGGGCTGCATTTGTTTAAAATCCCCTTTGCAACGTTGTCCATTTTGTTCACTTTAGTCTGTTCGGTTTATATTAGGTTTTTTTCCTATTCCACATTTTCTTCTATGTATTTGTATATGTTAAGAAAATAAAATTAATAAAAAGAAAAGAAAAGAAAAGGTGGAGGACAGTTCGATACGGAAACACGAGAGGAATACATTGTCCCCACCCCACACATTCGTTCATTTTCGATTCTGCCCAATAGCTGACACTTTCTGGGCTCCATTCCCAATGCACCTTTCTTTGCCACTTAGAGGCAACAATGATGGACAAGCTGCCACTTGCAACTCTTCAGTGTAACTTGCCCCAAAACACCTTAGGTAGTGAGTCTGGTTGACAAAGGCTGTTACTTCCAAACAGCTTCTCTCTTTTCATAGACATAAGTTTCCCACCTCTAGTATGCATGATGATATCAGAACCCACATGTGCATCATAGTACGGAAGGTGACATGGTGGCGCGTTGATGCGCCCTTCAACAATCTTTGGGGCTCAGCAAATGTTCAGCCCCCACCCACTGTTAATGCCACCTGTCATGTTCCATCAGGAAATCCATAATTCACTCTGGGCAACGGCTCAGGCGAGGAGATTTGATGTACTTAAGATGGCTGGGTCATACCTGTAACTAGGACTATGTTTCAGGACCTTGGCCAGCAATCCTGAAACTGGAGAACTAATAAATTGGTCCTGCAGTGTATGGGAGCAACTAGCTGGCATTTCTGGTCAGGCCAAGAGAGTATCTCTGCAAACTCTACCCGTTTGGATGCTTGCATCTGGCTGTGTAAAGGCCAGCAGCCTTTTCCTGCAGGAGGTGGCTGCTCCTTGGTAATGAAGGGTGGGGAAATGGGGAGTCAGTTGGGGATTATTCCCCAGGGTCTCCATGTCCCCTTGACTGTAGGACAAAAAGCTGCTGAGGCTGGGAAACACACAGTAGCAGAGACAGAGGTACTAAGTGGCAATTAACTAGTGTGGAACAGTTTCTTCACACAGTCAGAAAGTCATTTGGATTCCCAGCACTGCTTCTTTCGTCTTTCTTTTCTACAGCACACGGAGCCAGCACTAATTTTCCCTCTGAAGCCAGGCGATTAAGCATGCATTGGTGAGGCAGGACAGAGACACGGCCCCATGCAGACAAACCCACAGCTGTGAGACAAACCGAGGGCATGTCTGAAAGCTGAAGCGGGCAGCATGGTGCCTGCAATAGCCCTAACTGCAGCCAGGAACAATCACTGCTGACCAGGGTTCATACTTGTTTTACCTGGCAAACCCACTAATGGAAAGCAATGGCATCGCCTCTGCTTAATGCACATTATCTGTTTGAAATAAGTTGGACTGGTTGCTGTTGTTTTTCAAAAAAGCGTGACATCCCATGTTGGTCCTGTTAGGAGCGGACTTACATTAGACTAACATGGGGTGCGATGCAAAATATCTTCTACATTTTCTCTCGGTGAAGGTGATCTTTCTGCACAAGCTGGAATGCGCAAACACTGAGGGTCACCCTTCAATGAGCATCAGCCAGCTCACTGCCCTGCCAAGTCCACAGCAACACACGTTCCATCTCCGGGACGACGGTGTGACTTTTCGAGGTTCTATGCCTCATTTAGTCCTGGTAATGGCCTAATTGTGTTGGAAAAATGCAGGGGCAGGACTGTGATTAAAAACTAGCTTTGTGGTGCTTATTTAAACCATTGGAAAGAAAGAAAGAGAAAAAAGAAAGAACGAGAGAGAGAATCTATTTTGAACAAACATTTAATCACACATCTTTCATTTTAATGAAGGCTGATGCTACTGATTAATGCAAATAGGGGTAGTATGAAACATACACATTTTCCCTGCAAAGTTTCAGACATGATCGACTTCCTTCCTTTTTTTCACTCTACCCCCATGCCATTCTCAGTCCAAAGACATTGCGTTCAAATTCTCTGAATGCACTTTGCCTACTGCAGAGTTAATAGATGATTTCACCTGGTGAGGGGGAAAGTGACACAGGCAAATTCAAGTGACGAGCACTGTTATTTGGTCAAACCATCTGACCAGCCACTGCTTTACACTTTTCACACTTCATATTCTTTAAAAGCTGGATCCACTCACTGGGTCAAGTGAGAAATCCACTGCCTTCTGGTTCTTCTCCTCTCCCAGCTGGTCCAATATTATACATACTTACCAGAAAGCAAGTTCCATTGAAATCAATGGGACTTGCTTTTTACTGGACATGTGCAAGACTGCATGATAGTGTATTAGACTGCTTGTTTCCCTCTTCCCTCTTCCACTTTTCTTTTGTGTCCTGTCCAGTGGATTGTAAGCCTGCAGGCATGCACTATCTTGCCCACTACTGATCTTATGCAAGCTGTTCTTGCAGCCATTTTGGCTGAAAAGCAACATAAAAATGCTTAAAATAAACAAGTAGTGGTTAATAGGACGAAATACAACATCGTGCAAGTGGAGATTTGCTCACATGACAGGACTTTC
>NW_025336223.1:3119951-3125230 GCF_004798865.1 Varanus komodoensis | reverse complement strand
AGAGGAGAGGAGAGGAGAGGAGAGGAGAGGAGAGGAGAGGAGAGGAGAGGAGAGGAGGATTATGCTGGAAAAGCATGTAAGGTAACTGAAAAATATTCTATAAATTGGATGCTTTCTTTCAAAAGGAAAACGTTACAGAAATAACCAAAGAAGGTAAGAACAAAACTGTCATATGCAAGAGAAACGAACAAATACTACCTAGTAAGACTAATCTTTGAGCCTGGATAGATTGCCAGCAGAGTAATCCAAAGTATGTTCTTTAAAAATATTGAAAGATCCCCACATTATAAATAGATGTTATTTTAGAAACAGAGACGCCTTCTTGGTGCAGGCCTCTGCAGGTTCCTCAAGCATGGAGGTGGTTGCATGCCTGCTCAGCATTACCCATGCTCTCAAGATCCACGAATTGAGCAGGAAGTACAAAGAGGAAGACCCAAGCACGTGGGCTTGCATACACATAGGTACGACATCTGATCAAGACACTTACACCATTAGGTGTTCTGACTGGATGTAGTACATGCACCCATGTGTTCTCCTTTACACATGACCTGTTCGACACACGGATGTTAAAGGTCAGGTGTGGTCTGCATCCCTCCACATATTTAGCGTACCTGTGAAGGCATGTCTGAAGAGGGCAGTAGAGAATGCTGTATAGATGTGGCAGTTTATGGGGGCTTAGAATCCAGCTTCCCCCAAACGTTAATTTCTACTTTACAGCACGGATCGCATGCTTTCCAGCCCTTATGCCAAGCGGGGCAGCTCCTCTCAGTGCAGCACATGTTCCAACTGGCGTTCTGCACCCCCCTTAGAATCCTCTCCCTTCGAGGACGAGTTGGAGGCCCCAACAGGGAGGCTACTTAGTTTCTGCCAGGACCTGCCTGCACTGCAACAGAGCCTGAATTTGTGGAGAAGCCTATTGATAGGGCCCGGCTGACTGGGAACAGGGGAGCTCTGCCTCAGACAAGGTGACTGACCCCCTTCCCCAAGTCCCAGGCAGCAATGCCAGCAGACAAGGCAGGCCCAGCTCAGAGAAACTTGTGGAAATGCCAGGCTGCAGCAGAGGGCTGTATGTCTGCATAGTCAGCACTGTCCTTCCTCTCCAGTGACTTCTACCAGCTCTCCTAGACTTTGTTTGATGCTGGGTGCTCCCAACCCTTAGACACTGGCTTGAATCTCTTCCTGGATGGCATCCTGTACCTGCGTTTTGATCTCTGCCTGCTCTCTCAGCCACGCTGGCCTCAGCCCATCCCTGTGCATCTGACTGCTTGCCCATGCCTCATTCTTGCTGCCTCGGTCACTTCTGCCTCAGCCTGAACCCCACCGGACTGAAGGTGCTGCACTCAGATGCTGGCCTGCTTTGTCCCCTAGCTCTCTTTCTTGGCCATCCACCCAAGAGGCTGCCGCAGTCCACACAGGACAGGAAATGTGGCTGGGGAAGGGACCTGGCTATGACTCACAGGAAGCAATTCCCACAAGCCCCAGCTGAGCCAGGCCCCTTCTTTCTATGCCACCTGTGTGCCACTGTGAGAGCATGTGGTACAGAGAAGTCACAGCTTATCCCTGACCGTTGATACAAGATAAGAAAGGGATTCTGCTTTGCATCGTTCCCTCTCAGGGTGTGGGGCCCATGGTGGGTGCTCAACCCTCTGTGGACCTGATTAGCCCTGTGGGCTGGAAGTTGCCTTCTCCGGCTTATGGTTGTCTAGCCCTTATGGCTGTGAAGCTGTGCTCAAACAGGAGCCAAAGAAAGATTTTACCTTCTTGAAAAGTCAGGTTTTAGTTCCCAGCAGAGCTCCTTCTCCTCATGATCAACCAAACTAGAATAAACTGTGCAACGTTTTGAAATGTATTTACATTTGCATTAATTCATAAAGGTACAAAATCCAGATTTGCTTGGCTTGGCATTTGGATTGCCTGAGTGAAATAATTCAACTTCATTTTCTTCTTTATGTTTAGGCACAGTTTGCTTATACCTTGGCATGGTTTGGATTTTCACACGAAATAAGATAGCCGAAGGAATCTACTTAAAAGCTGAGCCCTGGGACATGATCTACATCATCTTCTCATTAACCAGCTGACAGGAATTGCTCTGGGGAACTAGGGGAAATTTTAAACGGATGCTTCTCAGCTGATGCCATCAGATAAACCTAAAACTGGCAAGAAGGGAGGCTGCCTGCCACACAGCCCACCTGAAGGGCCACCCCGACCCTTTTTCTTCAAGGGTATGCTGCACTGGTAGCATAGACTGGAAGAGCGAGTAGTGAGTCAGGCAATGTTCTCTCCCTCGCTCGCGGCCTGAAAAAATCCAGAAAGGTGGGGCAAAATAGATTCTAAGCTATGCTTTAGTATCATTTTGCAGAACACAGAATCTTGCAGTCTGGGGCAAAATCTGGTAGAAATATACTCCACATGCATCCCTAGATACAACTAGTCAGGTGGCAAATCTCACCATCCTGACAGGCCCCCACCAAATGCTTTCGAAAGGCCCTATCTTAATAGACTAATAAAAGGCCACCAACAGACTAACTTCTTTCAAGAGGGCATCCATGTGTGAAGCCACAATAAAAAAGCCCTCTCTTGAGCAAGCACTTACTGCATTTCAGTTCCTGGGGAAATATGGAGAAGGGTCTTGAATACTAATCTACATAGTTGTGGAAATACATAAGGTTTTACGTATTTGATTACCTTTAAATTCCAAAAAAAAATCCCTTTGAAAAAATCCAATGCAGCTAACATAATTGTCCTCCTACTCCATTTTATCTTTGCAACAATCCTATGAGGTAGCTTGGGCAGAGCCAGCAATTAGCCCAAATTTCATGACCAAGTGGGGACCATTCCCTGGATCTTCCAGGTGCCAGGCCAGCAGTCTAACCACTACACCACGCTGTCTTTCATAAAGATGGAGATGATCATAACATATGCTGGTCTCAAACTCTTTAGAGCTTTAATCCTGCACTGAGCTTAGGATGGTAACCAATAAAGATGTGGTAATACCATAATAATGTACTCCATGTACCCTGTCTTCGTCAAAACTTTGTCTTGGTCAAAACTGTCTTGGACTAACTGTATTTCAGTTCACTTTTTAAAGGCACATTACAACAGTCTCAGCAAGATACTACTTTGGCATGAATGACTGCAGCCAGGCATGTCTTCTTCAGGAAAGGACCAAGCTGGGAGACCGGCTTAAGGCATTTATTTATTTTTATTTATATATTTAGCACTTTTATATACCATCTTGTAGCCACACAGCTCTCTAGACAATTTACATAATTCCTAACTATCAGTGCTACAATTTGTAAACAGCATTTTATATTTTTTGACTTAGCTGCTAGGGAATGCAATGTTGTTGTTCTTAACATAAAAATACTGTGAACTGTTTTTCTATGCTAACCTTTCTAGTTTGCCATGTAGTGTGTTCATTATTGTGTTCTTCAGTATTGTAAATTGCTTTGCTGCCTAGATCAGCCAGGGCTACTGAGCATTTTGGCTTACTGTGTGTGAGCACATGTGCTGGTGCCTGCTGTTTGATCACTCACGCTCGGCTTGCATAGTGGTAACCTCTGTCTATAACTGGTTTACTATTATCTCCAAACTGGGATCTCTGTTTGTCTAACAAGCTGGAATCGTACACCAAGAACCATCTTATGACTCTGGTTCATTAGGAGAGAAAGAACCCATCGACCCTTGTTTGGATGTAACAGTGAATACAGAGGCTGATCTGTTTGGCTGATCTGTTTGAAGGACAGGCCAACAGGAGTGAAATATACAGTCTGACTAGCATTTTAACAATAAACTAAAATTCTCAGAGTTCTTTGCCTTAACATGGCATGAAAACACAATTGGAAGAGCACCTTGTAAATAAACTAAATATGAACATATTATGTAGTCATACGTGTTTAATAAATTTATTTGTATGGGAATTTTCCAGCTGCAGAAAATGCTCTGTTCAAAACTGAATTCCTGCCTGGCTTGTAAAAGTTCCAGTTTCAGAAGATGTACAACTGAAACAATCTATGAATATGCTACACATAACCTTTGCATTTACAAAGAGTAAGCTATACAATAATATAATTTTAGAGTTCTGCAAGAGAAAATGTGTGTTGCAGCAGAAAGGTTTTGGCAGCACTTCCAAGACTGTATTTTTTGTGACATGGGGTTATACAGGTTAGACCTTCTTTGGTGAGAATGTGAAGTAGATACACATTGGTCCAGGGATGGGGCCATTCTTATGCAGAATGTTGCTTCTACTGGCTATACCAGTAATGTACATTCATCTTTGTGAACCGTCATCTATTTACCATCTATCATTTGTCTTCGGTACTTTCTAATAAATTAATTCTTTGAAAAAAGATTCCTGCCCATATCTGTTTCCTATGTTTTTTTAAACTGTGTTTCACTAAAGCAAAATTTTCCCTTTATGTCAGCAGTATAAGATACCTACACCTGTATCAAAAGACCCAGATGAGTTCAAATGCTAACTTGGTTATATTGTGGGAGATACTGTAGTGAAGCAGAACAAGCTCAGGTTGATTTTCAGATAGCAGGGTTGAGGCTGCATTGTCAGCAAGAAGAAATGTTATTTGTACTCAAAATATAAGTGAAACAAAGACCAAAGGCACTGGAAAAGAATAATTGGGGTACAGAAAGGAGCTTGCCTTTACACTTACATTTCTAGTAATGCCCACGCAATGCATGTGTTCCCAGACCATTCCTGGGCTTCACATTTTAGATGCTACAGACATTTGCTTTGCAATCAATAATGGCAATTGCTAAATCATCAGCTTGCTGCTGCATTAAAAGAAGTTCAATATATTTAAAAGCTATTATCATACCCCACAAATTGAGGGGAAAAAACCCTTTAAAACCGAGTTGTAAATCAGGAACAAAAAACGTGATTGTCTCACTGACGCAGAAAGAGGAACTAAAATTACATTTTTAGGATTTGTCTACACTGAAAAATTCTATGGTAACTGCTCAGCTATAAAGTGATGACATTTCGAGAGTCAAGAAAGTCAAACATTAACTGTTGTGAAGGAAACGGGATTTTCAGTGAGCCCTTTGTTGCCAATTGGTCAAGCTGTTGTTCCAGATATATGCCTTACTATTTTTTATTTTAAATCTCTCCAGATAATTAGCTGTTTTGTTAGTCCTTCACATATTTTTCATAGAGCCGGTGTGGTGTAGTGGTTAAGAGCATGGGACTGGGACTCAGATGATCTGGGTTCTAGTCCCCGCTCAGCCATGGAGCCAACTGGGTGACTTTGGGCCAGTCACAGACT
>NW_025336223.1:3095850-3119851 GCF_004798865.1 Varanus komodoensis | reverse complement strand
GAGCCAGTGTGGTGTCGTGGTTAAGAGCATGGGACTGGGACTCAGATGATCTGGGTTCTAGTCCCCGCTCAGCCATGGAGCCAACTGGGTGACTTTGGGCCAGTCACAGACTCTCAGCCCAACCTACCTCACAGGGTTGTTGTTGTGGGGATATGATGGAGGAGGAGAATGATGTAAGCTGCCTTGAGCCCTATGTAGGAAAAAGGCAGGATATAAA
The DNA here is from genome assembly GCF_004798865.1 of Varanus komodoensis. Lineage (NCBI taxonomy): Eukaryota > Metazoa > Chordata > Lepidosauria > Squamata > Varanidae > Varanus > Varanus komodoensis. The sequence goes on along the minus strand of NW_025336223.1, from coordinate 3,119,634 downwards.
TCGAAAAATAAATAAATAAAAATAAATAAATAGTGTATGGATGGCTGTGCTGTATGTTCAGCATCTGCATCTTGCACCTCAAGTGGCTGTCTCTGGAGCATCACAATTCATTCAGCCCTCACTGAAAAAGGCTCATGTTGGGCTTGGTGGCTGTGCTGCTGAAAGGCCATTCTCTTTTGATTGACATTAATCGATCAGTCCTCATTTCATTCGCAACCTGACCATTTCTGTTTTGCAATTTTGTTCTTCCTGGTACTGTGATGGGACTGTGGCCCTTTCTACTTGATTCTTCAGTCATCTTTGTCATCTGGAGGCCATGCTCTTCCTGTTTCGATGGCTTTGGATGTTTTTAATGGTTCTGGCTGGAGAGTCTTAGTTTTCTCAACTAAATTCCCTGCTCAAGTGGGTCTTGCATTGTGTCAGAATGGGGCCCTTCCACCAACAAAATGTCAGCATATCTTTACACCGAGGAAACTGCCCCACAGGGAAGCTGAGGAAAAGGGAGGCATCAGGTGAGGAAGTGGGATTTACCCAAATCCTAAGCTCCTTCAAAACATGCTCACTCCACTCTCTGTTAGTGCCATGTTGGGGAAAAAGAGATGGTAAAAATTAAAACCCTGCCGCAGAAACAGAAACGCACTGCACAGAAAGCGGTGGGCCCTAGTGAATAATTGTGAGCTCTCTGCTAATGCAGCCCAGTCCCGCTTCTTCAGCCACCGCCACCACTGGCTGCACACACTTGATTCCTTTTGCTGGGCCAAACTGAGCCGACCAGACCCTGCTTGTAAGAAGAGTTCCGTCACAGCTCCTCACTGGGAAAGGGCGCATCCGTCATTCTGTCGCCGCAGCCCCTCCACTGAGATGGGGAGGGAGACGGAGGGAAGAGCACCGGAAGGTGGTTAAGCAGCACTTCCAGCATGTACTGAGCATCTGAGACTACATGTTGCATCGGAGTCCAGAGACTACCATCATAATACCCTGCGAAAGATGCAGGCAGGGGAAAGGATGGCAGGGGCTTGGGAAACTTCACCTTGAAGAAGAGGATTAAAAAAAACCAAAACAAAACTGTTCTAGGTTAGATCAAAATCAAAGCTGGAAAAGATTGGGCATCCTCCCCCCCTCCCCCCAGCCATAAACACGTTCCATATCAGCTCTACATTCCCCAAACTTCTTCTCTCTGTTTCCTTACCTGGTCAGCAATAGTGGTATGAACAGTGAGGGGCATAAGAAGAGCAGCAGAGGCAACTGAACCATGTGGGATCAAGCAAGGGGATCTTTCAGTCGGCACATGCGCTGGGCTGCTCTGTGTGTCTCAGCCTCAAATGTGGGAAGCTTCTGCATGAGAAATCTAGGCTGTTCCAAAGGACTAGGGTGCCTCATGTGCCCCTCCTCTGCTCCTGGTATCTCTGGGCTGGGCCCTGGTGGAAGAAAAGTACCCGAAGCTGTGTCCAGCTCCTGTCTGCTGCTATGGCTGAGTTGTTAGAGAGCTGCTCTGTGGGACTTGAAGCATGAGATCTAAGCCCGACCCCAGCCCTTCCTTTGTCTCTGACAAAAGCATTGCTGGCCAGCCATGCAAAACTGAGTCTGGCCTTAATTCTACCACTCGCTTTGGCAAGGATGGAATTCGCCTCACTTATTTCCCAACCCAGAAATCCTTCAGGGAGCTAGCAAGATTTGTTTCAGTGAGAGATGGAAGCTGTGGCTTTATTTTTTGTTTTCTTTGAATCCTTTCTCTCCCTGACAGATAAATATTTTCTTCAGATGGATACTGATCCCCCAATGAGACTGGATGCCCATCCCCAGAGGATTCTGAGTATTTCTTACATTCACTAATGGTTGAAAGGGGTTAACCTACCACTCCCACTCTGGCTTTGGGTACAGAGTCTGCTGAATGCTAACTGAATACGAATAGAATTTTGCTTAATATTCTGCAAAAAAGAAGAAATTCTGTGGGATATCACTTTTGATTTGTAACATAGCCAAGTGATACATGCCAGACAAATGCTCTCAGATAATGATGAACTTTAGCACCGGTCAGCTTTGAATTTTGTTGGTTTTGTGACTTACAGGTTGAGCTTCCTATCATAAAAAAGTGCCTTGTCTTCTGAGAAGGGGGAACAATCTCTGAACATCTCCTTCCATTACAAAAAAAAAGGCAGTTCCCTTTCTAAAAGACACACATAAAGGTGTATAGCACAGCACTGATCCCGCCCCTACTTGGCTGCAATTTGGCAAGGGAAATCCCCTTGTAAGGAACTACCATGACTGCAACTCGGACAAGCATCTATTTATTTCTAATGATACTCAAGTGACAGGCATGAAGAGTTGGATTTTAGTAGATTCAGTCAAAATAGTCAGCCTTTGAAAAAGAGCTGGCTTAGGCTGTTTCCAAATGCGCCTTCCCCAAGAAGGAAAAAAGTGGCATCTTAAGTCCACCGGATCTGCCAACTCTCTCTAACACAGATCGAGCTGCACAGCCCTTGCAATATTTATTTACAAGGAAATGATTCATCATTTGGAGCTGAAAATAATGAAACCAGATTGCCTTTAATAAGAAATAATTGTTTTCCTTTCCTGTCACAGGCTACCTCTGATATTATTTCAATTTCCCATGTTCTTCTAATGGCAAAAGCATTTGGAGAGCACATTTGTCTAGCCCTCACATCACAGTTTATCTTGCTCTCCGAACTGGTTCTTAAAGATCTCAGAGATTGAGGAGGCTAAAATTGTCAACCAGCCCTATGACTACAATTTGTATCTGAGCAACCCCATGGATCAGTACCAATGTAATTATAAACCATGGCTTACTGCTAGCGCAATTAATCTTGGACCCGTATGTTTTGAGCACAGCCATTTGTCTTTTGTTCACTGTATTCTAACTGTTGCATTTATTGCTATTATATGTTTTATTGACTGTAATCTGCTTAGAGGGCCCTTGGGCCAATTTAGTGGATAATAAGTCTATAAATAAATAGATGAAAATAACAGAAGTGCTGGCTTCCATTTCTAATTCACTACACTTTAGTGCTATGTCCAAGTCCAAAACCATGATTGAGCTTAACTAGGGGTGGGCAATGTGGTGCCCCTGGGGCATCAGACATCTTGCTTGCAGCCCACCAAGGTATTCCAAAACAACTATTTAAAAAAATAATAATTAAGTAGTTTTCTTATTGACAGCTGGGATCACATCAAGCAACAAATGTACATAAATGGATAGAGGATGGATAGATAGACCAGGTCTATGTGGAGAAAGCTCTATCTGAGACAAAAGACAATTTGCATTTTATGAAATACACCTCTGTTGGGTCAGTAGGTTCAAAGGAGTAGCTGAGTGAAACCCAGGCCTCACCTTTGCCTTGTGCTCCATCTTTTGGGCCATTTGTTTTGTGATTAGCTTCATCTCACATGGCAGCCAAATTGCCAAATGTGCCCACAGGCCAAAAAGGTTGCCTATCTTACCAATAGTGAAAAGAAGCTCACTAAATAAAGCTGTCTCTCTCTCTCTCTCTCTTTTTTTTTTTTAACAAACTTGACTATCTTGTAGTCAAGATTAACTACAATTTGTTGGGTGTGGACAAAACAAGCTGCAGTTTATAAAAATGAGAGTAAAAGTTTCTGATTTCCTCCTCACTGTTGTGCTGAAGGAGGAGAAGGGTTTGTATAGCTTACAATACAAGAGCATTAACTGCAAGGTAGGCCTATGAACAGGCCTATCAGTGCTTGACATAAATATGTCATGTTTGCAGTTTGAGGAAGCAATAGGATACCAATGTGGGGGGAGTCCCCAGCCAACCCCACACCAATCAAGACCTGGGTGAGTTGAATGGCCCCTGACTGATGCCTACTGATCATCTAAATTGGGTAGAAAGAAGAACTACTGCTTTCTTCTGAGGATAATCTCCTGGATGTAGTTTTAGGAGGGGAACAAAGCACTCCCTTGCCTAAATGTTCCTTTTCCACAGCTAGTGCCAAATTAGTACCACAGTTCATAGAACTCCACATGTGATGCCAGGCCACATGGCCATCTCATTTTAACATAGTTGCACCAGTGGAATACGAACACATCCAGTGCTGGGATGCAAAACTGGCAAAACGTTCTCTGGAATGGGAGCTGAGGGCACTTTATTTCCTAGCAGAGGCAATAACTGGAGGAAGTGGTAGCAGCAACAGAAGAGCCAGCCATTGCCTGAACCTTGAATTCACACATATTCTAGCCAAGCACATGTAAGAAGAGGATTAAAGCACATCCACAGTGCCTTGAGTTGATTTTGAAAACACATCTGTCTTGACCCTGACCTCCAAAGGGTAAACAAATACAAAGGGGTTGGGAAACACTGAATTACAGTATACACAGTTACTTAACTATTACAGTTACGTTCCACTGTTACCCAAGGAATTCAGGGAAGATTGCAGGATTTCCCGCCCCTAGTTTATCCTTACTCCAACTCTGTGAAGTAGGTATAGGCTGAGAGATGGGCAAAGCTTCATAGCAGGGAATTTGAATCAGTCATACTAACTTTAAGTCCAACGGAGTTTTAAATTCAAAAAAACATGAACAGTAACTGCACACACACAAGTCATGTGCTACTGTCCTTATGAATTTGCAACCTCTGATCAGACAAACTGGTGTTTGTGCCATGTAGTGCAAACCCAAGACACTGGGTGCTAATTTATTTATTTATTTATTTATCTATTTATATCCTGCCTTTTTCCTACCAAGGGCTCAAGGCAGCTTACATCATTCTCCTCCTCCATCTTATCCCCACAACAACAACCCTGTGAGGTAGGATGGGCTGAGAGTCTGTGGCTGGCCCGAAGTCACCCAGTTGGCTCCATGGCTGAGAGGGGACCAGAACCCAGATCGTCTGAGTCCCAGTCCCATGCTCTTAACCACCACACCACACTGGCTCTCAACCAGTTAATTGTGGGTTAAGGAAGTTAACCTACAAGTAGTTGTTACATGAACTTTGGGTTCATACAATCATGGAATAGTAGAGCTGGAAGAGACCATGAAGGTCATTGGGTCCAACCCCCTGCTGTGGCAGGTCATCAATTTAGACCATCCCAATCAGATAGCTGTCCAATTTCTTTGTAGTTTAGCTTATGATTAACCAGTGTCCAGGTTCACAGGACAGAAAATCACCTCTAATCCACCTGATCAGAGGCTACATATTCAAAATGGTGGTGGCATGTGTTGAACACGCACTGCAGCAACCCATGATTTGCCAGTTACATGGGAGCATAGCCATAGACTAACATTAGGTCCCCAGGCATCTCCCTGACTCCATCTGATGTTTCCAAGGATACATGAAGTTGCTGAAAGCTTATTTATTATCTTTTGAACTCTGAACTTTTGCATAAATAATGGTATGAGAAAGAAATACCTTGCAATCAACACCTTTTCAACATAGCAACAAAGGTATAATTAGAATTCAAAATTAAATCAGAATGTTTCTGGTTACGAGGGATGGTTAAGCAGTGGAACAGAGTGGGGCGGTTTGCACAACAGCCCACTGTGGATGATTGAATTCACAGTGAGCCTGGAGTGTGTGTGAGGCATTTATGGGCACCATTTTGAATATGCAAACGCTCTTGCGGGTGGTCAAATCCAGCAAGCATGGATTATGCAAGAGTTAAACAATCCTCATATAACCCATAGCTCATTAGGTTCGCATGATACAACAAGCTCCAATAGGGGGGTTGAATGATGCAACATGGCATGTGCAGGAACCATGACTCACTATGGGTTAAGTAACACAAAATCAGTAGAATGTCATCCAAACCTAGTCAGTGTCTATGGAGGTGCATTCCTATGCTGACTGAAGGAAGTGCTGGGTGAATGCCCATGGTTTAATGAAGCAAGGAAAAGGAAAAATATCAACAACTGTAAAGACCCACTTAAACCTTTTCTCCCAGAGATAGACCTATAGCTTGTATGTGAACAGCAAATCCTACCAAAAGAGCTTTCACCTGTAAGTAATGAAGAGGAGGATTATGTATGGTGGGATAAACATCATAAATGAATATATACATGAATAAAAATTTCTAAATAAACATTCTAGCAGGGCATGTCCTCAAGTTCTTTCTTATACAGCTGATGAAGGGTGCTCAAATGATCTGAAGAACTGCAAGACACAGTGTTTCGGAGGACACAGAGTTTGGGAGGCTAGAGTGGCCGCCTCTCCTGCTTCAGCGAAACCATGAAACAATCAGCTAGAGGGGCAAAATATATTTTAACTCTTCATAATCTCCAGAGAGAAATCACAGAACTCAGTGGGCAGCAAGAAGTCCATTTTAGGACTCAAAAGGAAAGAAATGTACAAAAGAAGAGTGAATTTAAGTCTCTTTAAGGGAACTCCATAAGTTACTGGGGTATCTTGTTGCATTACCCAGCTGTTCTTCCACTTAGGAAAACATCTTAACACCAAATGTGTCTCAGCCCCTCTGGTTTATACTTAAGCTATGCTACCCAAATCCAGTTCCAATTCTAAAAATATCCTGTGCCTCCAGAATTGATGGAGAAGGGCAGGTGGACCACAAGGTGGACTGACATGCTTCCATTGCCTATCCATTCCTGCAATATTACTCTGATGCAGAGGATGCCAAATCAGTGAGATAGTTTTATTACAGCAAACCCCATGTTTTCCATTTTCAGAAAACATAAAGCTGATGGCATCCGGCTCTTGAAACAGTTCTACATTGAGGTAGGAGACCAATGTAGGAGAACATCTCTTAGGGATCAAGTTTCCCTGACATTTTACAGCCAGGTAAGGGACCAGCACTAATTCCTGCCGCTCCTCAGACAAGGGAAGGATTGGAGGCAACTCCGGTTGCTCCTGTGACAAGGGAAAGGATCCTAAAAACAGACTTGACTTATCTGAAGATCCCCACAGAGATCTGATCCAACTTTGTCACTGCCAAGGAAGGTCAAAGGTGCTGCCATTATTTGCTCAGGATCTTAGCACTCCTGGCAGCTGGGAAAGGATCTGCGCATTGTTACTTATGAGACAAGGGGAGAGATTTTAGAAGAGGACCTGAACAGGTATGCACACCTGCTACCTGGGTTAGACCCTCTAAGTGCTGTGAGTCCAAGCCTCTTGACAATAAGCATCCAAGTCAAGATCAGCCTTGAGTTCAAAATACCTTCCCACATGCAGAGTTTCTAAGGTGGGTCAAGGCACAGGAAGGTCCGACCCCAAGTTAGCCAGCTGCGAATTCCTCTGTGATGAAGAAGCAAAGACCATCACCAACAAAGATGGCACAGTCCTTGAATTGTAAAGAGAAGAAAGGCCAAACTGGGTGGTGTCCATGTGCAGAGTGCCCCCACAAGTTCAGTTGGTTCTAGATTTAAATAGAAAGATGTAGACAGAGAAGACGAGAGCTGTTCGGAGCAAAGGCTTTGGAGACTATGCACTGAATTAGAAGTGAAGGTGTGCCCATACTAACTTCCTTCCAAACCAGTAATTGTCAAGCGAGATGGTCAATCTGTGAGGCCCCGACCCACCTGGTCTTTCTCTTTAGGACAGAGGCATCAACCTGAGTGGCACCTTTGCATTTCCCCCCCGCTGGCCCCAGGTTCCCAGAGAAGTCTGCCAGCTTCCATCTCTACAAGGTCAAAGTTGCAGTTGGATGAGGAAGAGAACTTCTTCCTCTTACCTTCTTTCCCCTGAGAAAGAGATGAGCTCTCACTGGTCTTTGCATTCCACAGACTGACTAGGCTTGAAACCCTTCTGGACTGCTGCTGATCAGATTTTGGCTATGAGCTAGACCAACATTAACCCCCTATATCACCAGTATTAAAAGAAAAAAAAAGCACCACTCCTTCAGCAGCTAAAAAAGGAGCTTATTAACTTGGCTCCCATTGCAGGGTTCGATTCTTGCTGCTTCTCCAGACAAGGACAACAGTACACTGCGAGTGACCACTTGTTTACCTCACTGTGAGGGCTGGGATGCCCCTCTTGCAAGAGGGAGCAAGAAAGGGGAATGAATGGAGAATCCGCTGAGTGTGTTGCCCCCAATCCTGCACTGCTGCCAGCTGATTCTCCTGCTTGGGTGCGTGGGGGACGCAGGCGCTAGGAGCAGAGGGAATCAACTGAGCAGTGCTGCTCCTTTCTGCAGCACCATGCAACTGTTTTTTGCCTGAGCTTGCATTTGACCTCTAATGTTTGCTTTGAACAGCATTTTAAGAAAATTGCATTTTTCTCATATTATTGCGCAATCTATCTTCTTGCATTTTTCATAGATACATATTTCAAATGCTGGTGATTCTCAGCCCAATTTTTCTCAATCATTTTGTTTGCAAAAACATTGCGATAGAAATGCAGAATTAAGATAGTTTATTTATTGATTTGGCTAGACACTGAGTTGCATAAAAAGATCTGGAGAATCTTATGATATTCTGCAACTCTTAAACCTTTGGCAGGAGAAGAATTCCACAGGACATCACCTTAGCTTAGCGAATAAGCATTCCTAGATTCCTGAATACAGAATGGTGAAGTACAAACAAGCATGCCGGGACTTTTTGCAGCCATTTTTTGCAGCCATACTTATCATTTTTGAACTTGGATTACTTTTAATAAGATTTGTCAAATAAACTCCAAGAACAGTTTTGTAGTAACTGTAACTTGATTTCTGCATTTCTAGTAAAGAGAGATCTTTTTGGAGAAAATAAATAGGTAAAACAACAACGTGTAATGTTCTCCGATTGGTTTTAGTGAGAGGAAATCAGTGAAAAAAGGTTGTGGTTTGCTGGGACACAAGACGGCCATATAATCTTCTAGGCATGGATCCAAAGAGCTACTGTCAGCAAAAACAGTGAGTGCATGAGCACCTCTTCCTCACTAAATTCTAAGTGATGCAAGAAGGAATGACCTTTAGTCAAGATGGGGGCATTCAAACATATTCTACAGACTCTCTCTGTATGTACACTGGAATGCTGTGACAAGAAGGAAGGCCTGTCATTGGACGGCATAACACCAGCATCCTGAATAGCACCGACATGTCAAGCAAGGCTGTTGCAGAAAAAGCTCTTGTACTACAGGTCTAGCTGCTCCAGCTCCAGCAAAATTTGTCGTCATTCTCCTCAAAACCAGCATAAAAGGAGTTGTCAAGAAATGTAACTGACCCGGCAAACACAGTTTGTCCTTTTATTGTGAAAGTCAGAAATGAAATATAGTAGTTGAGCAGCTACAACTCAAGGTAGAAGACAGAGAAAACAGGAAACTTTCTCAGAATGTCTGTGTCCACGGAATGGCAAAGAAAAGGATGGAGGAAGGCGTGGTTAAATTCCTCTATGTGTGGATTAAAGGAATATCCCCTGATATGAACTTAACAAAGGACATCATATTAAAAACTCGTTGTTCCTTGAGATTGGAACAGACAAAACAGGTGACTAGTTAGATTTGTATGCTTCCCAAACTGGAAAAATGCCTTTCAGGCTTTTAGCAAACTCTTGGACACAACATTTTGAAGACAAAAGGCGCAAATCTCTAACAAATTATGCCCAGAGAGAGCACAAAGTCACAGAGAACTCCAGCCATTCACAAGACAGCACACTACTGGGAATTCCCCTTAGAACTCATGCTGCAAAGGCAGATAATGCTTCTGACAGCAATAACAGAATCTCAGCTAGCAGATCTATTGCCAATCTAGATGTGACCAGTTAAGAATCTCAGACTAGGAGTCTGATGGAGATGAAGCAGAAGATCTGAGAATCATCTTCCCCAAATCCACTCTTAAGAGGCTCAAGGTGTGTGTGGACAGGGGAGCAGGACCAAACATGGATCAAAACGTGTATCTGAGCAGCAGATTTATCTCAATAAGAACAAGGAACAAGTAATCCTCATGACATACAAGAAGACCAGCACTAAATTGAAGCTGCATTATATCCTTTTATGGGCTGTGATTACAGCTTAATTGGCAATACAGGTTTAAACCTACACTGCAAATGTTCTCCCCCTCACACGCAGACACATCAGCAGATGCTCCCTTTCACTTACTTTCACACACAACCACACACACATGTACAAGCCAGTAAAGCCACACTTGCAAATTAATCAGCTATGTTCCTTGTGGACTTTCTGTTAACTGTTAATGTTTATTTTAAAATAAGGCAGAGAAAAAGCGATGCCACAATTCAGGGATAATGAAAAGAAAAAATGGAAGAAAGTGTGGGAAGCTATGAAGTATAAAGCAGGTGTTTAATAAAGTACACATTTAATGGCAGCAGAGAAGAAGTAGAGGAGAAATCATTTTTGTGAAGAAAAAACAGCAAGGAGAGGGTGAGAAAGGGGAAGGAAAACAAAGGAGGGAAAGAGGTCAACAAAAATCTAGAATTGATAGGGATGGCACACACTACCAGTATTTTATTCATTCATGCCAAAAGATTAGTATGCCCAAATCATTCTTGGGTACAAGATCATTTATTATATAGTAATAAAAATAAAGTATGGCAGAACCCTCACAGTTTCCTCCACAGACTGTAATGATCCAACCAGCCAAAGTGTGAAGTCTCCACCATATGAAAGGCTCTCCTGCTGCAGATTTTATATTCTTTTTATTCTTTCTGCTCTTCTCTTTTTACATCAGAGGGTCTCCACAGAGACCTCCAAATGCATTCATCTTTAAATCGACAGCCCTCATTGCAATGAGAGAAAAATGTAACTTAAACCTATATGAAAATAGATAATAACAAAATAGCTGTTTATAATGTTAATGGATTTGGAAATGTGATTGAAAGAGCAATTAAGAGAACTATTACTAAAAAAAGAAGCAAAATTGATTTCCTATATCTCTGAAAAACACATGGTACAATATCTGTAACGTGAATATTAAACATCCTCATTTCACAGAACAGTGTTGTGTTCCCAGCACAGTCTATAATTACAAGCAAGATGGATCCTTTTAATAAAAAGTAAATCAGGGAAATCCCATTAACTCCAGGCTCATTCTATGCCCCTAACATGCATCTGTCAGCCTTTGTATACAAGATAATACAGCTACTTGATAAATTCAAACACAGAATAATAATATTGGGAGGTTGTCTGAATGAGACTCTATGCCCCTGCTCTTGCTAGAACATCTCATACACCAGCTATTCCAAAATAGCCAATTGTTCTCCTTTGCTTCAATAAGTATCTGGAAAAAGCATAACCTGAGAGTCCAGGGCTATCACTTTTACTTTTGTCAACACAAAATCTATACCAGGATTACCTATCTGTTTATATCCCAAGAAGTATTATATAAAGTAAAAGAAATTCAAGCAGGTGCCTTCTCACTTTCTGTGGATATGGAAGTTTCAGTGGTTATGACTCCAGGTGAGCCTCAAATGTAGATGTGCACCGTGTGCCTGTCTACATCTATTGCTATGAAAACTTCCAGCAGACAACAATATTTTGCCACTAACACAGACGTAGACAAAGAACAAGTTACCCTTTAGGATGCAATGAAAGCGGCAAGCACAGGAGTACTAATCGAGGAGGGCAAGACACTAAAAAAAAGCCAAGAGATGTTGCCAAGCAGACCCTTTAAAAGTCGAGATGCACCAATCTGTCAACTATACTTTCTCCCATATTTAGATATGTTAGATCAAAAGGTTGTTTGTGTCCTGAATATGAAGGGACTTGCAATGTTTTCAACATTATTTTCAAAAGCAAACTGAAACTAAATTCTCGCCCCTCTGGAAAAGCCACATGTAAAAGATGCAGCTATGCTGATGTTGAGGACCATCTTGCACTGGCCGGCCATAAGGCTGTGAAAGACATGATACCCGACGGAGAAAAAGAAGTGGTGCTCCCAGTTGTGCACTAATATACTTTAATGCACAGGGATGCAAATCCAAACCTTTAAGAGCTAAGCACTCAAAGTTCTGTGCTGGGATGGATGAATCTATCACTTTGGTTTTTTCCACACTGCATTTTTTTTTAAAAAAATCTCAGATTCTTTCCATCCAAAATTTTGGTACACATTTACAAGAAGTGAACCGAAACAAAATTTTCACTCATCACAGAGCTCCAGGCTTGGAGCACAGATTTCCCCATTCTCCCAGTCGGCACGACAAGAAGGAAGGGGGTGGATTGGCAGGAGTCTGGCTCTGATAGCATATGTAGTATCCAGGCAGCACCTCAGCCCATCCTTATGCTGCAAGTTGCACACATTTTGCATGGAGGGAAAAGCGTGGAGATGACTTACCATGCATATGATACCCCCAATCCCCTGAGTTCAGAAGTTCCAGGCAAACTTATTGGATTGCACTGCCCATAGGAAATATTACAAATTTCAAAACAAGATCTCTAGGCTATTATCCAATGCCTTTGGAAAAAAGTTATCACAACATTTTCCGAAAAATGGCCTTTGAGAATTTGTGAGGGGACAAACAAAACAGCTATTTCACAAAGAATGACTAATGTTCAGGTGGATGGCTTGCACTGATGGAGAAGTAAGCAGAGCAAATAATGAGTATATGACTCTGCCAAACTGTTTACCACTTTTCTTTACTGAATTTACAAATACAAATTAAAATGAAACTCATTCACCGGGAACTCATGGTACCTTATTGAAAGACTTTCTACATGAATGAACGGCTCTCTCATCGTTTTTAGAGATGAACAATGTTAGTGTGCCTCAAATTCATTTTGCATTACTGTAGATTGTTTATGAGTGAGTTGAGTAATGTTTGAGATTTGTTATGTAAAATTTAAACTATAAAAATGAGGTGTCAAATTAGTACAAAAAACATAAATGCACATTTTCTTATTTCTACAAAATAAGCCAAACCATGAAAGTTCAGACAATTATAATAACAGACTAAATATGCTTTCTGAGCTCAGCCATCCAATTCAGAAATTATTATAATTAATTCAATTTCTATACCACCCAATAGCTGAAACTCTCTAGGCAGTTCACAACCATTTATGAAAGAATAAAACTAAAAATGGGTACAATAGAGATACAGTAAAACACAGGGCAAAATTCCAATACACAAAATTAAAACAGTTTAAACATCTAAAACAATTTCAGTAAAAATGAGGCCTGCTTAAAACAACAGACTACCCCATCATTCTGTTTAACTTGACATGGGAAAAGTGCCCGTGCTGCTACCTGAGCATTTCATAACTGTGTGCACCAGGGGGCACCACTGAGAAGCCCCTTGTCCTCCTCATTACTTTCTTCTGGGTCTTCCTTGGAGGTGGCAGTCAGAGGAAGGCCCCTGATGCAGATCACAGTGTCTGGGAGGTCAGAGGAGGTGTTCTACCAGATATTGTGGTCCCAAGTCAGGCAGAGCTTTATAGGCTAACTAGTACCATAAGCTGAGGTCAGAATCATATAGGCAGTCAATTTAAGCAGGCCAGAATTACTATTGGTATTTTCGTCCCAGTTATTATTTTGGCTGCCACATTTTGCACAAGCTGCATGTTTTGAACAGTTTTCAAGGGCTTCCCTACACTGAATGCATAATGTAGAGGTTACCAAAGCGTAGATTACTGAAATCAGATATCCCTGGGTGTAGCCTGAGCCTCAGGTGATGAAGATGGATCAAGAAGAACCCCCCAAGCTACAAATTTGCTCCAGAACAGGTTGAATTTCCTCCACCTGGTCAGAAGTATCCATTAACAGCATCTCAATAAAGAAGTAAGCACTAAATGAAAATGTGGCAAAGAACCTTACCTAGATTGTTGCACTAGTGAATTTTATAAAATCTTTGGAGACATACTTATTTCTTGTTTTGAAGTGCTATATAAGGATATACTGGTAGGAGGCAAAATGTCTGATCTCTAGCAATTATCAGTGGTTTCAGTTTAGGGATTGGTGGTTATCCCTAAAGCAGGCAAAGATGGCTCTTTTCCATGCATTTATCATCCACAACACTTTTAAGTAAAGGTGTAAAATACGCCAACTGTATTCTTAGAAAACAGAATTAATTTCTTCATCACCAAACACAGAACAGCAGATCAAATGGACCTTACGCCTTGTGAATAATAAACCTTGTAACATGTGACCTCCAGATGTTTCAGTCTACAACGCCCATCATCTGTCCCTATTGGCTATACAGGCTGGGGCTGATGGAAGTTGTCAACCGAAAGATCCAGAGTGTCACAAGTTCCCACCTTCTCATAAGCTGAACTCTAAATGGCGTCTACCCTGCAAATATTTGAAAAACACCTACTGGGCTGCTACCGTTGGACTCACTTAAGGCTTTTGACAAGACTGAGTGGTTGTTTCTCACTCAACTGTTAAACAAATTGAATTTTGGGAATAGATTCACAAACATTATTAATTTGCAATAATAATGCTCTCCCCAGAGAGGTTTGCCGGGCACCGAGCCTATATTCTTTTCGGCGCCAGGTTAAAACCTTTTTATTTAAACATCATTTTAAGAATAAGAATTTTTAGTTTTTTAAAGATAGCAGTCGCATTTTATTTATTTTATTATTTTGTCCATATTTATTTATTTATTTTTCTTATGACGGTGATTTATTCTCTTTTGCTTATTATTGGTTTAATTTCATGGTATTTGTTAGTAATGGATGTAATTATCCAATGGATGTAATCTATTTATTATTATTTATTGTATTATGGATTGTATTTTCATTGTTCTGATTTTATATTCTGTAAGCCATCTTGAGACGTTTAGTGAAAAGATGGGATAAAAATGTTTTATTAAATTATTAAATTAAATTATATTCTGAGTTTATGCTAGCTGTCTATACAATTTCATTGACTCCTCTCCTACAAACCTATAGACAACAAAAAAAATCCATCTCAAAAATCAAAACAGATTTAGTTGAATTTGGAAAAATACCAGATCTAGAAATGAACTAGCAAAATTCACCACTCATTTATTTACATTTTCTGTACAAGCACCAGAAGCAACTTCAAAAGTTGTCTGACTTAGTATTGCAATCCTCAAATATTTGGAAGTAAAACACAGAGCAATAAGCAAATCAATAATGATAATAATAATTAATAATAGCAATTAACTAGATAAGTAATAACAATAATACACAACACAATAACAACTGATCCACAGCAAGGCAATCATCATATGACTGAAAACCAGTATAAAATCAGAATCTTCTATTCAGCAATTAAAATAATGAGAAAATAAAAAGGTTTTGACCTGGCTCTGAAATGTGTTAATGGGTGAGTGCTAGGCATACCTCCTTGGGGAGCTGGCTCCATAGTCAGGGTGCCACAGCCAAGAAGGCCCTTCCCCTTGTGGCCACCTTCCTGACTTCTTTTACAGGTGGCTCCTGCAGAAGGCCCTCCATAGATGATCCTAGGGTCCAGGAACGTGTATATGGAAGGAGGCGTTCCGTCAGATATCCAGGTCCTCAGCCATTTGGGACTTCATACATCACTGTAAGCTCCTTAAAGCGGGCCTGGACTTCAATTGGTTGAAAATTCAGTTGGTAAAGGACAGGGCTTATACATTCATGTTGGCCAGTCCCTGTCAATAGGAGGGCTGTCCTATTTTGTACCAACTGAAGTTTCTGGAAAGTCTCATGTAAAGTGCATTACAGTAGTCCAAATGTGAGGTTACCAGAGCACAGACTACCATTGCTAGGTTCTGTCCATCCATCCAGATTGAGGTGCAATCAGCTGCAGTTGATAAAAGACGCTCCTGGCCACAGATGCCATCTGGTGCTCCAGGGACAGCTCTGCATTGAGGAGCACCCCCAAGTTCCACGCTGGGTCCTTTACAGGGAATGCGACCCCATCCAGGACGGGGCAGGTATCCTTTCCCTGTACTGAGGCTCCCCATATCAATCGCGCCACTGACTTGTCTGGGCTAAGCTTCCATTTATTCGCCCTCATCCTGTCCATCACCCCACTCAGACTCCAATTCAGAGTTGACACTGTCTCACTTGGAGCAGATGTAAATGAGAGGTAGAGCTGAATGTCCTTAGCATGCTGATGACACTTCGGCCCAAAACTCTGGATGATCTCCCCCAGTTGTTTCATGTAGATTATAAACAGCAAGGGGGACAGGATGGAACTCCGCAGCACTCCATGACATAGTTGCCATGGGGCTGAGCTACTCTCCCCCAGCATCACCCTCTGCAATCTGCTGGTCAGGTAGGAGCGGAACCACCGCTAAGTGGTGCCTCCAACTCCCAACCCAACCAGCCTGTCCAGAAGGATGCCATGGCTGATGGTATTGAAAGCCACTGAGAGGTCCAGGACAACCAACAGAAACATACTCCCCTTGTTTTTCTCCCATCAAAGGTCATCCCACAGGGCAACCAAGGCAGTTTCTGCCCTGAAACCAACCCTAAAACCAGACTGAAATGGATCCAGATGGTCCCTATCCTCCAAGAGTGTCTGGAGCTGTCCAGCCACCACCCACTCAAGCACCTTGCCCAAAAAGGGGGATGTTGGCTACAGGCCTGTAGTTGTCAATGTCTTGCGAGTCCAGGTCTGCCTTCCTCAAGCGGGGTCTAATCATTGCCTGAGTCAGAGCATGTCCTTTCTTCAGAGAGGCATTCACAAGTGTCCCCGAATTCAGGAACACATTCCTTCCTGGCTTTGACGAACAGCCATATGGGGCACAGGTCGAGAATAAAGGTGATGAGCTGGACTTGTCCTCATCATCAGGTCTCAGTAACAAAACTTACTCAATAAACACCTCCACTAAAGGGACTACATTAAATGTGGAGTCCAATTTGTGTCAAAACTGAGTTACTATATCCTCAAAGTGCTGTTCAAACTTGTTTCAGTGGAGGATTCTCCCTGATCCTTTTTAGGGCCACTCATAAAAGGCCATGAACGACTCAGAATGGCTCTGTTGGGTAGCACCAAGAGGACACAACACTGGCAGAGAAGAAAGTTCTCTGCCACTTTCACCACCACAGAGTAGGCTTCAACTCAGGTGTTTCTCCACTTGTGTTCTGGCCAACTTCCCAGATGCTTCATTGGCCGCAGTTTTGCTGTATACCAAAATCAGTTACTTCTGACAAGACATAACCCCCATCAGCACAGAGATCTTCTCCATCCAGTTTTCCATGAAGTTCAGAAAACCTGAGGAAAGGCCATAGTTCAATGCAGTATAAAATACTTCTGACCATGTCCCACTGAAATGAATGGGAGGATCATGGTATTGAATGGACCCCTTCATTTCAACAGATTGTAGCCATCAGGCTCTCTGAGACTGCAATCCGATGCATACTTATCTGGAAGCATCTCATGGAACTCAATGAGCTTACTCCTGGAAAGCCAGGTGTAAGAATGCACTGTAATGCTTTTGAATTAAAAAGCATAGCACATTTCACATACCCAACGTTTCAATATCACTGGGAGAAGACTTGATTTCACAAATTGTGCCAATCCAATCTTTGCCCCATCTCTAATTTCCCTGAAAAACACCACATTTGCATTTTCATAAGAAGATTCGTAGCAATCCTGTAAGTAATAAAACATGCTGTGCAATCAATATCATTCCAAAATTGCTTTGTAAATATTCTTAATCAAGCAAAGCTGATGGTGAAGAAAGATGCTGTGTTTGTGTCTACATGTGTAGGGGCAGGGGAAATAAATGCCCTTATGCAGAAAAGAAAAATAGAGAGAAATGGATAGTAGGTACACACAACGGCATGGGAGAGAGGGAGAGCAGATGTTGGATGTGTTTCACCAGTAAATTTCAAAAAAGCACCATTTAACTTTATATATTTTGGACTAAGTACATACCATGTTTCACTTTTAGTTATTAAAAAACCTGTTTGAACTGGCAAATCGAAGGGTGCTTCTAGACTTTTACAGCACAAAATTGTCTTGCTTCATTCACACTATTTTACAGTAGCCCAGGTCTCCTCCGGCATTTGCCACAGCTTCTTCAGTGGTTTTTCTTACTGCACAAAATCCACTGGGAGGGGAAGAGGGAATGCTGCACCATGCCTTTTGATAGGTATTGCAAAGAAGCACCCAAAATATACTTTTACTGGACCGATAAGCCAATAAACATGACAAAGCCACAGCAATATTTACTTGGTCAACTCTCCACATTTGCTTAACGGTTGAGGTAAACCGATTTCAGACAAAGCAAGCAAAAGAACTAACTGATCTGCCTGCGTGGCTGAAAGGAATTATTCACTACACTCAACTGGATGAGTAACTATTTACAAGCCAGTTTTATTCATCACAGGTGTTTTCAGATGAAGCTTTATTCCCGTATAACCCTGCCTCATTCAGATAATTTTACAGGGGGTTCAGATAATGTCATCTTCCATTTATAAGAATACCATTTTTCCCAAGCTGGTTCATTTTTTTAATTAAAGAAAATTTGTTATGGTGGCTTTCCATGGGATTGCTAGGTGCCTTCCACATGGAAGCATTCCCTGTGGTCACTGTTAATCTGACTGCATTTTAAAGGAAATGCCACAGTTCTAGTACTCAAGATTACTAGCAATGGATGATTTCATATAATTTTAGGAGGGGATTCACCACTCTACATAACTGTTCCGGAACCAAGGTTCCATTTAGATGCCAGGAAGCATTTCCTGACAGTTAGGACCCCGAGGGTGTGGAATGGGCTTCCACGAGAGGTCATTGAGGCCCCATCGGTGAGGGTGTTCAAAGATAGGCTGGACATGCACATGGCGGGCATGTTGTGAGCGGAGCCGGCTGGAGCTGGGGGTCAGACTAGATGGCCCGGGAGACCCCTTCTGACTCACTCTGTTTCTATGTTCTATGTTTCTACATCACAGACATCCTACACACCTTGAAAGTGAGCTGTGCAGACATGGTGACAATCCAAAGAAGGAGCAATATTAGATCCCACGTTGCTCCATTTTTATTGTCTACTCAGAAAGGCCAAATAAGAGATGAGGGAGTTTTAGTACAGGCGTGCAGGAACCCATTACTGAATTTGGAATACTGAATGGCCCTCCATGAGACCCTCTGTGGGCCAGATTATTTTGGTAAGCATGGCCCTGCCTACCATGAATGTTGCCTTTCCTCGTGCCACTTTCACCAAGAAGAAAGGGATTCAGCCAATATTGGGAGGAGCTCCTTCTGCAGGGAGCCAAATTTTGATAGCTTTGCATACCACGACATGCTGTCCCACAGGTACAGTTCTCAGAGCCATCCAAGTCCTCTGCTGCTCACAGCTCAATATTCTCAGCGCAAAGATATACCAGCAAATCCCCTGAAGAGATTCTCTGGGATCCAAAGGAAGCTCTGTGGTCTGGATATGAAATGACCAGATGGGTTGCATTATAATGATTAAGTCCAAAAGCCAGTGGTTCAATAGTAGTAGAAATTAAGTTTCGCTTTGACCCCAAATACCTATGTTTTAAGAAATTCCATAAGTGTGTTTCATTTCACTTCTTTCCATACTACATCCATTCTGGCAAACATACTTATATCTAGCAATAGCCTATCCCATCTACAACAAGCCTGTACTAATTAACAATCTAGCCTAAGAAACCAAGACTATCTATACAAGAACATATTTCTCTTCAAAGAGGTTTGAGCTGTCCTGAAACTAGAAAAGGACCAAAACTTTGGTAAAAGTTTAAAACAGCAGTAAGAAATTTCTCTTATAAAGCAGTCTATCTTGAGACCAAATGATATTAAGAAAGAGTGTTCTATAAGACAAAGGGACACATTTATTCCAGCATAAGCTTCCATGGGCTCTGTCCACTTTGTTGGACACATGAAGTGTCACCCTCGAATTAGCGTATATATAGACAAACAGATACATGCATGCATGCTGTGGAGGGGAGGGGGAAATGAAAAATGGTCAGGGGGAACTGAAATGCATAATAGTGATTATCTTCAGAAGTGATTTCTCAAATGTTGTTGGATGATAACATGGCACCGCACCGGTGAACTGCTTGTATCATTTTCAAAAATACTCTCTCCTTACTGAAACCACAATAAATACAGTTGACTCTCTTGATGAACTGCATTTCAGCAACTACACGCTGATACCTGTCTTTAAAAGGCCTTTGTTTAGGAACGGCCACCTTAGGTCACTGAGTCCTGGGAGACGGCAGTGTCTCATTCTACACATGCTTACATGGATCTGGAAATCCTGGGCACACTTCCTTGGAAGTAAACCCCACTGAGCTGAAGCCTTGCTTCTCAGCATGCACAGAATAGGCTGCATGTCCATTACTGCGCAGTTCAATCCTATGCATATTTACTTAAAAGGAATTCCCACGGTATTCGGTGGGGCTCAGTCTCCAGCCAGAGCGCCCAGGACTGCAGACCACCATTTTCTAAACACTACTAGCAAGCGTGTCCCATGGAGCCAGGCGCCCACATCACATTCCGGAGCGAATCCCCTTCTTTTCACGGCAGCCTGAGCAAGAGACCTTCCCGATGGTTTCCACTCTGCCTTCCACCTGCCCGAGGCCCGCAGCCCCAACCCGCCCGCCGCCCGCTCCAGCTTCACCGGGATTAAGTAGAACACTGTCATTCGTACGCTGTCCCAAGGTAACATTTTGCCCCAGGAAAAACAGCCACTCTGAAAGGCTTCCTCTCTTTTAACTTTGCTACACACACACACACACAAAACCGCAAGAGCTACACGTTTGATACGTCGGCGGTCGAATTCTGGGCGCGGCTGCCGACAGGTTCTCCAGACACCGAGAAGCCTCGGACTGTTATCCTAAACGCCCCGCGAAGTGCCCCCCATGAGCTCGACAAGACTTACCTCCCTCGGTAAACGGGATGCGTCAAGGCCAGGCAGCAGGATCCTGAACTTGCTTACTGGGCAGCCAGTTCCATCTCTTAGGATGGCAGGCTTGCTTCCAAGTAAGCGTGCACAGGATTGCAGCCGAAGTCGCGCTTCAGAGTACCTTCCAAAACTTCCAAATTCTTATTTACGGAAGAATCCAAAGATCCGTTCAAAAAACGGGACGCCTGGATAGATAAATAATAGGCAACAGACCCATGGTAGGCGACACAAGTATCTGTGCTACCTCGTTTTGCATCGCACAAGTTAACTGGAGAAGTGCCTGAGCGCGAACTTGCAGAGAAAGTCGTCCTCCTAGTGGCGTTAGTGGACGGCTATTCGCGCCGCGCGCTGCAAACACGAGCACAGCACCAACCCCAGCTCGAAAGACCGCACCTCAGAGAGCGACGCCGCCCCCGAAGCCGCGGGCGCCCAGCTCCGGCTCGCTGGCGGGAAGCGCGGTCCGCGACGGCGGGAGGCAGGGGCGAGGCGCGGGGGGGCCCAAGCCGGATCAGCCCGCGAGCACTGGCCGCGCCGCGCGCCCGTCGCCCAGCCCGCCTGACGGGGGGCCGCGCCGCCCGGCCCGCGCCATGAGCAGCCCGTCCGGACCTTCCCAGGCGGGGCAGTGCCGGCGGGGGGGCTTCCTCGAGCTCCCGCCGGGCAGCCTCACCGGGGCGACGAGGGGCCGCGGGGAGGCAGCCCCGCGTGAGCGCCAATTCCGCGCGAGGCGGAGGCGGCGGGCGCGCGAAAGGCGCTTGCTCCACCCTGGGGCGGGCGGCGGAGACGAGAGGGGGCTTTCCAGCAAGGGGGGGGCACCCTGGTAGGCAGAAGCCGGGGAGCCCGCGGAGCTGGGCTACACAGTCCTTGAGCTAAGGCGATGGACAGGAGCGAGCGAACGAGAGGGTGCCGCTCGTACTCCCTCGTATGCCCCGCTTGTGGACGTCTCCGAGGTGGCAATGCAGGGAAAGGGGGTCTGATCGAGCGCGGCTTCTCTCGTGTCTTACTGCATGTTGCTGTACGAGCAACAAAAATGCCCCACGCATGTGCTGAGCGAGCGCCCTGCTCGTTGCGAAGCAGGGGCCCCGCCTTCGCTCGGATGTGTCCGGAATTCTAGGGCATAAGAGTAAAATAATGAATGGAAAAGCTCTGCCCTGATCGGCAGGATGCAGCCCACTGGATGCTTCACGAAACGCTTCTCCGTATCTATAAAGGCAGCAGGAAACTTACTTTAAATAAGGGCTGGGGAGTGAAACCACTGGGGAGAAATTCGGATACCTGGACTTGGCTTTGCATTGTTTCCTGACTGCAGCTTAATTAAAGGAGGTACCAAGGGAGACGTCTGAGGATGCCCTTGTCCCCATGGTCACCACATGGGGACCCCGGGCATAGCGTGCAGGAAAGTAAATAGAAAGACAAAATGGTCATGAACAGCAAATACTATCTAAAGCTTAAATATCTATAACATGAGAACAATTTCCACAGAGATAGTTGCGTTAGACAGAGGCTTACAGCATCTTTAAAAAAATTATGGTAGCACAAGCATCAGGTGCCTATCAGGTGTTATCCTGCATTATTGGGGGAGGGATCACACACACACACACACACACACACACACGGAGAGCAGGAACTGTAAAGTGCAAGTTAATGAAATGTAGGAAATCACAGAATTATGACATTTGCGAATTATGTAATTGTCATATGCCGTTAACATTTTAACAGTGAGCATTCATGAAACAGTTGTTGATAACTTTGCTGTAATGATTAATCCCTGTTAATTCATAGTGGGACAGGAAAATATTGTTTCGGTTCAAGCCTAAGTGTATAAAATTAGCCGTTCAAATTCATCAGTGTCACACAGGACTCTCTCTTTGAAATTCCTTTGTAGAAAAATGGCAATTTTCAGTAGGCTATCTTGGAGGACTGAAATATTCTCACACTGGTTTCTGAATGTTGCTATTATACTTTGCATAGAAATTAACCTGTTTTTCCTCTGCAGAAAGCTAGAGGGCACTGCTGCCTTGAGAGGGTTCTGCCTTTAAAGGTGCCCTTTAAATATTTTAGATAAATACATTGCTGGCAGACAATACCATGTATCACACTCAAGGATGGGTAGGTGAGTGGATGATGGATTTAGCTCTTGCAGCATAGTTGCTTGTGTGGCTGTGGAAACAGCAGCTGGGCCTGTTGCAGACCATGAACTGGGTCCAGGTTTGGGCAATCTGCACACCTCACCTGTGGGAGCATATCACCAGGCCCTCTATCTGCCCCTCCCATACCAAATGGGACAATTTGGATGTTCCTTTCTGGAAGTGTGGGACTAGCTGCAAAGTCCAAGGCTGTGGCTGCAGTGCCAAAGTGATGGAGGGGTTGCCTGCTCCACAGGAGACCCACATGTCTCCTAAGGGTACAGCTGCTGTCATGAGACTGTACTGGGAAGGCCGAGAGCAATACAACACCCGCAACTGTGGGACACCTTTGTCACAAATATGCCAGCCTGCCTTGGAAATGTAGTCTGCCTTGTTTGATTAGGCAATTAAAAAGCAATGTATCTGCAGCCTGCTGCAAAAGCGACTTGCTTTTCTCCAGTGTATACTGCATTATAATAGTACATGTAAAAGAAAGAGTTGACATTTGAAATATTAAATAGTCTCTTTTTAGGATATAATTCTAATAATCAAAAAGAACATTTTTAACAAGCATCCATTAATCAGCATGGTTGATTAACCATAGAAGATGGTTTCTAAGAGACCTTTTTTTGCCAAGTCCCCCTTGGAAAAAACCTGTAAACATAATGGGGAATGAAGAGAAAAACAAATTAAGTACAAGTGGGTCACAATGGGTCAGACGTGACTTCACGACTAGCAGCAGCAACAACAACAATTTTAATACTGCAAGTCATTTTTCTGGACAAATTTTTATTGAAATTAAATAAGGAAGTAGACCTATACAGTGGTACCTTGGCGCATGAATGCCTCAGTTCATGACCAAATCAGGTTGCAAACAGAAATTTCAGAAAAAAATTGCCTCAGGTTGCGAACTCTGCATTGGGTGACGATCATGATTTCCCTGCAAGGGCACAATCGCAGTCCTGCTCGGGGGGGGGGGGG
>NW_025336223.1:2916874-3095750 GCF_004798865.1 Varanus komodoensis | reverse complement strand
GGCCATGATCGTGGTCATGCTTGGGGCGTGTTGGCTGCTGTCATGCTCTGGGGGGGGGGGGGAGATGGCCACAATCTTTGTTGTTCTTTGTTACTTTGTTCTTTGTCACTTTGTTTCAAATTTTCATGATTTAAAAAAAAATGGTTACAGAACAGATTAACCTTATTTACATTGAACCTTATGAGGAAATTTGACTTGGGTCACCACCAATTTGGGTCGAGACCAGAGTTGTGGAATGGATTAAGTTCATGAGCCAAGGCACGACTGTATGTTTCAATGTTACTGAAATCTTTTCTTTCATTTAATATGAAAGCTACTTTGGGTTGATTGCAACTTTCTGGG
This sequence comes from Varanus komodoensis, assembly GCF_004798865.1. Classification (NCBI taxonomy): domain Eukaryota; kingdom Metazoa; phylum Chordata; class Lepidosauria; order Squamata; family Varanidae; genus Varanus; species Varanus komodoensis. The sequence goes on along the minus strand of NW_025336223.1, from coordinate 3,095,408 downwards.
AAAACGCTATTCAAGATACGATAATGGGAAAAGTAGCAAGAGTTACTATATGTGCAATTGTGAGATAGAATCTGAAGATAAACCTTTCTAATCCAAGGGCCTTATTTCCCCCCCACTTCTTATCTTGGTTATGGATCTTTTGAATTGATACTGCTTGTATTAACTTCTGTTTATCTTCCATTGCAAATGCAGGCAAGAATAGCTTACACCATTCCTGATATATTTATCACACTGATGAAATACTTGTTAAAAGTTCTCAAAAGCTTAGTGGTAGAACACCTGCTTTATATGCAGAAGCTTTGGGTTCAGTCCCTGGCATCTTTAATTCAACAGAACAGGTAGAAATTGGTCAGATACAATGCTGAACGTTTGGTTTAAAGGACAACTACCATAAAGGATATAGCTAGAGGTGAAGAATTAGCTACCAAATATAATCCCATAGAATTTCAGCTGGTGGATATTAATTACTATGAAATATAGACTGTGGTCTCAGTCCTGATGGGAAATCCCATTTAACTCCATAAAGATCAGCATTGCTACAGCAGCCATCTTTACTATAAATGAGGGATTTGAATATAACCGCACCCTGCTGGACAATTAAGCTCCATGAAAATGATGCCATGTTCTACTGTTGTGACTGAAGTTCAGATATATTTCCTGAAATGCTTCCAAGGAAACATGAATATGAGTAGCTCCTTACTGACTGTTCCTTTTGCCCTGCAGTCATATGGTCTGCAGTTGAGCTCTCAAACAGCCTTTGCTTCAAAGCCAATTAAGAAGAAATGAAGAGGAAAGCGCATCTTTTACAAGTTCTAGTCATTCAGCAAGATGGAGGGATAGGACTAACATAGGAATGAACTAACATAGGACTAACATAGGAACATTGTTAACTCAGGGATGTTAACAGTGTTCCTAACCTATAAGTCAACATCTCCCTCTGCTGACTTCTGGAAGTCCTCAATCATCTTACATTATCCAGTTATTTTAAAACCTGCTGATTTAAACGACCAGAGCCAAGTCTACCTTATGTGGGTCCAAACTGTAAAAAGTCAAGAAATTGGTAACTAAAGCTGATGCCTTAACTGATGTATTCTGTGATCAGTGATGATGTGCAATGTCACAGGTTGGGCTTCCTTATAATTTTCCCTCCATATACCCGCTATTTCTTTGATCTTTCAGGCCCAAATCCAAATAGGGAGGATGGAGTGCCGGGAACCAACAAGGGTGCCCCACATTGCCCTGGCCCCATATTACCTTAATAAAGCCCCTATGCCTTATTGTCCTGCTAGGCCTGTCTATTGTTTACATCAGTGGCTGGCAGGGTGGGTTGAGCAGTGAGAAAGTACCCTCTTCTAGTCATATTCACTCTTCCTTACTGTTTTGGGCAGCATCACCATACATGACTGTATCACTGTACAATTACATGAGAGTTTATGGGAAATGCATCCTGATGAATGTGGGAGGGGGGATAATGCACCCATGTTGAGAGCTCTCTCAGCAGGACTGCTATAACTTGTTGGGGTTTCTTTGGAATCTGAGATGCATGGTTGGGATTGAATCACTTAGAGGTGTGAAAAAAGTATTCCCTGCTAAGATGAGATTTCTACCAGCACTTGTGTTGCAGGACTTATCTCTGGTGTCCTCGAACATGAGTTTGCCTGGCAGGGATAAAAGTTTTCTTGTTGCTGTTAACATAATAATTTTTTTGCAGTACTTTTTTATTAAATTTTAAAACAGTACTAAAAACATCAATCATCACAAACATCGGAACTACTGAGTCAGCCCCTTACTACATATTTTTTAACATTCTGTAATCATATTCAGATCCATTTATGGAATCTTAAAAACATTTTTAGATCTAAACCAAGTCCCATTTCTCCAGCCAATAAAAAAAAAAAGGTTCCAAATTTGATAGAAGTCACTATCTTCTTTCTCCTTCTGCAATAAGATCAGTCCATCCATTTCTTAGAGTCCCATTTTCCTTGACCAATATTAAAAGAAAGACTCTCCAAATTTGATAAAAGTCAGTATCTTCTTTCTTCTTTGATAGTAGCTGCAATCTAACCAACTCTACACAATTCCAGATCTTTTCATTTTTCTAATGTTAAACAGATAAACTCCTCATAATAGTTACAAATACGATCAAATACATTTTTTGCTTACTAGTATTCCAGTCTAATATCCACTAAAAAGGAAAGTGAAAGAGAAGAAAAGTTCTAAGCTTAAAAAAAAAAAAAAAAAAAAACTAAAGACTTTTAACCCAATTTATGTTCACATGTCTAACATCCATTTAGCATCTTTAAGGACATCTTATCTAATCTATTTAATGACAACAATTATCTATGATATCTTTTAAACAAATTTTCTTTAAGCTAATTTATTAAAGTTTCATCTAGCTTACACTTCACTTAATCACATACAATTAACTCCTTATAAGAGTCCAGCTCCTCACAATCTTTACTATATCTCGCTTATAAAAAGAAATCTATTTAGTACAGCTCCTCCTACTCCCATAATAGTCATTTTCTAGTATAGCAATTCAAAGACAAAAGAGTCATGCAACTTAGCTTTTGGTCATTCATTTTTAAGATAAAAAAAAGAAAAAAGAATCTCTCATTTTCCCTTATATCACCCACAAAGGAGAGGAAAAAAAAGGGGGGGTCTTCACTCCTATTCTTCTCCTTCTTAGTTCAGTTTAAATATTATCTTATAATCTCTTCATAATTCAACACATTTAAATGTAGAAAAGCTTCCACAGTTAAAATCATATACCTTAGCCTTTCCATACCACAATAAACATGCCAACCCATTTATACCATTCCTTTTTAAGATTTCTTTTTTACACTTCTTCCAAACCGCTTTTGCTTTAATAGGGTTTGTTGAACATCAAAATTTTTAAACTTTACATCTCCAGCCCATCTTTCTCCCTTTGGTGTTATTTGTTGAAAATCAACCCACTTCAAAGTCTGTATTTCAATCTTCACTATGTCTTGCTTTATCTTCAGTGATTGTAGCATTTGTTGTAGGTCAGTATTTATTCCACATGGCTGTGTTTTTTGCTGCGAATCAACCTTCACTGTTTCTTCTTCCTCAGAATCAATTTTAGTTAATTCAGGAGCCATCCATCCTTCAAAAGAAATATTCCTTCCTTTAGTGGCCAAATTTGTTTCTTTTTATCCACAGTTTCAAATTTTTCAGATTTTTCATATACTTGTTGCATTTCTTGTATATTCTGTTCAGTTTTGGATTCTACATCAATCACCATCTCCTTAAAAGAAGCATCAAGCTTATCAAAGCGCTTTTTTTGTACAATTGAGAAGATTTCCTGTTGTCTCAACATCACCTCTTGGGATATTTGTAAAGCTGTTAAAAGATTCTTGTATTTCCAAAAAAAGTCTCTTAAGCTCTACCATCGTTGCAATAATTCTAATAGCCACAAAGTGGCAGCCAAGATCAGTTCTACTTTTCTTTTCCCTAGACCACTAGTGGTCAGAAGGTTGGCAAGTTGCCAAATACTTTGGCAGAGGTCCCAGAAACACAGGAGAGGAAATGGAGATTCTTATATCCTTCCTCTTTTCTCCCTTTTCTCTCTCTTTTTTTATGCCAATTAACAACAGATATAGTTTTTCCACAAGTAATATTGCAAAAGGAAAATAGGAATGCTCACCCAAACAGTTGTCACATTAAAGAAGAAAGCATCGGACAATGTGAAAAATATCCTGGCGAGTGTCCAGTTGATCTTGGCAGAAGTCCAAACAGATATCCAAAATGATCGGTCAAAGCTTTGAACTCCTATCACGTAATTGCACCTTAAAAATTTAAACTAATTTTATACCCTTAGAGAAGTTAGAGGAAAAAGTCTTTTTCTTCGGCTTCAACTTGGACAAAAGCCTCAGCACTCTCTCATCTCAGTCGCTGCCTAAACATCCGGAGGGTTTTTCTTTTCTTAATGCCAAATTATAAACAAATGCAGCTTTTCCACGGGTAATATTGCGAAAGAAGTAAAAAGTATTTACTCAGCAGTTCCAATGTTTATCTAGCTAATAAAAATCCTAAGCTAATCTTCTAAGATGTCGAGAACTTGAAGGGGCTGAAACCACCCCCTGTGTTACTCGGTTGAGAAGTACCTGAATTGCTCTCAGCAGATATGAGATTGCCATCTCACATCAAGCCAAAAGCGTGCCCAGGCAATCTGTCTTCACCCCGACAGGGCTTAGATGAGCCTCCCACGACTCGCTGCCGAGTAATACTGGCGTGATAAACGAACTCCGTTAATCACATCCGTCTCGTTCCGACGCCATCTTGGAATCACTGTTAACATAATAATTAATCAACCCATTTGTACTAAAAATCAGATGCTCCCCATCCTCATATTGCCAAGAGGTAATTTCTCTTGCTCCTCAAAAAACAAAAGAGAACATAAAAGCCCCTGTGAAACAGCTGTATTCCCTACCACCACTACCTGTTTTGAGATTTCTCATCATGACTGGCAACATCATTATTCCATCACAGTGGTATTGGGGAATACAGTTGCAAGCATGGCAACCCGGGCCATTAGGAGCAGCGCCACACTCAGTCCAGCTTCATCAAAAGGGACCCACTGTTTCTCATTATCAACTCACGCAGCAAAGCATGGGTCAAATCAGATCACAAGAAGACTGCGCTTGCTCCCTTCCTGATGCCTTGCCCCATCTGATCATCAGGGTGACTGGACTGCCTGGGAAAAGGAGCAGCCAGAGGAGGGAGGAGGCCCTGTGCAAGCCCCCACCCCCATTCCCCAGGCTCCCTGATCACTCAGGCAACTGCACTGCCTGAGGGGGCTGATGAGGAAAGCGCTTGCACAAGTTCCCTCTTGTTCCTGTAGCCCCTCCCTTTTCCAGGCAGCATGGTGCTCTGCTCTGGGTGGCTGGGGAAGACTGGAGGTCCTGCACGAGGCCTCCTCCAGTCACCCCAGTCATGGTGGTGCTGCAGAGGAGCCTTGCCCTAGGCTTTTCCCCTTCTCTGGTCATCCCCTCCTTCAGGAGTCCAGCAATCTGTCAGGTGTCTGGGAAACAGAGGAAGCCTTGCGCTAGTCCCCCACCCTTCCTTGTTCCCTGCCGCAGTGATGCCTGGAACAGTTACAAGACTGTTTTGCAAATGGACACTGTTAGTGTAATTGACCCTGTCTGCATTTCCTCATGTCAGTTTTCTCTGGCATTGCTGTTTATTCATCAGCATCCAGTCATATGTATAACTATAATTTAGGATAATATATGTAACCTTGCCCAAGACTTTTTAAGTCTTCAAACTGCTAGAAGACTTTCTGTTGTCTTCCTACAACAAACATTCAGTGGACTCACAATAAATTTTACTTTTTAAAAAAATGAAGTAAGTTGAAATAGCCAAATGCTATTTTCTTAAGCTGATCTATATCAAGGAGTAATACCAGTTTCTGAAAGCAGAGGTCAGGTTTCAAACTGAATAGCTAGTGCTAATTCATGAGCAGTGCAAGGTGATGGTGCTTCCACAGAATGAGACACAGTTCTAAGAAGAGGGCTAGTGAAATGGGGCGTGCCTGGATTTCCAAGTGGGGAAAAACATATTGATAGGTTTCCAATTGCTGACTATGGCGCGGGATAAAAGACAGTATATTTTCTGCTTGACTTAATAACAGTGGTGGTTTATGCCCATGGGGGCTGTTTGGGTAGATGGTCGGCCAACTAAGGATAGGCACAATGGCAGACAAGTGGGCGGAGCAACTAGGTCAATGAGGATTGGGTGGGTGAGGAGAACGGAATGTTTTATCCTGAAAAAAGGCGTGTCTGCCGAGACCCCTAGATCACTCAGTGGCTTTTAATACCATCACTCAAGGTATCCTTCTGGGATGACTGACTTTGGAGAGGGGAATACAGCACTGCAGTGACTGTACTCCTGTTTGGATGGTCAGCCCCAGAAGGTGGTGCTTATGCAGTACTGCCTGGCTGCTTGGATTCTCCAGAATGGGCTTCCTCAAGAGTCACCCTTGTGGGAATTCATTGCTGGGTCATGCTGTACTCACGTACCACACGAAGACCAAGAGTATTGTAATTTACCTATGTAACCATATAAGGCTTGTAACCATATAAGGCTTGTAACCATATAAGGCTTGTAACCTAAGCATTAAGGTGTTGGCTGCTTGTGTACGATGGCTAATTGGCTGTATTCAAATGCCTAGGTAAAAAGTGTGAAGTAATAAAAGCAGATGCCGGTGGTGAGGGGGGGGAGGAGAGCAAGAAGAGAGAAGAAGAAAAAACCTTGGGGGAAGAAGTTTTTGCTGTTCTCCCCCTGCAACTAAACCGAGCATGCTTTGTAACTGATTTCTGGACTGCAGTCTTTTTTTCTTTCTTTAAACTTTCTCGCGCCGCTTGCCGAGGTTGACTGGCTGGCCCAGCCAACCCGCCACACACCCTTGCCTCCCATGTTCTGTAACATCTACAGGAAACCACTGAATGGAGCCATCCCTAGTTTTGGAGTGCAATCGTTGGCATGCTAATGACACACAGCTCAGCTTTTCTTTTTCATCTCCAACAGATGAGGCTGTGGATGTGCTAAACCAGGGCCTGGCTGTGATGATGGACTGAATGAGGGCTGAAAAAGGTCAATCCAGACAAGACTGTGCTGTTGGTGGGCGAGTTCCTTGAATGGCGGATGTTCAGCCTGTTATGGAGGTGTTACACTCCCCTTGAGGGAACAGCTTCATAGTCTGGGAGTCCTCCTTGAACCGTCTTTGTCATTCGAGGCTCAGGTGGCCTGAGCGGCTCAGAGTGCCTCCTACCAGCTTTGGCCACTGGCCCAGCTACTGCTCTGTCTGGACAGGAAAACTGTGGATTCAGTAATCTAGACGCTGATAGTTTCTAAGCTAAACTGCATGCCTGTGAAGACTGTTTAAATGCTGCAGCTTGTGAAAAATGTAGCAGCTGTGACCAGAAGGTCCAGACACGTAGCATCAATTCTGGCCTGCTTGCATTGTCAGCTTATGTGTTTCTGAACCCAGTTCAAGGTGCTGATCTGAACAGCCCTATACAACTTGGGATGGCAATACTAGATGGAAATTTCTCTGAGCCGCCATGAACCCAGACGCTATGATCCATTTCTGGGGCCCACCTCTGCTTGCCACTGTTGGGGAAATCCAAATATAGGAAAAGGTTGCTCATGTGTGCCTTTGTGATATAAAATCAAAACCTACCGTGCCCCTGCGCCTCTTGCCCAGAACGATCCAGGACTCTCCATCAGGCTCCTTTCCCCTGAAGCTTGTCATTCATCTGTCCCTTTAAGAGAATGAGACCCTCCACTAAAGTTAGTTGCAGAGCAAACAAGTGTTACAATGTATAAAGCCTTCTCCTTCCTGTTCTGCCTTCTCTTGCATGTCAAAGCCAGCCCTATGTGACGCATGTACCTCTCTGTTTGCTATATCAATACTCTGTTAATCTCTGATATTTACTGTAACACGCTGTAACCCTCTGCAGTTAACTGATATTATTCTGTTTATGGATGCTTTATCTTTCGAAATGTACCTGTTCTTCCCTCGTCATCAACCCTGTTCTTGTGCACGTGTCTCAAAACCTATACACTCTGTATATGTTGTGGAACTTCGTAGCTGGTTGGTGTACCTCCCGCTGGCAGCAGTTGTAGGTTTGTACTCTGCAGAAGGGTTTACCCTAGGTAGTTCTCACCAATAAAACTGCTGAGGTTTGAGGCAAAGGTGTCTCCATGTGGATCTAAGTGTTTGTACTCATGGCTGAGAAACCAGGATTCCCTGACACCAACTCTAAGGAGGATCTTGCCGCAAGGAGGGGCAGCTCCCCAGTTATGGAACAAGTTCTCTGACTAAGGCTACCTGGCAGCAGCTCTGCTATCATTTTAGCACCAGGCTAAGACTGTCCTCTGCAACAGGGCATTTAATCAGCCTTAAATAGTATATTGGGGTGACATGTTAGCTGTCTAACAAGTCTCATATCTTAGGGTATGAGTTACGTTAGTCATTAAATTCAGTTTTAAATCTGGATTTTAAATTTTGTATTTTCTCTTTATGATGCTTTTATGTTGTATTTTATTTTTGTGCAGTTGTAAACTGCCCAGAGAGCAGTTTGGGAGATATAGCGGCATGTCTGAAATAAAATCTGGATTCACACTGGAGAAGCCCTTTTCAAGTGATCTTCATGGTGGAAGTGAGAGGTGCCTCAACAGAAAAAATCCTGAATTTTACTATTATCTTTTCCCACAAAAAAGAATTCATAAAATAAAGTAGCAAAAAGGTTCCTGGTTGTTTCTAGATCAGATCTTTTGCAAAACATATTTTTGGGGAGCTTCTAAACGTCTTAAAAATAGCAATTATTCCAAATTCCAATGCTGATGCACTCTGTATTGCACATTGTGAGAGGCTGAGGTTAAAAGACAGTGGCTTACAGAAGCCTGCAGTGAGATTCAGTGCGAATGTCTGGGGCCAGGCTGAGATTTAGAATGGATTGCAACAGTATGGTCCAGTGTTGTTATACCCTGTTTGCAAGGGGAGGATCCAGCTAAGGGTCAGAGAGCATCCCGTATGTCGCCTTGTAAAATAATCCAGGCGCAAGTGGGACTGAAACTGCTTCGAGTTTCTAGCCAAAAATTCCTCTCACAAAAGGTTGCAGGAAAAATCAGTTCCCTTAAAATCCCCCTTCAGGCCCAGGCCCAGGCCCTGTCCCAGCTGAGCACTCTGGGACACCCAAAAGCCGTGTGCTTCAGTGACTTACATACAGCCACGTTGCACTTTGAATGTCTCCCGTCATGCTGCACAACATATTAAAATTCTCACACAAAATAAAGCAGTACTCCTCTCTTTGCTGAGACCTTTCCTTTCTTGATAGTCTGGAATCCAACTATAGCCGTGCTATAGCCCTAGATTTCTATACATAACTATACTTCATCCCAAGAAGAAAAAGAATAAATAGTTCTATAAAGCTGATATCAGCCCTACATCTTGATCCATTTCTGTAAGTCTATGGTGTAAACAAGAGGAAGTACAGGTATTTTGTAGACATAGACTTAGAATTGTAGACATGCAATACTTCGATAAACATGCAGAGAAATTCGAAAGCCAGTCTTACAGCAACCATCGTCCAACCTCCAGTATGGTGATACCCTTAATATAGTAAATGAAAAAAAAAACACTTTAAAATACTGACAATGTTTATCACTATGATATTGTTCTGTCTTATTAAATCAGTAAAGATCAAAAAGGCAAACATTCTAAAATAGTTGTTTATTTGTAATACTTGTATTTCACTTAAAATAATAAAATGCCCAAGCAGTTGCAGTACTTGTTATATAATTAGAACCTGTCGCCTGTCAGTATACATCCTATCTGATAACATGATGCAAACTGGCTGTGAACTCTCTCTCTCTCTCTCTCTCTCTCTCTCTCTCTCTCTCTCTCTCACACACACACACACACACACACACCACAGTAGACTATATGAACATTGGCTACACTGCAGTATGACCCCTCAACCTGCCACATTGACCAGACTATATTCCATTCACTCAGCCAGTCTACAATGTGGGCATAATGAACTCCATCCATCCACCCACCCACTCATTCATCACTTTTGTATGCTGCCCCATAGCCAAAAGCTCTCTGAGGGGCTCACAGTGTGCAGTATTAATATACTTAAAATACAGATAAAATAAATAATAAGAAAAGTATAAAACAATGTAGAATTAAAATACATTATAAATATGACCATATAAACAGGAAATGTCATTTACACTGGAATCTTTCCTGTTAGAACTAATTCTAAATGCTTACAAAGTGAAGCATGCTTAGATTTCATGTGAAGTGAGAAAAGGATGAAATCCCTCTGTTTACTGAAATGGGAGTAGTCACGTGCTATCCAGCCCCGCTGAAACTAAATGCGAACATTTCTGCACTGATTTCTATGGAGTTCTTACTTCCGTCCCAAGGGAGGGAAAAAAATATATTCCAGTGGAAACAGGAACTGGCACCGCGGACTCGTCTACACAAATAAGTCTATGAAAGGGAATCCTCCTTTTCCGTTTTCTCCGTGTGCGCAGGCGCGAGGGGCCGCTCTGCTGCTCAAGATCCCGGAGTCGGCGATCGCCCGGCCCGGTGTTTATCGGCGGGGAAAGTGGCGGGGGCCCGGAGCGTGTCGCCACGGCCTGCCCGGGGAGGGAGGCACCTGTCCCCAGCGGAGCAAGGTGGCGCATCCCGCTCTAGCGACCCCGCCGGTGCCGCCCGCCGTGAGCCCCGCTTGCCGCCCGGGGGCCCCGCTCGCTGGCTGCCCGGCCCCGGTGAGGAGAGGGATCCGCGAGCGGTGCCCAGGCCAGGGACGCGGCAGGGCTGACCGGCTGAGCCCACGCTCGCTCCCCGGCCCGCTGCGTTCCCCGCCCGGCCAGGTGTCCCCGCTGCCGCCTCTGCCCCCGGATGAGCGCGGCCGGCGCGGATCCCCCTCAGGCCGCCGGCGTCAGGGGCGGCCCACCCGGGAGGAAGCCCCTCTGATGCCGGCTCCCCCACGCGGAGCGAGCCGGCCCTCGTGAAGCCCCTGCAGGGGCCGGAGCGCCTCCCCGGCGCAGTCCGCGAGAGCCCCCTCGGCGGCGGCGGCGGCGGCTTCTTCCCCGCGCTGCCGCTCGCGAGCGCGATGACCACGCCGGCTCTGCTGCCTGTCTCCGGGCGCCGGATCCCGCCTCGCAGCGTGGGCCCGTCGTCGTCCTTCCCTCACCACAGGGCTACCCTGAGACTCTCCGAGAAATTCATCCTGCTGCTCATTCTCAGTGCCTTCATCACGTTGTGCTTCGGGGCTTTCTTCTTCCTGCCGGACTCTTCGAAGCACAAGCGCTTCGACCTGGGCTTGGAGGATGTCTTGATTCCCCACGTGGACACCGGCGACGGAGGGAAAAACGTGGGCGGATACTTGATCCATGGGCAAGGCCGAGACCAGCATAGGCACAGGTACGCCTGCCGGATGCGATGCGGAGTACCTGTCAGCCCGGGCGGAGGAACATGCAGGGTGAAAAAGAACCAGTGCGCGCTAGCAGTTCTCATTCCTGGGCGCTCCGGAGAGAGCAGAGCAGCAGTTGCTTTTTAGAGAGATTTGATGGTTGATATAAGCCTGCCTATTTCCCCCTTCACTTCCCTATTCCTGTTAGCAGACTTTTGGACTTCGGAAAACCAAATGTATACTAGTCTGTTGCAGTTCCTTGCTGTAATGCAAGCAGTACCCAAGGGAAAGAATGCAAATGATGTTTTCTTGAGATAGGTTTTTGACTGATTGCGAATTAGAAGGTCTGGTGCCTGCCCATATTAGACATGCAGGTCTGCTGGGCCTTTTATGGGATAACATGTTGCTTTGTGGGGATTGTGCCAGAGACCTTTGTGGATAAACTTTAAGTAACTTTAACCTGGAGAAAGCATATTCAAAGGTTTTCAGGGTAGAAACTTGTTCCACATAGCTGGTGACACTATAACAACATTTATAATGGCTTTCATATGTGTTTGAGTTCAGCTAGATGTAGAGTTGGTGTGTAATTTATGGAACTGAGGCTTTATTGATTAAATTTTTCTTTTCATCACTTGGCTGGGCTTGGTTACTAAATGTTAGTTTCTACCACTTTTTCAAAGAATTGATTTGTGGCACCTTAAGATGACATGTGTTTGTTGTGTGGCAGAGTTTAAGCTAGACCAGTCTTCTCTGACATAAGTTTTTCCAAGCTGGATCACAGAAATTTCTGTCCTTGAGGTATAGAAAAACTATATTAGAGTTTTCTTGTTCATGAATTTATGAGAAAACCAGATTTTTGGCATACAAGTTTCTTTATTTAAGCCCCCAGAGTAGTCGCTTGTTTCTTCATTTAGCAGTCTGCATGATAAATGATTGGAGTTGGCAATCAATTTGGCAAAATACAGCCATATATACATACAGCCATGTCAAAGTGTATTGTTTCTATAGGTTGAAAAGTTGTTTGTTCCTCCTCCTCCACTTCACATTTTGTATTTGTCTATACAAAATGTGAAGTGAAGGAGGAGGATTCTGCTGTATTCTGGCCATGAAACACTGCCTGACATCCAGCTATGCTCAGTTAGCTACTTTGATTCTAAGATTGCACCTATTCCTACCTAGCAGTAGGCATCACTGATTTCAGTGGCACTTACTTCTAAATGAGCATTCTTATTAAATACTTGTTTGCTGAAGGCTCTTGAGCTATTTCAAAGGTAGTCTGTGGCTTTTTAATTAGAAAGGTAAGCAAGCTTACAAAAAGTTATATTTAAATGGCTTGTATGATGTGGCTGTAATTTCTCTTGTGCAAGTAGATTTGTTGATATGGAACAAACCTGGATCAGAAACCATGGTTTGATGTTAATTTCAAATTCTGGTTTGTTCAGAACTTGGTAACCAGAGTTTCTAGTTCAGCCATAATGGGAAGCTGTTGTTAATTAACTCAGGAAGGCTTCAATAGGAATCGGATTGCTTGGGCATGAGGGATGTATGTGTTTCAGCAGCCAACATAAGGTCCATCCAAAATGGGCCATTAAGAACAGCTGCTATTCCTGAATTTTACTGATATATTTTTCTACATTGTTGTTGTTATTATTATTATTATTATTATTATTATTATAACATTTCTATGCCGCCCCTTGCCGAAACCTCGGGGCGGCTTACAACACGATAAAATACAATGAAATACAATAGCACATAATAAATTACCATTAAATACAAAATACAAAAAATACATTGGTTTACAAATATAAGATTAAAATTATCAGTATAACTTAAGTAAATAAAAATATAGGAGGAGAAAGAGAAGGAAGAAGAAGTTGCCCTAGCCAGATCATATGTTTTAACAATTCAAATGATGTTTAAATAAAAAGGTCTTTACCTGGCGCCGAAAAACCAGTAACGACGGTGCCAGGCGGACTCTCGTGCTATTGTGGAATTTATTTTCTATACTGCCCCTTAGTGAAGATGACTCTTTGGGCAGTTTGCATAGTCAAATTATGCTAATAAATGAACAGTTAAAATCAAAATAAACAGTACTTCAATACAGTGATGAGATTAAAATAGCAACAGTAGACCCACAATAAGCCCACAGCAGTAGCACACCAAATTAGTTCAAGGTTAGCAACAATAAAACACAGTAAAATGTAATATACTTAAATTGTTACCTGTTAAAATGTTGGGTTAATAAAAAGGTGCTGGAAGGAAGGAAAAAAAAGTGGGCTCCAGGTGCACTGCCTTGGGTTAGTATTAGAAGTGATTCCATTCTCAGGCTGCCACCTCTGAAAAGGCCCTTCTCCTAGTAGCAACCTTCTTTATTTCCTTTGAAGCTGGCTCTCCGAGAAGGCTGTCAGATGAACATCTCAGGATCCAGGTAAACATGTATGGGAAGAGGTGTTCCTTTAGACAGCCTGGCCACTTGCCATTTAGGGCTTTAAATATTAATATAAGCACCTTGAATTGAGCCCACACTTCAATTGGTAACCAGCAAAGTTGCAAAAGGACTGGTAATAAGTTCATATCAGCCAGTCCCTGCCTTGCTGCTCTATTTTGAACCAAATGAACCTTCCAGACTGTCTTCAAAGGCAGCCCCACATAGGGTGCATTATAATCCAAGTGAGAGGTTACCAGAGCATGGATCACTGTTGTGAGGCTGCAGTTGATAAAACAGCCTGAGCTGAATACCTGAACTCCTGTACTGTTCTCATGAGCTAGCACTGTTACCCTCTATGAGTGGTGCAACAGATTGAAATGGTTGTGGTTACAGTATTGCTGTGATTCTGTACCTAGGTGTGCCTGTGACGTCCCAGTCTCCTCACAGTTTGTACTAGGATAGCCATTTTCAAGGCACTAAAGACAGCTTTGAAGTTATTGTTATTAGGTGTTGCTGCTACTTGGTTGTAAATAAGCTGCCAAGATGACTTATTGGTCTTCGGTAGACCTCAAAGAAATGATAAAATCAAAAATAACTTTTTCTTTTGTTTTATGTTTAAAATAGCCAGTAGTAAAAGTTTAGGAAATCAGGTAATGATATTTTCTTCTTTTCAGCACATGCATTGTGACCTCCTTATTAGGGCTGAGTAGTTTAAAGCTTGGGGGATAAGCACATGCTGAGATTCATCATGCCAAGTTTCTGATGAATTTTAAATCTGCTTTAAATCAGGTTTATCAGGGGAATCTTAGGCGGCAACCCTAAATGCACATACTTTGCAAGTAAGCTCCACTGAATGTAGTAGGACTTACTCTTGATTAAACATATGTAGGATTGGACAGCTAGTTCTTTAAACTGAAAATGTTAATTTTGTAATCACAGATGTTGGTCTTCCTTACTTTGCCATTGCCTAAACTGTTTGTGCTAAAGGCTTGTTGTATAACTAGTGCTTGGTGTGATTATGTGAAATCTGTAAATTACGAATGTTATAACTTGAAATAGGGAGTTCATTATTGCTGCAACTTTATAGGTTAAATGCAAAACTGGGATATTACATACAGCTGCATCTTTTTACCCTTACCACGTGTCTGAATATTTTAGAGGACAACTTTTTAATTGCTCAGTTGCAACACCTAAAATGAACAGCCTTCATGTTTCTCTGTGCAGTTCAGTATCTTCCTTCATGTCCTTTCCACCTCGCATTCCCAACTCATCCTTTGCATTGTGTCTGCCTTTGTTACACTGCTGACCCTTTAGGACTGGCACTTCCCTAGATAACAGGTAGTTTAGAGTAGAACACTAGCAGCACTAGTACCCTTGGGCCATGTAAGCCAGCTTGGATTGCTTGCAAGAGGGGAGAAAATGAGTTATAAACAATGAACACACACAGTGGCTTCTTTCTGTATTTTGTATGTGTGCGTGTTGTGTGCCATGGGATTAGCATAATTACTCTCACCAGTGTGGCCTACCTCATTATGCAAACCCAAAGAGGGTGGTTTGTTGCCATGGTTTACAGGCCATCCCAGAAGCCTGAAACAGCTGATGTGATGTAGGTTTTCTAGAAAATGTTCCAGTATCTGTTGGATAGGGAAGTGTTCTGACATTGTACAGACAGAGGTCTTTCAGTCTAGAACTTCCACCATACCTCACCATCTGCTATGCTGGTTCAAGCTGATGGAAGCCATAGGTTGCCTACCCCTATCCTAGAAAATTTAATTTGCCATGTACATTTTACTTGCATTTTATAAACAAAGATTTTAAAAAGTACCCCACATTAATTTTTTTAGATCAAATTGATCACAAGTATTTGACTTGACATTTGATAAAAAAATACTTAATTTAATTTAAATGTTATACTATGCAGACATTCGTGTTTGTATACTTGTAACAGTTCAGATAAATGTACTTTTCTTGTCTAAATTTAAGGAAAAAAGGATGGTATTGAAAACTGTTAATTTAGCAACCTAAGAACTGTGTTTGATTTCCTGCTCTATTTCAGTAGAATTCATGTCTCTTTCATTATGGTTATTGGGATACCTCCAGCTTTACTGTTGCTATTTCTTAGTTTCATTTCATTTTGGGACTCATTATTTCTTTTCTATATCATGTAATAACTGGAGCTCTCTAGGTGGTATACAGCAATTAAAACCATAAAATATAATGTTAAAGTTTAAACTACAGTATAAAATGAAATATAAATCAAATAGAAAGCCTAGCAGCAGTGCAAAGACTTGAAACATAGTAAAGAATTCAAAACAACAGAAACTGAAAGACTTAAAATACCTGAGAAAATAAGGTCTTCATCTGATGCACCTATGTTGTATTTTCTTTTTTGCAAGCTGAACCTCTCTGGGAAGCTCATTCCAGAGTTGGGGTGCCGCAGCAGAAAAGGCCACCTTCTTAGTGGCTGCCTACCTTATTTATTTTGACAGGGACTCCCAGAGTGCTGAAGACAATCTTAGGGTCCAGCATGTTTATGTGGGGAGACAATCCTTCAAGCAGTCTGGCCCCAAGTAGTTTCAGGGGGTTTAATTTAACTCCCACACTTGTTGATAACATCCCCTTGTTATTTCATATAGATACTAAACAACTCAGGGGAAAGAACAGAGCCCTCTGGAACCTCATGCAATAGTTGCCAGGGCACAGAACCCTAATCCCCCAGGGCACCCCAGGTGGGCAACCTCAAGCTGCCCCTTCACAGTGCTCCAGCAGGACCCTGGAGGGGATTCCCATGACTGCCTTGAATTTTAATATATATGTTTTAATTTCTGGGACAATTTTGTATCCATTAACTCATACATGGGTACAGTTAGTGGGAAAATCCCACTAATGATTGCAGTTTTGTGAATGGCAGTGCCCAAATCCTTAGTGGGTTCACATGGAATGGTAACTGGCCTTGTTTCCCTCCGTGGTTCAAAAGGTTTGGAAGAGATGAAGTTGCTTGTAGTTGAGGAGTACATAGTAGGCAGACTCAAGGTTTGGCAAGTTGGTGATTGGAGAAACAGTGGACGTCTGCCCAGGTGAACAGAGGCCTCAGAGTGGAAAGCCCTTTCTGATGTGACAGGTTCCTGTGGTTGTGGAAAAAGTTGAAAACCTGGGGATTGAGTGGCTCTGGAATAGTCAAGAAAGGCTGCTGTGCAGGACAGGGCTTAATACATCTGGATAGGCCATGGGAGGAGGAGTCATGGGTTGGATACTGGCAGTCTGCATTGGTTGGTCAGTGGGGCTGGCCATATACCTGGGAATGATGTCCCTCTGAACAAGCAGGAACGAAGCCATCTTGTTATACAATGGCACCAGCTCTGGCTCTATCTTTTATTGCTTATTGTATGTCAGGACTTCCTTAAATCTTTTCTTCAGCTTGTGCAGCTTCTCTGCGCTGTGTCCTGAAACAGTATCTGCTTGAAAGACCAGGGCAAGAGGTCATCATAGCTGGTACTGCAGAATACAGCTGTCTGCTTCCATATGTTCTCTGTTCCGTACCCAAACCCCAAGATCGGGTTCGGAGGTCCCTGTGAAAGAGTCATCCTCCAAGGATGTAAGAAGTATGACAAACAGAAGTGGGGCCTTCTAAATACAACTTAAATAAATAAATACATAAGTAAAACAGAGACAAGGGAAAAACCTTCACTACCAAATAAAGGAATGAAGGAGTGCAGGTAGTGGGGTGGTATTTCTGCTGAGGCAGGCAGGCAGCTACAGTGCAGTCTGTTACTAGGAAAAGTTTAGAAAGCAAGTTTGCCACTCCTTTTCTCATGGGCAATGTGTTTTGCCACCCTGCAGAAAATGTTCTGGGTTTAGATGGCAGGCTAATCTACTTTGGGAGATGGAATTTCCTGGGTCATTTAGAATTAGGGTTTTTGTTTTCTTTTGTTTGTTTTTTGGGAGTCTTCCCTAATGGGAAATGATTGCAGCCTCTTAAAAACAATGCAAAAATTATTCTAGCACAAAATATAGCAGCAGTGACAGTTCATGATCTTTCTACAGCTCTTACTAAAAACAGTCTGCATTTGTAAATCCTTACCTGTTTTATTACCCTGTCAATGTATACAGATAGATTATCATTATTATGCCCGTATTGACCAAAGTGGCTGGACAACTGTGGTTTATGGCAGTGCTGAAGTGTAGCCCAGTATTTTTATGATGGTGGTTTATCAGAGGTCTTTAGCAACTATACAGTATAGTCAAACATCCTGTGCAGTATCTAGCCCCTGGGTGTGTTGTTGAATGTGTTGTTGTTTGTTTTATTTTTAGGCAAATACAGTGCAGAGAGTATGAAGTTTATCGTGGCACCACTGAGCTGGCCTAGATACTTATTTATATATAACACCTCATAGCCAAAAACATTTCCCTTCCTGAAGGAAAGACAAAGTCCACTCCCATTCTTTGGACAAGAGTTGATTAACTAGCAATCGAATCTTACTTTAATACCCATAGCAGGCAATCTCTTCCACTCTGCCTGGCAGCAGACTAGCTTAGGAAGTTCAAGGCAGGCCATTTGGCATAGCAGGACTGTCCTCCAGCTATTCATTTGTACAGTTAAAAAAATGTGCACCAGCTCCCCCTGTTCCTTGAGCTGTCTGATTTGTCTGTGATGACACATGCTATAGTAACATCCCATTTGGATTACTGTAGTGTGCTGTATGTGGGGCTGCCTCTGAAGAGTGTTCAAGAAACTTCACCTGGTGCTGCTGACTGAGGCTGCCTACAGGGAGCATACAACTCCCTTGTTGAAACAGCTTCACTGGCTCCAGGCACAATACAAAGTGATATAAAGCCCTATACAGCTTGGGTCGAGGCTATCTGAAAGACTGTATTCTCCTATATTTTATTTATTTTATTTGTTTAAAGGCCTTCCATTAGCCTTATGCTCTCATATGAGCCTGCCTGGGTTCGAAAATCTTCTGGGCAGCTCCTTTCCTTGGTCCCACCACCCTCACGGGCACGTGTGATGGGCATATGGGAGAGGGCCTTCTCAGTGGCTGCCCCTAGGCTCTAGAACTCCCTTCCCAGGGAGGCTAGGTTGGCACTTTCCTTATTGGATATCTGAAAGCTTCCCTAAGAGGTGGTAGTTGGAATAGGCTCCAGAACTTCATCTTCCAGATAGATGAAGGTTGGGAGAGGCACAGTTTGGGACCACATATCGTGGTCCCAAACTGTGTGGGACTGTATGGGTTAAAACCAGCCCTTGAATTGGGCTTAGAAGGATATAAACAGTCAGTACAAGCAGGCCAGAATTGGTATTATGTGATCAGATTGTTTGATCACAGTTATTAGTCTGGCTGCTGCATTTTGCACAAATTGCAGCTTCCAAATAGTCTTCAAAGACAGCCCCATGTAGAGTGCATTGCAGTAATCTGTTTTAGAGATTATCAGAGCATAGATCAGTGATAACAGTCCATCTCTGTCTAGATAGGGATGTAGCTGGCCCACCAGCTAAAACTGCTAGAAGTGACAAAGATGATTCAAGGAGCACCCCTAGGTTATGAACCTGCTCCTTCAAGGGAAGTGCAACCCTATCTAGAACAGGTTGGATTCTCTGTATCCGGTCAGAAGAACCACCCACTAATAGCATCTCAGTCTTGTCTGGATGGAGGTGGAGCCAACGAGTGAGACTTGGAGATTGAGATTCCCCCTTCCTGCTTTATATATTTGGCAAACATTTTCTCTATTTTTAATACCTTCAGAAATCTTTGCCAAATGAAGCTTCTTGTCCTGGCACATTTTTTTAATATGCAAGTTCCATTAATGCACACATTTCCATTAATATGTATGGGAAAGTTGTTTGGACATGGATGGCATAAGAAAATGGTGAGTGTCTCGGTGTCTCTTTTAGGGAGCACATACATGAATCAAAATACAATTTCATCAGAGGCATGGAAGAACATCTCACAATCCCAAAACACAATTGTTTCCTATATTTATTTTTTTGGATACTGTATAATGGAGTGAATCTGAGGGCCAAATTTTATTTTGGAGGACCGTCAAGGAAATGTAACATATCCATCTGGCACTGGTGGTTATGTAGCCTCCTTTCATCAGAAAGGCTGTTCTTCCTTGTTGCCGCTGTGGACAAGTGGCTGCTTTCAAAGACCAGCTGTAGCAACAGTAGCATCACAGAGCTAGTGGAGTGGACATTTCACATCATCCCTTCTGAACCTTCATTAATCACTGTTTCCTGTTTTTAAAAAAATTGGTGTGTGTGTGAGAGAGAGAGAGAGAATGAGAGAGAGAACGAGAGAACACGATCATTTATTGTAAGTCATCTTGGTGACCTTTCATCAAACAGAAAGGTGGGCTGTGTATACTTTTTTGTTCTTGTTGTTTAGTTCCGAAGTTGCATTCTACTCTTTGCAACCTCATGGACAACATTCCTCCAGGTTCTTCTGTCGACCAGGTTCTCCTGAATACTTTACAAGGATATAAATCTATGCATCATGTTACACAGAATCGCAACTGATATGTGCCAGTCTATCTTCAAAGAAAAGGCAGATACAGAAAGATATAAAAACATTTTAAGAACAGCAAGAATCCAAGCTTATGAATATTGTATATGTGTGTATTTTGCATTCATTTCCTTGTGAATTCAAAGTGACTTAGATATCCCTTTCAAGCATACTTGGAATGAGTAAAGGCTAAAGCCATTTTGGTTTTAACAGTAGAAAATTATATCCTTTGAGGATAATCCATGCACTGGTAGTATGCTATTTGGATAACTGCAGTGCCTTGCATATGAAATAGGAAGACTGCTTGGGAATGTTAATTGGCTCAAAATAGACTGATCTGATTGCTGACTAGGATTGCGCAATGGTGAGTATCATTTCATTCTTAAAACTGCTTAATTGTTGTTAACTAGGCACATTTCAGAATGCTAGTTTTAACTTTTTAAAGCCCCGAATGGCTTGGGACTAAGTTGCTTGGAGGACTGTTTTTTCCTGCATAAGCATTCTCAGCTAGGAAGAGGGTTCTCAGGGGCTGCTGTTTGGCTCCCCCTTCCTCTGGAAGGGTTGTGTGTGGTAAGGTTTGTTATTGCCCAGTGATGTGGAACATTTTCTGATGCTTTATCTTTCCACAGAAATTTCATAAATTCATTAGTAAAAAGGAATGTATATCAATTTAAAATGCAATATTAGGTAAGCTTAGAAGTTTCAAGGTTGTAATTAATCTTTTCAGGTGATTATCCTTGCCAAGTGTGTGAGAAGAAAGATAATGTTCTTGTTACTGAAATACATATATGTCTTGTGGTGAAATGCAATAAATAGTGACAGCAAAACTGAAGGTGCCCAAAACAATCTTAGTGGAAGACAGCTGAATTCTTTTAAAAAGTTTAGGTCATTGTCAGCATTGAAGAAAAACTTTGACTCCATTTAGGATACAGTCTATCACACTTTTATGGAATTTATACACTGCAGTTGATCAGAGTGCTGGAAGGGAACCTCAGACTACTCTCATAGGAATAGCCTAAATCGTCTTCCCTACACAAACAAAAGATAAAAATTAGAGTGTGTAGGAAAAAAGCAGAAATGAAATTAACAGAACTGGCATAAAAGAGTGGAGCCTTCTTTTGGAGGAATAAAAATACTTTCAACTTGCTTTCTTGCTCAGACTTCCTCTTTTTCCCCCTCTCTTGGCGATATATTTTTGTAACTTACTTCCAGTAACTTTTTATATCTTTGCCACACTCTTTTTATTCTTTACATTTTAGGTCTTAACATGATTTTAATATCAATTGGAATAAATGAATTTCAAGCTTATATCAAATACATTTTCTTCTGCATTAGACCCTCTTGGATGCACACCTTAACATGGCAAGTGTCAGAGAAGCCAAGAGCAAAGCCAGGCTCTCTTACTAGGCTCGTCTTTTAGCAGACTCACCCGACAAAGAATGGTCAAAGCCAAGACACCATCAGTAGTAATGGTCACATCAGCAGAGGAGAATACATATCTCTAACAGTTATTGGGTCAGAGAAACTCCTGAAGGGCAGCTACTGGGCAGCAGCCATAGTCAAAGGCAACAGTGGCAAAGGATCTTTGATAGACAAAGACTGTGATGCTCAAGTGAACTCTGATTAGTGCTGTGCCAAAGAAGGCAATAGTAACTTTCTGAATTTCCTTACCTTGAAAATGTGGTGAAGAAACAAGAGAGTACTAGTAGATGTGACTTCTAAGTCAGAAGGCACTCAACCAGCTGGAGAAAAGCAAAGGACAAGTACACATAGCACAGTTGCTAATGACATGACCAGATCAAAGCCAAGAAGAACTCTTGTGACTGACAACCACAGAGGTGAAAGGAAAGTCTGATGTTATACAAAACATAAAATTGAACATAGAACATGAAAAGTACAAACTAGAGCAAATTGGAAACTATAAAGCAAGAAATGGAATGGCTAAATGTTGCAGTTCTTGTTGGGAGCAAACTAAAGTGGACTGGAATGGGACATTTTCAGTCAGTCAAATATAAACCTGGAACTGACAAATCTCAGAGGAAACCGAATGAGTCTATACTGAGGCAAGATGCAGCACAGCCAGTAAGGGGCTATAATGTAAAGAATGTATCAACATATAACCATCATTCACGTAAATGCTTCAGCAACAGATGCTGAGGAAGAAATCAAAAACTTTTATGCAAGCATTCAAGATGTTTTTAATGTGGTTTTATTATTGTAATTTTGTACTATGTAAGCCATCCTTGAGCACTTGTGTGGAAGAACGGGATACAAATGTTTGTAATAATACATAAAGGAAATAATACATACAAAAACAAGACATGCTGATCATCATAGGTGACTGAAATGGAAAAATAGAAAACAAAGCAAAATCCAGTGTTGTGGGAGAATTTGGGTTAAGAGTCAGAAACAAAACAGGAGAATGACTCGGTTCTCAAATGCCAACCATCTGTTTGGCTGCCTGAAGATGTATTTTCACTAATCAAATGACTGTACACGTGAACATCATGAGATGGCAAATATAGAAATCAAATAAGCTATGTAATTGGAAGCAGGAGATGGATAAGCTGCATTCTCCCTGCCGGAAAAAGATCAGCAGCAAGATAAAAAATCAGAGCAAAGCAGAAAAAGATCAATAGCAGAAGCATTGTACCAAAAAACAACTTAAATAACATCCATGAGGAATATAAGGTCCTCATAAAGAACAGATTTGCATTACTGAACTCAATTAACTGTGAAGTAGAAGAACTGTGCACTGAAACCAGAGATGTTACTAGGAAAGGATGCAAAAAATTCCATCCCCATAGCAGAAAGAAAGAAAAAGAAGGTTTGGATGGATGATAAAAGAAACACGATTGAGTTGGATTCCACCATTGTTTCAGCTCCATCTTGGGATATAGTCAGAATACTGTCTTCTAGGCCCATTTTCTGGAAGAGTTTCATTTACCGCAGCACAAGGATGTAGACAAGGTGCTTGACACTGTCCATCCCACCACCTGCCAACTTGATCCTTGCCCATCATGGATCATTGGGAAATCTAAAGAGATGGCTCGCCCCTGTGTCCAGCGTTCTGTTAATGCTTCCTTAAGAGAGGGGATAGTGCCAGCCACTGTAAAGGAGGCTGTGATAAACCTCTCTTTTAAAAGCCAAGCCGAATCCAGGGATGGTTGCCAACTACCAACTGGTAGTGAACCTTCCCTTTTTGAGCAAGGTATTGGAGAGAGTGGTGGCGAGACAGCTCTAGGCACTCTTGGAGGAAGCAGATTATCTGGGCCCATTTCAATTGGGTTTCGGGCTGAGGTTCAGGATGGGGACTACCTTGGTTGTTCTGTATGATGACTTTTGTCAGGAGAAGGGAAGTGTGACCCTGTTGATTATTTTAGACCTCTCAACAGCTTTTGATACAGTTGACCATGATGTCCTTCTGGATAGGTTAGCTGGGATGGGAGTCAGGGGTACTGCTTTGTGGTGGTTCCACTCCTACCTGGCCGAACGTTTCCAGAAGTTGGTGCTGGGGGATAGTTGCGCTAGTTCCACAGAGATCTATACTGTCCCCCATTGTCTTTAATATTTTAGTGAAGCTGCTAGGAGAGGTCATCAAGAGGTTTGGGCTGAGGTATCAACAGTATGCTGACGACTATCAGCTC
This sequence comes from Varanus komodoensis, assembly GCF_004798865.1. Lineage (NCBI taxonomy): Eukaryota > Metazoa > Chordata > Lepidosauria > Squamata > Varanidae > Varanus > Varanus komodoensis. The sequence continues at coordinate 3,071,875 of NW_025336223.1, read as the reverse complement.
TACTGCTTGTTTACACTGAATCCAGGCGAGGCAATCTCTGTGCTTAACCAGTGTTTGAGTTCACTAATGGACTGGATGAGGGCCAATAAACTGAAACTCAGTCCAGGTAAGACAGAGCCGCTGTTGGTTAATGATCTGTCTAACAGATTAGATGGCTGTTATCCTGCTTGGATGGGGACACACTTCCTCTAAAGGACAGGGTCTGCAGCTTAGGAGTGCTGCTAGAGCCAAAACCTTCATTGGAGTCTCAGGTGGACTTGGTGGCCAGCTGCAGTGAATATGGCAACTATGGCCTTATCTGAACAGATAGAGCCTGACCATGGTTACTCATGCACTGGCAGCATCCTGACCAGTTTACTGTGATGTGCTCTACGTAGGGTTGCCTTTGAAGATGGTCTGGAGACTTCAGCTGGTCCTAAATACCGCTGCGTATCTGGTGTCAGGTATTAATATGTATGCCTACATAATACCTATTCTGTATAAATAACATTGGTTGCCATTTGAAGCCCAGGCTCAATTTAAAGTGCTTGTTGTAACACACAAAGCCCTAACTGGCTTGGGACCTGGTTTCTTGAAAGACCACCTTTTCCAATATACTCCTACCACCCAATGAGATCTTGGAATGAGGTCCTTCTGAGTCCTCCCTAAAGGAAGTAAAAGGGATGGCATTTATAAGAAGGGCCTTCTCGGCGGAACAGGCTTCTTCAAGAGATCTGCCTGGCACTGTCTCTGTTTTCATTTTGGTGCCAGCCAAAAACCATCCTCTTTTACAAATTTTACAAAACCCAGATTTAAAACCTGATTGTAAGTGCTCACTCTGTTCCAACAGATTTCCTCCCCTCCTTCCCCTGGTACTTGTACCATGAGCTGTATATTGATATTGTTAGCTGCTTAGAGAGTCCTGTTGGGCTATTGAGCAGCATATAAATTTGAAATAAATATCACAGGTGACAAGCAAAAGTTTCCAGAAATAGGGTCAGAATCCTGAATGCAACTTTTCAGCAACTGTCACATAAAGACAAAAAGAAAACTGTAAATAAATCAAAGAAAACAAAAGAGGGAAAAACAAGGGACCTCATGCAGAAGGTCCAAGAAATCAACAGGAAATTCAAATCTAGATTAGGAATGCTGAAAGACCACCAGGGGAACATACCATCTGACCAGGAGAAAATAGAAAAAAATATACAGACATTCTGTACAGAAGAGATAAAAAGATGACAAACTCCTTTGAAGAGGAATCCTATGAGGAAGAAGTAGCAATATTAGAATACAGAGCTGCTCTGAAAGCATTTGATAGGAATAAAGCATCCAGAGTAGTTATGGTAACTATTCCAAGCTGCAGAGACTGAATCTCTTTAGATCCTAACAAGATTATGCCAACAAATATGGGAAAAAGCAAACTAGAAACATTCAGTGTACATTGCAGTCCCCAAGAAAGATGGTAAAGAGTGCAACAAGTATGTTAGTTACACTAATTTCCCATGCAAGCAAAGTGATGTTCAAGGGCATTCTGGGGTGTGGTGGGGAGCCCAGTAGGGAGGCCAGGTATGGTCTATTCAGAGGCTTCTCCAGCCTCCTTCCCCTCACCTTTAAAAATGGTTGGTAGTTGGGTAAAACAAGCCTATCTGGTGAAAATGCAGGGCAAGAGCACAGCAAGATGAAGATTGCCTCCTTTGCCCTCTGGTCCTGCATCAGATGGTGGTACACCTCCTAATTCAGACTAAGATCACCCTCAGGGCACAATCCTATGCATGTGTAGGCAGAAAAAGGTCCTAACATTCCAGCATGTCCCAGCTAGGCTGGGGTATAACCAGAAGTTGTAGAACATCTATCTATTGATCAATTGATTGATCTATCTTCAGAAAAATACAAACAAAACCTAAACTACAGATTGAAGGGAAAAGAAAAAAAAATCAAATTAGATTAAACTAAAATATTGGGCTTTTTCCTTAAGTCCCTTTTTTCTGTTAAAGTTGGCTCTTGGGACTTGAGAAGAGACTTGAGACTTGACTCAAATATTTCTTGTAGTGACTTGCAAACAACTTGGACTTGAAAGTAAAGTCTTGAGACTTGACTCGAGACTTGGATTAAAGGACTTGAACACATAACTGGAAGTTAGTCCTTTTAACTTTCTGAAAGCCCAAAGGCATGCTCTCTCAGTTAAAATAAGAAATTCATTTTCTGTATTTAATAGATCGGCTAATTCTTGAAATACTCAAAATGGATGATATACTGTTCTAAATATAGATGATCTGTTCTATGGTTATCTTCATGCACATTCTGCAGAGTATAAAAAAGCTAAGTTTCTGGATGTGGCTTGGCATTGACTAGACTTTGAATACAATATTCTCTTAGTCCTATTCCAAAAAAGATCTAAGATCTGAATTAAATGATAATGACATTGGGGAGTCCATCCGACTGATAAGATTGCCGATTTAGAACTATTATAATAAACTAAAACCGCATAGTGAAAAGCAAGACTCTTCTTACTTACCGAATGTGGTCAGAAATTTTCCTGTTCTAGAAAATTTATCTCTTCCAAATTCTTTCATAGCATAGTCAGAGGATGCAAGAATGGATAGACTGTAATCTTTGTGAGATATGAATGTATTCCTGAACCACTGACTGGATGGGTGCCATAGAGGCCATACATATTACAGTGTAAACAGAGCAGTGCAAAAGAGGGAGGAATGACTTTCCCTTAAGTAAAGGCAAATATTTGGCAAGAAATATTCCCCTTCTAATTAATATCCAACCCATCCCCACCCCAAGAATAAAAGTTCAATGCACTTTCAAAGGATTTGGTGCTAGCACAGAATTATTACAGAGTATATAGCTTAGCCCAGAAGAGGTGGGTCACAGTTAATTCCCCTTAAGACACCTTAACATAGCAGTTCAAAGAAGAAGCCTTAGAATGACAACGGAGTGGTCTTTGGGAATAAAAGGGGGAAGCTGGATTATATTATAGAGTTTGATGGATTATTTCATTGACAAAATTATCTTAGTAGATGTATTAATGCTCCTTGTAAGCTGTGGTCTGGAGGACACCTTGACAAAACCTATTCTTGCAACTAATAGGATTCTATATTAGACTCCATATTATTTAATGTTTACCCAAATGACTTGTTTGGGAATTGTTTAGCACTAGAATTCCATATCCCAAAACTGGTAGAGACTAAAGTTTTATTATTATGTAGTTACAGCAGTTGTTCCATTATGTGGACAATGCCAGTCATACGTTGCGACTGAAAATAAGCCATAAATGTCTATTAGGTGTTTTTGTGAGTTACTGCAGCATTAACTTACTAAATATTAACTTCAGCAGTACAAAGATCATGGTCTTTTATTGATGGACAGCATGTAGAACAAGCTGAACAGTTTAGCTATTTAGGCATTATTGTCTCTTTCTCACTCATTTATAGAAGGTCTTCAGTTCTGTTAGCACAGCATTCCACCAAGGTAGTACTTAAGTTTTTTCCTACTAAGAGGGAACAATTTATTCCTGCTTCCTTGCTCGTATTTAAGGTGAAAATCTTGTTCCAGTTGTGCAGAACAGTATCTGAATATGAATTCAGGGATTTAATCCAACTGTTAGGATGTGCCTGCAAACTTCCAGCACTTGCTTTTGTAGAGGCTGGCCTGGCATCAGCTAAATGCAGGGCATGGACACTTGCTTTCTGATACTAGTTGAACATTATTTACACTAATCAATATTTGGGTTATTTTTATTTTATTGAAATACATGTTTTTATTAGTTTATGGTTTAAAGGTTTTACTACCAGAGTACATCTACTGGGCCTTTCTATGGATTTTCTTGGTACACATGATTTTTGTTCCATAAAATTGATTTTAGACTGGCTAAAGGACATTATCTTCAGTGTTCTGCATCAAATACTCATGGAATTCACTTTCTAGCTTAACCTTTCAGTTTCCAGAAAGTCGTATCTTGATCATTTGACTGTCCCCCAAGTATCCCCATGTTTTCTCCATGGCCAAAATTAATTGCCTTCCCTCTGCAGTTAACAGGTGATAGCAGGTGTCACATATGAATGTAGTCTTCAGAGTGAAAGTTAATACCCTGGAGGAGAGAAACAAATTTCAGAGGTATGGGCTGAAAGCAATAGAGTGAAGTTCAACAGGGACGAATGCAAAGTTCCATACCTAGGAAAAGAGAACCAAAAGAATAGTTGCAAGATGGGAGGTATTTGATTCAACAATACTACAAGTGAGGAGGATCATGGAATTGCTATAGATTATAAATTGAATATGAGCCAACAATGTGGTATGGATGCAAAAAAAGCCAATGCTATATTGGACTGCATTTATAGCTTTCAGATCAAATTGTGTGCAGCTGCCCACGTATCACACCGCAGCAAGGTGGGGCTCCATATTTCCAGTATGATCTAGCTAAGTGCATAAGGTGAGCTTGTCAGTTATTTCTCAAGCTGTAGCCAAATGGCTAGTGACGTGCTTCCCATCTGGTTGACTACCAAGAGGAATTCAGCTACTTCAGAGAGATTCTGTGGCTCTCTCAAGCAAAGCATTGTTCCCTCTGAAGCAACCAGAACCAAAGCTGGTTCATCCTGTGGCTTTGTGAGCTTCCCTGCCATGCCCACCACTTATTTTAGCTGCCATACCTGTCCTTATGGAGAGTCAGAAGACGCTGCCAGCTGGGTCTTGTGGGAGCCTGGACAGGCTGTTTTGTTGTCCTGTTGGTATTGTTTATGCATCTGTGCACACAAAAAAAAAATTGTATGATTGATTGTGTGATAAATAACGATTGATCATGCAGAACTGTGCATATGCAGCCTTCTTGCACATGTAGTTCTTCTGGATCGCCATACATGCATGTAAAAACTACTTCCTCGCACATATGGGTTGTTACATTAATGGGGCAAAGAACTAATACTTTACCTAGATTTTAAAGAGACTATAAAATGAAGTGAATGATTACAGGTATGTTCCAGTACAAAAATAGGGTTTTTTTAGTTAAACAATAGGAAAAACTTTTTATGTGTAGTGATGTGTAGATACATGGATTTATTTCTTCAGATTGGCAACTGGGAGCATAATATTAATTTGAAAGCTCTGTCAGTATCTACCTACAATGTAAGTTAGGGATTTCCATTGATCTCGGGGACATAACACACACAATTCTAAGACTCTTTACGAGGATTTTACCTTAATTTCAGATAATTATGATGTGCTAAGAGTTTTTTTTCCTTTTTCATTTCATAAAAACACTGACCCACTGGCCCTTAGAAAGCTGACAATCTTCACTTCTTCAACAGGATGCCCCATGAGAACCACAACACTACATGTTTAATAAATTGCTGGTGTGTTTCTCCCACAGATGATTAAAAAAAGTTGGCCCAACAGATTCTGCCTAGCTCTAATCCACCCACATTGCTTTGCTTTTAGTGGGTTGCACATTCTTGTGTAACAGTATATACCTTATTACCTGTACTGCACTAGAGTTGGAAGAGGGCTGAAAAACTGGTTCTGTTACTGCATATCAAGCTGCAAATTATTAAATACATAAAGCATAGAAATGTTTTAATAAATAAATAAATAAATAAATACTGATTAATTAAATTCTTTGTCGTGGCCTCTGTGCATCACACATATGGGAGCTGCGCCTGTGCAGTGCCTAGGCCAGAAAGATTGAAAGCTAATGGTTTTGGCAGGAAAACTCCGCTCCCCTCCCTCTCAGCAGTATATATAGAGCCGAGTGTCTGCCATTTTCGCCAGTCTTTTGCGACTGCCGTTCGCTGTGCCTCGTGCCTGTTCGTCTCTTGCTCGACTCAGTATTTGCTCTTTTATTCTTATTGTTCTTATACTCTTCGTTGCTATTACTCCAAGTTATTATTCCCTTGTTATACCTTTCTCTTTTCTTTGTTCTTACATATAAAAAAAACATAATAACAAAAATATTATCTTTCCCTCTTTCCTATACTCTATTCCTTCCTTTTTCTACGATGGCGCAGCAGATGGCCTTCCGCAAATGTGCGGAATGTGGGTCCAAGATGTCCCTGGCAGACCCTCATGACTTGTGCCTCCTTTACCTCGGTGAGGGGCGCAGGATGGATAAATGCCGCCATTGCCTTGCTTTTACTAAGCAGGTGCGGAAAAACAGGAAGAATCGCTTGCAAAAGCTCCTATGGGACCAAGCCCTGATGCAGTCAGATCAGCCTGCGGTAAAGCCCGGGCTGGCGCATGCTCCATCCGCCAAGCGCAAGGCCGCTGCTTCGACTGTAGCGGGTCAATGCCCAGCCTCTGCCTCAGGCATGCCCGGACAACGCCCTTCGTCCACGCCGCCCATGCCTCAGCTGCAGCCATCGGACGATGGAAATTCTCCCTCCGGGGCTCAACAATCCCTCTCTCCCCCCGTAAACAGCAGAAGAGGAAGCACGGAGGGTCGGATCACTCTTCTGCCCACAAAAAGGCAAAGAAAGATAAAGTGGCCAAACTGCCCCATAAGAAGAGGCATAAGGATTCGGGTTCAACAGCACCATTGATCCCAACGGCACCTTCGGTACCAATGCCATCGGTACCAATGCTTCAGACAGTGATGCAGGTTACCCCACCGGGGTCTCCAATACAACCTGCCCCTCAACAGGGCCAACCTATTGAGATGCCCGAGGAACCGCTTCGTGAGTCTATCTCTGATGGGGAGATTCAAGACTCCCCTCCCAGGGCTCAGTCTCCGACCCCCATGCCTCCGTCAAGAGTTGGGGATCCATATCCAGCTTCTCCACTGCCACCTCGGTCCCGAGAAGGCGAGAAGAAGGATGGTTCCAGCCCTACTATAATTATCCGTCGGGCTGGGAAGATTACCACTCATTTGGATTTCGTCCTCAACCAAGGGACCATTCCTTGCCATCCGCCCATGAGGATATGCCGTCCACCTCTAGACGTGCAGAACGTGAACGTCCCACTTCACCGGGGACTTCCTCGTCAGAACCGTACCACCTTGGGCCCGACTCTGACTCCGATGTAGAATCCACTTCCCCTGACGTTCTCATAACAGCTCAGGGGCCATTGTCACCGGAAGAGCCCCACATCTCATTCAGAGAGCTCATGGCTAGACTTGTTCAGTTGCTCGAGATCGAGGCACAACACCAGCCAGATCCGAGCACCGACAAGTTCTATGACATTGTCAGGGGAGAGCAATCACCTGCAGTTGTCCTGCCGCTAATTACAATGCTGCGGCAGGCGATGACTCAGCCTTGGAACTTGCCTTCGCAGACTCAGCCCACAGTGAGAAGATACGAATCCATGTATCGGGTCTGGGAGAGTGATATACCCTTCTTGCTTCATCATCCCAAGCTAAATTCCGTGGTGGTTGAATCATCCCAAGGCAGGGAATCCAGGGGACATACCACCCCCCAAGATAAGGAGGGCCGCAAGATTGATACCTTGGCACGCAGGGTCTATGCTGCTGCAGGACATGGTCTTCGTATGTCTAATTACGAAGCCACCCTGGCCAGGTATCAATTCTTTATTATGCAGAGGCTGAATAACATCGTCACCCCCCTGCCGGAACAACAACAGGATTTGGCTAGGACTTTCATCAAGGGAGGGTATGCAGGTGGCTATACAGCAACTATCCACAGCCTGTCGTCATGTGGATACAGATTCGAGGGCTCTTGTCGGGGCCATCTCACTGCGCAGGCATGCCTGGTTGAGGAATTGCAACTTCCCTGATGAGATGAAGCAGCGAATAGAAGAAATGCTGTTTGATGGCTCCGGGCTTTTTCATTCACGGATGGACCATAAGCTCAAGTCCATCCACGAATCCTGCATGACAGTAAGATGGATGGAATTGCTGGGAAAGCAAAAATGTAAGTGGACATGGACGCGTTCATCCTACCGCTACCAGCCCCCGCAGAGACAATATCAACAGCAGCCTCAGCGTAGGAGACAACAACCCCACCAGCGTTTGCAACAAGGCCGTCACTGTTTCGAAACGGAAAAGCGTCAACGCTGATGGGACAGGTGAACCTCTCCTCCACCTCCACACCCACCTTTCCCCCTCCCTTTTGGGAACGGCTGCAAGGCTGACTCCCCATTTGGGAGTCCATCACATCTGATCGGTGGGTATTATCCTTCATACAGCTCAGATACAGAATAGAATTCGATACTGTTCCTTCGTCGAGCCCGATTCAATTTACACTGCGTTCCCTGGTATTGGTGGACGAAGTACATCAACTGCTTTGTAAGGGTGCGATTTGGCAACTCTCTAGCTCCGATGGGCTTCATGGATTCTATTCTAGATATTTTACGGTCCTTAAACGGGATGGTGGTCTTCGTCCGATCTTGGACCTCTGAAATATCAACAGATTTATCAAACCAAAGAAATTTCGGATGACTACCCTTCAAAATATCCTTCTGCTGCTGAGGAGAGAGGATTGGTTCACCTCACTGGATCTGAAAGATGCCTACTTTCATATTTTGATCCATCCAACCCATAGACATCTTCTACGTTTCACCGTCGGGACCGACATATACAAATTCAATGTCCTTCTGTTCGGTTTGGCCACGGTTCCAAGGGTCTTCACGAAATGTATGGCCCCGGTATGTGCACATCTACGGCTTCAGGGCATCCAAGTGTATCCTTACCTGGATGACTGGCTTATAGTTTCGCAGACCCACGAAAGTCTCCTGTCAGCTGTTGAGGTAACTTGTGCACTGTTGGACAATCTAGGACTTTGTATTAACTGCGAAAAATCATTCCATGTCCCTATGCAGGTGATAGATTTCATCGGAGCTCATCTTGATTCCACGGTAGCGAGGGCATTCCTCCCCGCAGCTCGTCAGGACAGTCTCCGCTCCTGTATTTCTCGGATCTGACAGAACAACGTTGTCCCAGCGCTCTCGAGTCAGAGACTTTTGGGTCACATGGCTGCCACCATTGCCATTGTCCCACACGCCAGGTTGAAGTTCCGTCCTCTTCAACTTTGGTTCAACAAGAACATTCATCCACGAGATTTGCCTGACAAACCGCTTCGAATGCCTCGTGCTGTCCTACCGACGTTGACTTGGTGGACTACCCCAATCAACTTTAATGTGGGTACCCGTTCCAAGCCCCTCACCTATATACCGATGCTTCGCTGATCGGGTGGGGCGCGGTATGCTCAGGACTTCGGTCCCAGGGCATGTGGAGCCGACAGGAATCATCGAGTCACATCAATTACCTTGTGCTCTTAGCAATCTTCGAAGCACTTCGGTCCTTCGAGGAAACTGTCTGCCAACAAGTGGTGCAGATTATGTCTGACAGTGTAGTGGTGGTGTTCTATATCAACAAACAGGGTGGAACAAAGTTTGCCCACCTGTCCATGGACATTTGGGAATGGTGCATCCTGAGGGGTATAACCCTCCTAGCGGTCCATCTTGCCGGGACCGACAACGAGGAAGCCGACACTCTGAGCGGACACATGTCCTTGACCCACGAATGGGAGTTAAATCACCAGGTCTGCACGCAATTATTCCGACTTTGGGGACATTCAGACATATACCTATTCGCCACCCACAGGAACAGGGTACGCAAAAGATTCTGCTCCAGAGCGGGAATAGGACTGGAATCGATGAGAGACGTCCTTATGATTCCTTGAACAAACTTCAGGATTTACACGTTCCCACCTATTCCCCTACTGACAAAAGACGTATCAAAGATCGTACATGACGATGCCGCAGGAATACTGATAACACCTTGGTGGCCTCGTCAAGCGTGCTTTTCCACTCTCCTTCGGATCTCGAACAGCACCTTCCTTCATTTTCCATCCAGACAAGATCTGCTAACTCAACAAAAAGACATTGTCCGTCACCCAGACCTGCCCTCATTGAATCTCACAGCGTGGCGAATTCGTTGATTAACAGCACTGCTTCGGGACTAAGATCTACTAGGTCGCTCGGTACTTCAGCTCATGACCGATCGGACCTCCTCACTGCCTCGGTACCAATAGATGTACCGTTGGGACTGATCTCTTTAGACCCAGACGTTTTAAGGATTCTCGAGTCTGCACTAAGATCATCAACTCGGAAGTCTTATGCAGCAAAGTGGCGCTGCTTCTCATCTTTTGCAGTCACTTCAATCCAGTGGCAGCTTCGGTGGAGAATATTCTTCAGTTTCTGTTGCAACTACATCGTTCGGGACTTAAACCTTCGTCAATTAAGGTCTGTGCAGCTGCTGTGTCACATTATCGTGGTACAATACAGGGATCGTCGGTGTTTTCACAACCGCTTATAAGGAAATTTCTGAAAGGACTGCAAAATCTTCATCCTTGTATTCGGCCTGTCATGCCCACATGGAGTCTTTCAGTCGTCCTTCAAGCACTTACAAGACCACCATTTGAACCCCTAGCGACTGTCGATATGTGTCTCGTTTCATGGAAGATGGCTTTTCTTGTTGCAGTTACATCAGCTTGTAGAACCAGTGAACTTTGTGCTCTTCGAATAGATCCACCTTATCTTAGCTTTCATAAGGAGAAGGTGGTTCTGAGAATGGATCCTTCCTTTTTACCTAAAGTGGCCACGCCGTTCCATCTGAATCAAGAGATCGTGTTGCCTGCCTTCTTTCTGTCGCCGTCGAACCCAATCGAAAGGTCCTTGCATACTTTGGATGTATTACGCTGCTTAGCTTTTTACAGATCACGTACAGAATCTCTTAGACGTTCTAATAGACTATTTGTGAAGTACTCTCAACAGGACCAAGGATTGCCTGTTTCGTCTCAGAGACTGTCGAAATGGATTGTTCAGACCGTTTTGTTGGCGTACCAGGTTGCAAAGATGGACTTACCTGTAGTTCTGAGGGGTCATTCCACTAGAGCAGTGGCAGCTTCCTCCGCATTTGCCACGGGTATCCCGATCCAAGAGGTCTGCAAAGTCGCGACTTGGGCCACTCCGTGTACTTTCACAAAGCACTACCACCTTGATGTGCATGCCAGAAGAGACAGCTCCTTCGGGAGGGCTGTCCTCTCTGCCGTTCTTCAGTGACAACACTGCCCTCCACCAATTCTGGTAAGCTTGCTACTTACCCATATGTGTGATGCACAGAGGCCATGATGAAGAAAAGCAGGTTGCTTACCTGTAATTGATGTTCTTCGAATGGCCATCTGTGCATTCACACAACCCACCCGCCGGCCCCGCTCGGTGTTGGTGAGTGGTTTCTTTCATCGGTACCGTATGCTCTTGCTTCGGTGCCTGGTAAGTTATTATGCCATCGGTACCGTATGTTCTTGCTACGGTACCTAACGGGTTGTCATGTCATCCTTTTCTGGAAAGTGGCGAACCTTTGGTCTCCCAAGACTGGGGAAAATGGCAGACACTTCGCTCTATATATACTGCTGAGGGGGAGGGGAGCGGAGTTTTCCTGCCAAAACTGTTAGCTTTCAATCTTTCCGGCCTAGGCACTGCGCAGGCGCTGCACCCATATGTGTGAATGCACAGATGGCCACTCAAAGAACATCAGTTACAGGTAAGCAACCTGCTTTTCCTGAATAAATGGAAAGGGAAACTGAATCACCAAAATGGCTACAATACTCCAGGACAAACTATTTCTTGCACTTTTGTGTAACGTATATAAGTATTCAAAGACCAATAGATATATCAGCATACATCTATTGCTAATATCAATGTATTAGTTAATCATTGTCAGTTATACTTGGAATAAGTGACTCTTTTTTATAGTAGCAAGGTAAAATCAGTCCATGCTTAAGTGATTGCCAGCATTTTCCAAAAATTGTCAAATTGCCTTTAAGAAATTAGCCTTCTGTTTGGTTTTTTAGAGAAGAAGAAGAGCTCTTGAGAAATAAAATTCGTGCAGACCATGAAAAAGCTCTAGAAGAAGCAAAAGAGAAACTGAAGAAGTCACGGGATGAGATCCAAGCAGAAATTCAGACTGAGAAGAACAAGATAATCAAGGGCTTGAAGAACAAAAGCAGCAAACCTCTGCCACCGGTCCCAGTGCCAAATCTTGTGGGGATAAACAGTGGAGATCCAGTGGATCCAAACATCCGAGAAAAGAGAGACAAAATTAAAGAGGTAATTAATGGTTTGTGTCATCTGTTATTGCCTGGAGATATTTTCTAATATGAAGATTATTTCTATAAAGCTCTCAGAAACCATCTATTTTATGGCAGTCATGCCCATTCTTCTCTCCTGCTGATTTGTCATGTCCCGCCTTCCAGGTGGAGTGTGTTTGTGCTACTTAAATGAACAATTTTCTTTTTTTCCCTTGGTTTTATTTGTCATAAAATTAAGCATACGCTACGAGAAATATGCCACTTTGGTAGTGCTAGTAAAGAATTGTGAAGAGCTTAACTGTGACTGCTGAGGTCACAAAATATGGTGACAAGAGAGGTAAATTCCTGGCTACCTCTCATTTTATCTTGCCAAAAGTAAGGTTTAGTGCAGCTTCAGTGGGCTTGCATCTGAACCACACTGGCCTGATTGCAGTTGTAAGACACCTCCTGCTTGATCCTTTGCTTCTGTCTTAGATGTAACTGGAGCAGGTTGGACACCTCAACTGAATTAATATAATGCATTGGTATTTTCTCTTTTTGTTCTTAGCGATTTATTTTTAAGAACTAAAGCACATCAGCAGTACCAGTAGAAACTGATTCCATACATTTTTCCTCTTTATGCCTCTCTCTACTTGCTACACATCCCATGTTTTATCACTTATACTATATTGTTGTGATAGACGGTAATTGTTATAAGCCACTTTGAAAAGTAGGCTATAGCTACAATTCTCCCCAGGGATCCTGGGAGCTGGAGTTCGGAGAAAGAGAACAAGAGATCTACAATGAACTAGGCTCTTTGCTGAAAGCTGTGACAATTAAATTGGTATAAAATGAATGTTTGGTGATGTGTTTATGTTTAGTTGAAGAAGGATTTCTCTAAATTGGCATTTGACATAAAGAATGCTGCCTGCCCATCATGTGAGGTCTCTGTGAGAAATAGAGGTAGTGGTTGCTTCCTTTTTGTACTTGGCATTTATTGCAATTCCAGTCTCTAAAAACTCTCAGGACTGTGTGCCCAAAGTGTAATCATTGTTAAAACGTTTTAATGTAGATGTAACGTAGAATGAGAGCCAGAGTAGCATGGTGGTTACCGTATTGGACTGGGGACCTGGTAGATCCAGGTTCTAGTCCCCACTTGACCATTGAACTCACTGGATGACTTTGGGTCAGTCACTCGCTCTCAGCCAAACCTACCTCAAAAAGTTGTTGTGAGGATCAAATAGAGCTATGTAAATTGCCTTGGGTTCCTCACAAGGGGAGAAAAAAGACAAGATGTAAATGCACTGTAATAATAATAAATAGTTTTTTATTTTTAACTTGTATATCAATAGGATGAAACTTGAACATGATGGAATCCAGGGAGGATGTGTCTAATAGATATACTTTAGAAACATAGAAACAGAGCGAGTCAGAAGGGGTCTCCCGGGCCATCTAGTCTGACCTCCGGCACCAGCTGGCTCCGCTCATGACATGCCCACCATCAATTGTAGTTCTACAATTAGTTCTACATCAGTTGTATTCAACAGATTGTTCTGATACTTCCTTCTCTTTTTGTTTCATATGCAGTCTGTTTCAAGCCATGTACTTTCCCCTATAAAGCATAGGGCAAAATCCCCCCTTTTCTCACCAGCCTTTCTGCCAAAACACTGGTTGGTTTGTTTGCTTATTTATTTATTTCACTTGTATGCCACACCCCATTGCCATAAGGCTCTCTGGGCAGCTAGCATTACATTCAATAAATAAAACAATTCAGTATAAATCATATGATAAATCAGTAAAATAAAACAATAAAAATAAAATCAAAATTATTACTTAATAATAAAACCATTTAAAACAATCAGTTGAAAACAACTTTACAAATTTTAGTGTGGCAGCTAAAATTTTGCCATGGCAGTAGCAGCAATAACGCCAATGTGATAAACTGTTGCAAAACCAACTTAACTTACTCACCAAACTGGTTATGGAAAAGGAATGTTTTCAGTTATCATCTAAATGAGAAAAGAGAAGCTGCCTGGCAGATCTCTGTTGGAAGCATACTCCACAAATGGGGTGCTATTACAGAAAACACTCTTCTCGTAGCCACCCCCCCCCCTTCACTGGGGGGAAGGATTTGGAAAGGGGTCTCAGAGGACAATTTCACAGATCAGGCTGGGATATATGGAGAGAGGCATTCCCTCAGCTATTCTGGCCCCAACCTATTTAGGCCTTTGTTTGTTGTTGTAAGCACTTTGAATTGGGGTCTGATGGCAACTGGCAGCCAATGTAGCCTGTAAGGCCAGTACTTGTTAGCAGGTGCTCAGCCCTATTCTGGACTAGTTGCAGTATCTGTACCATTTTCAAAGGCGGCCCCACATAGAGTGCATTACAGTCAGCCATGCTCAAGGTTACCAGTGCATGAATAACTGTAGCAAGGCTCCACTCATCCTTGTAGGGATACAGCTCATAAACCAGCCTCAGCTGGTAAAAAGTGCTCCTGGCTAATGAAACCACCTGAGAAATAAGTGACAGCTTGGGATCCAGGAGCACCAAGGCTGTGAACCTTGTCCTTTAGGAGTAACACAACCCCATCCGGGACAGGTTGAAAATTCCCCAGACTTTCCACTAACAGTACCTCTGCTTTACCAGGATTGGGCTTGAGCTTATTGGACCATATCCAGTCCATTACTGAGCCTAGGCACTGGTTAAGAACAGTCACTGCCTCACCTGGATTAGATGAAAAAAGAGATAGAGCTGAGTGCCCTCAGGGTACTGATGGCACCTCAGCCCAACCTCCAGATGACCTCTCCTAGCAGTTCAAGCTCTGGTAATAGCCTACCTTGCTTAATGGCAATCTGTTCTCTGGCCTTCACGTGATACACTTCAGTCACCTTTGTTCAGAACTTTTCTGCCAAAACCATTCACTTCTCTAGACACTCTGGCCATGTGAGACAGCTCCTCAAATGCCTCCTCTAGCTCCCCATTTCAGCCCGCTTTGAAAGATAAGCTTCCTGCCTGTGCTTTTCTTGCTGTCTACTGATTTATTTATTTATTTATTAAAACATTTTTATGCCGCCCCATTCGCCGAAGGCTCGGGGCGGCTTACAACAATAAATTAAAAGTAATTATAATATAAATTACAATAAATATAAACATTAAATTAAAAATACAAAAATACAATATAAAATATTGTTGCCTACCGTAACTTTTCTGTCCTTGGATCTAATCTAACCCTAACTACTAGGATCAGCATTTTTCCAATGTTAACTTCCCTCAGCTGCCCCAAAATCATTGCAGTTTCTTACATGCTTCCTTCCAACCTCACTTGCTCTAGATTTGCAACTAGAATACTTACATAGAACCATCTTCCTTTAAACCTGTTTTTGGCATAAGCCTTCCACCCCATTCACAGTTGAAATAGGGCTTAAGTACATGTTGCTACATTTGTTCATATCCATTCAGTGCCTGTCCCTCCAATTTCTCCTCTTCTTTTGTTGTCTTCCTTGCTTTACCTTTTCACATGAGAAGTACCATAAGGCAGGGCCTGTTGTCTTAATTCTGGTTTGTATAGTTCCATATTTGTCAATGGGGCTATATTTAGAAAATAAATTTAATGATTTTAGGTCCCAGGCTATAACAGCAATCTAAGTATGACTTAATCAGAATTAATTTGGACAGTATTGGTAAAAAAGAAAAATATGTATTTCATGGATATTCTGTATCTTGGAGAGACAAAAGTAGCAATATGGAGAGAGATGGATTATATAAGATTTTTCATAATTGACATTGTATAATCATGAGAGGTTATCTACAGAGGTCATTAATTACAATGCAAGATTTTGTGATTAGGATATTGGTTACTACAGCAATGAGCTTGCTTCCTAAGATCATGTGATTTGCGTATGCCTGTATTGACACTGACTCTAAATTACACTGGATCTTGTATGGGAAGGGAACTGAGCTTAAAACTTTAGAATTCTTCAGGTGGAGCTGGGAGATAAGGTATACATTTGGTAATAAAAAATTCTGAGCCTAGGAATGTGTTTTGAGTGCCACAACTGTACTTCCATCTTGTTATCCCTTTCCAACTTTCTTCATTTCAGTAATTAATGGAGGGGAGTAATTTAGACTTTGTTAAACAAATAGGAATAAAAATGCTTACTGATCTACTTTTGATTACTCAGATCTACCAGTAGATTTCGACTTGTCCTGTGCCACATAAATTACAGAGCAAAGTAAGGATTAGATTCATGTGACATAATTGTTGCAATGTAATACATGGTTCCTGCATGCAACTTAGTGCATGATTTGCTAGGGAATCCGAAGAATTTTGTGATAGGAAGGGTCAAATAAGCATTGACAGCACTGAAAAAAATAATAACTTTTCTGTCAATCTTCTCTAATTCGATTCCCTGGGTATTTTTCAGTATGATGAGGTGTGAATTGCTATGTGATGTTTCAAGGGATTTCCTTCTAAATCTTGTGAAAATTAAGTGTAGTTTGTGTGATGTTTGTAGCTAAATATGTCTTATTGAAGAAATTGAAAAATCATATGCAAAAAGTGCTATAGGTCAGTGTGACCCCACAAAAATCCGTTTAAATGTATTTGTATCTGTCACTTATGTTATTTATGTCTGTTTGCATAGACAAGAATCTGTTCTTTCCATGTGTTGTGAGAAAAGAGCATAGAAGGGTTAAAACAATATTATATTTTATATATTATCATACATCACTTTATTTTGATACAAACAATAGTAGGGGTCAATATTACTCTGCAGGTTTATAAATTCCTTTATAACCTGCATTTTAACAACAAACTTTTTGTTAGCATTTTTTCTTGTAATCCAGTGGAAGAAATTGAGTATATGCTGCAATAAATCTCCATTCACTTATATCAGAAATATGTTCAGACTTTTCAAAATAACTTGAGAGAAATTTTATACTTTCTTGCTTATCCCTTGGGAAGAAAGAATATGTGGGATGAATAACCAAAGCAAATAGTTGTGATTAAAACATTGACAGGTTATAGACATCAATACTAATTTGTGTTAATTAATCTAAATTCAGTTTGCTTTTGTTCCTTAGATGATGAAACATGCTTGGGATAATTACAAGCAGTATGGATGGGGACATAATGAACTGAAACCCATTGCCAGGAAAGGACATTCCACCAACATATTTGGTAGGTAATTTATTCTGAAAATTCCCCATCTACTATTTACAACATTGAATTATTGGTATATAATGAAGTGCATGTAATGGATCAGGACTCTAACGTCAATCCTCAGGAGATTCCAACCCCTTGTCCTTGACAAAGACTGAAGAATTAATGGCTGAGGGAGATGGTTCAACCATAGAAAGCTTTCTCAAATCTTCTGCCACCCCAGTCCACCAGAAAGCCCTGGGGAGTTGGCTTTTCCACATTCAGAAGAGGTCACATTAGTGAGATCAAGCTTCAGTCAGAATAGAAATGGGGCCAACCAGTCTAAAGGCCACTACATTTCTATTTGCCCTGTTTCTTGTTGAACCAACATACAGACAGCCCCATCTAACTAGTCCTAGCACCGCTTGGAGATTTCATGATGCTGGCATCTTCCTGAAAAAACTGACTTGACCTGAACCCCTGCTCAAGATATGGTCCATAGCATAACTCTGCAACCTAAGCTACATTGTAGACTGTCATAACTTGAAATGGTATGGTGAAATAGAATTATTGACCCATTTACGGTCCTGTTAACAAGCAGTTCAGTGTAATTTTAATAAGCTCACCTTCGGGGTTTTTGTAGCCTTTTGGGGCCTTGCACTTGTGCAGTGCACAGGTAGACAGATGGTCAAAACTTTGGAAGATGAAGTGTGCTGACCCTTTAAGCAAGTCATTCTTAAGTAATATTTATTCCTCCCACCCACACACACACACAGCCTGAATATTAAGAAATGAAAGCTTCAGTTGGTCCAAAGAGAAACTTCCATAGCTCCCATATTTTACTGTAATTCTCAATGAGGAAAGCAGAAGCATTTTAGGTAAATGCTGATACTTTTTCTCTTGGGCACTCTTGGGCTCAGTTTTCAAGTCAATCACCAGCTAAGTTGGGGAGTGCATCTTGGTAGAGCACAACCACCTGAACTTTCTACAATTTAGCTCTCAAGCTACATGATTTTGACTGAGTGGTCATTTGGGTTGGAGCTCTACAACAATGCCTTCTGACCTCTCCTGTGGGACCTTGTCTCAGTGTGGGGAGAGCTACAGCCTGTGAAGCTGTAGAGGATGAAGCTGTAGAGTCAGGTGGAGCCATGGAAAATCAGGCACCTGAGAACTCAGTTCTACCTGCCTTCCCACTGGCTGACAGGCTGGGAGGAGTTTGGTGCATAATACGGATATGAGGCGTCTTCCATAGCTGGGAGACCACACCTTGACAGAGAGCCTTTTGTTTTGACCAGGGGCATTTTCCATTGCAGCAGAACAGCAGCAGCAGGTCTTTGCAGGAGAGAGTGTTTCAGTTGAGGGTGGTGTGTTGGCTTTTGTTGTTATCAAGGGAAAGGCAGAGGCAGTTGGTGAGGTGCAACAGCCACTGGAGAACCAAAGCTTTCTTGCCAGGATCAAATGCCCAATAGTGAACTTTAGTGGCCACTGCCTTGTACTTAAGCTGGAGCAACTTGCGGTAGATCTTGCTGGAAACAAAACATTGGTAACATGGGAAGGCTTCCTGCTTTCCCCATGAATGTGCTAGGACCTGTTCTGTGTGCTGAACGCAGGGAAAATTGGGGCCTTTTGTTGTGATGTTCACGCACTGCTCTTCTAGAAACTTCATGCTGATCTGTTAATTGTGGATCTTAATTAGTGCAATAAAAAGTTTTATTGAGACTTCTGCCTCAGCTCTGGGAAGTCAGGTCCAACAGCTTTCCACATATGCTTTCATCTTTGTTTGGCAGAATGGTGTGTCTTACTCATGACAAGGAATATGAAGGGAATGAGGTTCTCAGGCAGGGGATGCAGAAAGAGTCATAAGGCTGGTGGCAGACAGATAATACTGTCTGAATCATACTGAGCTGATGGCACGCCTCAACGGGCAATAAAAGGTGGTGTGCCCTCCATTTATGAGTGGACAGGCATAGGATATCCACAGATTTGTCCTGCTTAAAATAATTAAAACTTTAGCATTTACGAGTAGAGCATGTCAGTTCTAAGAAGCTTGAATAGTTAAATGGTTTAACATGGTTTAACCACTTAATGGTCTTTGTTGTGGTTAAACATGTGCAGAATTGTGCTCTGCACCTTTAGGATAGGTTTTGTCAGAATTAACATTTAGAGTATAAAAACAATTATTATATGACATATCACCAACCTGGTTTTGTTGTATTCCTGAAAAAATCAAGAGAAAGTATATGGAGATTAAGCTGTAAATAAGCATAGCATGTGCTCTAGAACAAGGGTAGGGAAACCTTTGTATAGTGAGGGCCACATTTTCTTGTGGGAGATCTTGGGAAGGTAACAGACAGGGTCAGATTAAGAAGGCAAGACCAGAGCTGGTGGTAGATCATCTTTTGTCTTCCTGCTGAAAATACCTTCTCCCAGACTGGCAATTAAGCTTAGAAAAGGAATGCACAATTGCACCTGGGTGAAATTTATTTATTTATTTATTTAAACCATTTATATCCTGTCCAATACCAAGCATCTTAGTACAATGATACAATAAGCAGCATGCAATTTTTGGAGGCGACAGCTTACAGGGAGAGAAGCATTAGCCCCTTCCTCCTCCACAGCCCGTGCAGCAGCGAGCCCCATTTCAGCACATTAGAGCTTTTGGGGGCTAACCCTGACTACCATGCAGGATGGCCCGGGAGGGAAGGCTGCAACACATAGGTTAGTGGTTCTCCAGCCCTGCTGCAGGACATACGTAGCAGCATCAGGCAGACAAAGTTCTGCTGTTATTTGTTATTTACAAAGCAAAAACAAAAACATGCCCTTTTCCTAAAATTCATCAGTTCTATCACTCATCATGTTACTCATTAGCAACATGAAGAATAGATAAAATATTCATATTGAGAGGTTTCATAATTAACTCTTTTCAGGTGACTTTCCCTATGAAGCATGTGATACCCTGTGGGCTTGGTAAAATCCTTGTGTTAATGATTTTCAGTGCTTTAATTTTAAAGAAACATATTAACGAAAAATATCCATGAAAAGTCACCCATTTGGGTATGTGTGCATATGCTTTAACACACATGCAATATAAACCAGATTGCCATATCCTCAAGGCTGTGCTTGTTCCTGTAATTAATAGTCTAATTTTTTGAAATGTTTGTCTATTTTATTTCTTAACATAAGAATCCATATCAGCTTTTTTCTGTGTGGTATGCACAAATTGTTAACCTTTGGCTGGCAGAATATTTGCAGATGTTTATAACTCTCCATCATGACAAAGAGTCTAGGGATCAGATCCTTAAGAGGATAGCTGCTGGAATTAATTACAAATTCATAGTTTGTAATAGCTCTGATGCTGCCTGGCATCTTTTTCCAATAGTCCTTAGCCAGATTACAGTTCTGTCCTATATAGAAGAACAAAAGTCCTTGTTCTTTTATCTCCAATGCATATTCATAACTGCTGCAAATAGACTAGATATCTGATCAGGTGTGTAGATCCTTTTATTAAAATTTATTTAGAGTCTGTGCCTAACATTTTAAGAGTCTCTATATACATAATAGGTGTGTTAAATTCTCTTTCCCTCTTTTGTTAAGTACTGGGGTACAAGATAGGTCCAAAGTATTTAAAATGTTCATTAATATTTTATATACTTTAGGCAATTCTTTGCGCACTCTCAAAATCAATCGTTTTTCAAAGATAGTATTTTTTCTAGCAAATAGTTGCTTCTTGAATAACTCTTGATTTCCAAAACCAGAAAATATGATTTCCAAAACCAGAAAAATGAGGTGCACATTCACATTCTAATATAGTAATTGAGTATAAGAAGAGAAATGAAATCTTTAAGTTCTAACACCACCACAACGCCCCCCCCCCCAGAAATTTTCAATTCTTTTGCTATCCTAAACCAAGTATTAGAAGTAATGAAAAATATCAGGTTCCATTTAAGTCTGTTTTTTATACCGTTATTAGTCCAAACTTCCCTTTTTGGTCAGTCTCCATATATGAGCATATCTTTTCCTGTTTCATGGGAGTACTTCTTTAGACCTCCCTTGTTACAGTATTTATGATCTAATCCTTGAAGTTTTATAATTCCATATTTATTGATTTCTGACTGAATTATATGTAAACACATTTGTGGTGCCAAAGTTAACTGGTAATAAAAGAGAAATAAGATATGGCTAAATCTGTCATCTTTATAACTGCAACTCTAACCATATGAAATAGGTAACATTGCCCTCTTGCAATCTTGCATAGCTTTATGCATAACATGCATATGGCTATACTCAGTCAAATTTATCTGCAAGGATGTTGTTTTCTTAGAAGCCATGTGTTGTTTCCATCTAAAATCTGTCTTTCTCTGCTTTGACCTACATCCTTGATGAGAAAAACATCATAAAATAGAATCTATCCTAGAATGCACATTATTTCTGTAACAATAAAATGTGTGGGGGGTGTCCCTTGGAAATTAAGGTCTCCATGTTTTATGTATTTGTTTCAGAATATGTTTATATTTTTCATTTAAAAAGGAGATGTCTCCAAAAACAAAACAAATATATCCAAGGGTTGCTAGCAGTGGTAACAGTCTGGGAAATTCAAGTGCAAACCCAATCCTTAGCTGTTAGCAGTGCTTTTTTTGTAAAAAAAAAAAAAAAAAGGTGCTGGAACTCACCTTTTGGAGTCAGTCACTCTACACACACATAAACATAATGGTCGTCACGGCAGTAAGCACTGAGCGTGCGACCACACGACCAATCCCAAGCTGAGCAGCGTCCCGAGCCGAACAGCACCCTCCCGAGCAGCGCCAACACACACGCAGCCCCCAGGCACTATTTTAATGCTTTTTGCTGCCGACCTGCTACGCCCGACAGGGCGATTCACAATCACATGGAAAAATCCGTCAAAAAAAGGTGCTGGAACACTGTTCCGGTGCGTTCTATGACCAAAAAAAAAAAAGCCCTGGCTGTTAGTTTAAACATGCCACACTTAGGGTCCACCTGATTGTGATGGGGAGATCATTCCATGGAGAGGGTGCCATTATGGACAAAGCCTTCTTCTGTTCCGCAACCTTATGGAACTTCTGCTTCACCAGGACTTAATGGCAAAATAAAAAGACAGGGCAATCTGTGTGGGAGAAGGTGCTATCTTAGCCTGAAGCTGAGCTGTTTTAGGCTTTATAATACCGTAATAGCACTGTGAATATGGCTTGTCAGCTAACTGGAAGTCATTTGCACAGTTTTCAGCACAGGAATCATATATGCATGATAGAAAGTGCTGTTGAGGAATCTCACTGCTTCATTTTGCAATGTTTGCTTCTTTTATACCCTGGCTCTAGCTCCCAAACCATACTCAAAGGCAGCCTCACATACTGCATTTATGACAGTCTGGTCTTGTGGTTACCAAGGTATGGATCTCTGAAGCCAGGCAATCCCTGTCATAGCTGATCCTGGTGCTCTTGCTGAAGTCATTTGCCAGTCCAATGACAGGAATTAATCCCAAAGCACCACAATTACCTAATGCCTCAGATCCAGAAATTGACTATCCACAAAGCCATCATCTGACCAGGATTCAGTTTCAGTTGGTTAACCCCCACCTGGCTTCACGCCATGCACAGCTACACCTCACTCAAATGAGCAGAGAAATATTGTTGGGTGTCATCTGAACACTGAATCCCATATCCCCTATTAACTATACTCAGTGGCTTCACATATATTAAAGAAAACAGTGGTGGCAGGAATATTGTGCTGTGGCACCCCACAGCACAATATGGAGTAGTGGTTACACTGCTAGACTGGGACTTCGGTGATTGGGGTTCTAGCCCTCACTTGGCCAGGAGACCTGCTGGGTGCCTTTCTGGTCATTAATGCTCAGCCGGAACAATTCCACAGGGTTATTGTGAACATAAAACAGAGAGGAGGAATACCTTGTAAGCTGTCTTAGTTTTCTTGCAAAAGGAAGGAAGGCACAATATTGTTGTTGTTAGTTGCGAAGTCGTGTCCGACTCATCGTGACCCCATGGACAACACTCCTTCAGGCACAATATTAATGTAATGCAATAACAGTAATTGCCAAGGAGTTAGTACTCAATTCCTCAGCCCCACTCTCTGGAGCTGACCCTACAGATTTTTCTGGAGACAATATTTAATGAAGTTGTTACTTTACAGCTGCTCTTACTAAGAAGAAGTTATGATAGCTTGGGAATTAATAACCTTTTTCTATACTATACTATAGTATTTATTCAATACTATAAATACAGTATTGAAGGGCCTTGAGTGTTATTACTTTGTCCTTAAAGGGGTCAAATTTTATTGATTGTGTTTTTTTCTTAATAATCTATTGTTTTATTCTTTTAATCTTTTTAATCTTTGTGTTATATACCACTCCAGAGTCTGTTTAGATGTGCAGGATTACATAAATATTGGAAATAAATAAACTTATAGTTACATATACAGGCCAGGTATAGGATAAATCCAGTTTATAAAAGTTTTAACTTAGTAACTGGGTGGACGTTGAGAAAATTTTTCAATGTCTGTCAGGACTTGGAGACCTCACCAGGTCACAACAGATATACAGTGGTACCTTGGCTCACTAACGCCTCAGTTCATGACCAAATCAGGTCACAAACAGAAATTTCCGAAAAAATTTGCCTCAGTTCACGAACTCCACATTGGGTGACAACCACGATTGCGCCCATGTTGCCACACAAGCACGATCGCCATCTCGTCCGTCTCCCCCCCGAGCATGATTGCACCCACCTCCCCACCCCAAGCATGATTGCCATCGCACCTGCCTTCCCTGCACAAGCACAATCGTGAATGCGATCGTGGCCATCTCCCCCTCCCCCCAGCACAATCGCTATCATACAATTATCATCTGGACCCTCCCTCCAAACAATAAACCCCCCTGCCCCACCTAGGTTAGTGTTCTCTACTGTACTTTGTTTCTTTGTTTCAGTTTTTTGTGATTTAAAAAAAATATTTGCAGAACAGATTCACCTTATTTACATTGAACATTATGGGGAAATTTGACTTGGCTCACAACCAATTTGGGTTGTGACCAAAGTCCTGGAATGGATTAAGTTCGTGAGCCGAGGTACCACTGTATAAGGTACCAGATGTCTTCCAGAAAAGGTTATATAATTGATTCCCAATAGTGCAATCAATAGTTTGCACCTCTTTGTGGGATGTCTGTTAGTGAAGGTTAGGCTATCCAATGCCAAGGATTGAGGGAAGACTTTCCTACAATATCCCCAAATGTTAAGCTTGACTGTTTCTTCTGGGATGAATGTCAAGAATTTACATGTAAGACATACTTGAATGAATTACTGTGTCCTAAATATGTTTCATTTCCTGGGACCCCCTGCCATTAAGAAGCAAGACTGCATAGTCTCATTTTGGGTTCTGTTCGTTGGTTATAATCAGTAGATGATTAGGGAGTGGCTTCTATGGATAAGTGGCTGATGTGCAGTGTATTCTAAATTAGTAAATTCCACAGTGAGGGTGACAATGTAGCTTTATTTCCCAGCTCAGGTTTAAAGGACTTGTATTGGATCAACCTGAAAAACCTGGATAGTTGCATAGTCAATTCTCATGTGAGGTGCTTTTTCCTAATTTCCTCAAAATTCGGTTACTCCGTTTCAAGCTTTTTATTTTTTATAATCCTCATGTTGACTGGCTTGCTTTTCATGACTTGGCATGCAATTAATTATCAATTCAGTATGTGTTATCAGGTTAGATAACTCTTCAGGGAATATGCTGTTGCTAGTAAGTTCTTCCTTCTGGAATGTGATGTTCATAATTTGTTTTTTTCCCTCCTTGTTGAGCAAGTTGTCCCTCTGAATCCTTCAGCATATTTTGCAAAGAAGGTTGAGATAGGTCATCTGCAGAGCTCATACCTGACCAAAAAATGATCACCTCTTTGCGAGAAGCAGCAACAGCCAGGGTAGTGATGAGTATACAGGGCACCAAGTAAAGGAGGGTTGACTGACTGGCTTGCAAAAATGATGCTGCAAGAAAAGTAACTATGAGGCCATAACTGTATGCCAGAGTAGATGCTAGAAAATAGATCCCTGAAGAGTTCACTTGCATATCAAATCTGTTGCAGTATGCTACTAGAAAGCCTGGAAGTACAATATCCCCAAGCCCTACAGCAGTAAAAGAGCTATCATCCAGGATTGATGCTGAGGGTAGTATTGGTACTTTCAACAGAAAGGGGATCTCTTCAGAGTCAGATGACTTGAAAGCTGTCATGTCTGTGACACTTCTTCCTGTTTTGGTTAGGAAAGGCGTGACGAACAAACAGAATACATCATAAAACAAATGAGCAAACAGAAACAAACTACAGTTCCTTAAGGTAGGCATGTGGACTGTCTTGAGAATGTAAATGCCAATGGAGATTCCTAAAATGTCCTGCAAAATCCAGCTCCACTCTTTATTTCTGAAGATAACCCAGATTGCATTGACAAACATACACAGCACTGCTAGAAGCATTGTTTTGGCCTCTAGATCTTTGTGAAAATACGGAAAATGGATTAGGTGTTTTCCAAATGGGAGCTTGCTTATAAATGGAGCCAAACAACAGTATAGGCTAAAAGATGCATATAGACAGAAAATGCCAATCATTGCGTGCACCAGGTAATCATAGAAAGAGTAGAGAGCAAGAAGCATGAAGGAAACCATCACTGCACAAATACACGTGAAGTAGATATTGGTATCAACTGTTATCTCACCAAAACCTTCTTTTCTGTTTTTGATACATTGTTGCTTCTGTTTCTCTGTGCTTCCTGCCCAGTAGCTTCCTATAATGACTATGCCCATTGACATCAAATAGATGATCCCACTTTTGCATAGCGAGTCCACGAACAATTTCTTGAGAAGTAAGTAGAGAATGCCCAGATCACTGAGCAGAACCCCTGGGATAGTAATCTCCTCACAGTGACCCCAGTTGTATCCAGATTGCCGACTTCTAATGGGATATGGAGCATCTCCACCGAGAGTCAATAGTCCCTGTGTCCCATTAATTTGATGGAGTCTGGCATTCTCATAGAGATTGCAGTTGCCTTCCCGCACAGATGCAATTCTTGTGCTTAATCCACCACCATCATTGTCATCCTCTCCAAAGAATGAAGGCAGGCAGCACATGGCAGAGTAAGTGAGATTCTGAGTCGACCGCTCAAGGCTGAGCCAGTGGTTTTTGCTCTCTCCCTGATAAGATCTCATCCATTGTGAAGGGAAGAGGAAGCAGTAATCCCCTCCTTTTTCTGGACTGATGTGGATGATTCCTGGATTCTGAGCAAGTACAGGTAGAATAAAGGACAGGAACAAACTGGCTAGCAAATACGCTTTTATCCTAGGCATTCCATAGTTTTCCTTCATCCTTGCTAGAAACAGTCATCAAGTACTGCTTCGTTCTCTTCTTCTAAAAGGGAGTCAGTCCCTTATTTCCTTTAAGTATGAAGCTTAGGCCATGAGTCCTAAACTCTGCCTGCTACATGGTAAGCTCTTCCTGTAACCTTACACCCTCACCATGGATATAACTTTCAAGCTTGTTTGTTACATAATAACTCAACTTCCTAGCCATGGAGACAAAACCCACCCTTGTCTGCTAGACTAAAGACTTCATCTTTTTTTGGCCCTTGACTGATGTTGTTTGTTAGTAGTGGGTCTAATCCTCCTCTGTGGAACTGGAGGCAGAATTGCCCTTTGGCAGTGCAATGGTATTACTGCTTTTGTAATTTAATGTTTTGCTTAATTCTAGTTACTCCTGCAGAAACAGCTGAGATACAGGCATTTCATTTCATCAGTATCTTCTTCCAATATAATGTCAAATATTTATTGTTTTGATATTACAGTGGGATACAGCAAAATTTTTGAGGGTAAAGTGGAGGAATTTTTGGTGGAGGAATACAAAGAGAATGTACTATTGGAAGGTCATCATGAATAATGAGGTCAAGGAACTGTAGGACCTTTCGTCAACATTAGCCAACACAGGCTTGCAATTCACCAGTTTCCCATGCAAATCAGAATTGTCCCCTGGCAACTAGTAGAAGCTCCATTCCCCCAACAACCCTTAATGAGGTAGTGCCCATTAGAAAGCAGTTTCACTCTGTAGCCATGTCTAACATATAGCTGTGGGCTGAGGACTGAAAGCTAGGCCTTCTGAGTCTCTCATTTCTGAAATGGGGAATGGAATAAACTAGAACACTGCCTCTGAAATATACCTGACTCTACACCACAGTGACTCCTGTCTGCCTTCATCTTCCATGTTACCTTTCTTCTACATCTACTTTTCTTCCTCTCTTTCTAATGCCCTGCACTTGGAGGAGTGCTTCCCTTTCTCTTTCCCTCTCCCCCTGCCCCCCAATTCAGTGTTTTGCCAAGATGTGTTTGGTGATTGCTAGTGAGAAAGTTGGGTTTTGTATTGTTAAATTAGAATTGTAGCAGTGTTCTAATGATAAACATACATAGCAAACTGTTATTGCTATGTCAACAGTAATTTATGCCTTAATAAAGTACTACCTTTTAAAAGAGTAAAACTGTGTCTAACATTCATGAGATTCTATTTTTGCTGTGAAAGTTACTATTTCTAGGGGCATATAAATATTTATGAAGAAACCCTGTGTTCTTCCAACTCCTTCACATTTTTTGCACTTGCTTGTACCTGTTGTTTGCTGATCTGCTGCTGAGCAGGGTGCATGTGATTCTTCCCTATTGCCAAGGCAACTAGGCAGAAACCCTCACATATTGAGATGTGATTCCCACTGAAAGTAATGTATCACAGGAGTGTGCCTCCCATATTTTCGTGTGTAGCCAAGTGCACTCTTCTTTTAGTAAAGTGTGTGTTTGGATGTGTAGCCCAGGGTCAAAGCAGCTTGACCCTGTTGCTTGTGGGAGATGGGACATTCCCTCTTCTACCTGCTTGTGAACAGTTTTGTACCGTCGCTCAAAGGAGTAGGAAAACAATACGGGAAAGAAGAGGCTTATTTCATAGGAGATGAAATACTTCTCTAGCTCTCTTTTGGCTCACTGCTAGTTTAACGATTTTGGTAGAATTGTGTGCAGAGATGCTTACAGTGCTGATAGCTGGAACTTAGAGAACAGGAGTTTATTTAAATTTATTTGTCATTTATCTGAGCAACTACTGTTAAGTAAATGAGGAATACACAAAACAATCCTCCATTTTCACCGGTATTTCCTTTGTCTCAGCAACAACAGCAAAAACGTCCCAATGGTTATTTCATATATTGTGCATTTCCTCCACTCTTTTAACTTACAGCTTTTATTTAATATTTTAGATAAAGTACATTGTTAATATAAAAATAAAAATTAGCTACTTATACTAAGCATAAAGAGTGGTATATTTTAACCATGTTTTGTGATAAACTTTTGGGGGAATAAAACTGACATTATTGCTAAATCATATCTAAGCAAGATGTATGGCAGTTCGTGTAGTACAACAACTTTCCTGTAGCTACAAATCATAGGATGAATCTTGACATTTTGAAAATAACAATATAGATTTCATGATTAGGACCAGTGTAGTGTAGAGTTTAAGAGCGTAGGACTGGAATTCAGGCAATCTGGGTTCCAGTCCTCACTCAGGCATGGAGCCAACTGGGTGACTTTGGGCCAGTCACAGACGCTTAGGCAAGACAAACACAGGGTTGTTGGGATAAGATTGAGAGCAGGTGGAGGAGAATGATGTAAGCCACTTTGAATTGGTTAAAAGAAAAATGCTGGGATATAAATCCAAGGACGGACGGACGGAAGGATGGAAGAAAGATGTGAATATAGTATTGCCTAAACACTCAAATGTGAGAATGTCATAAGTTTGGACACACATAGCATATAATATTATCCACAACAGGATTTTGGTTGCATGGGGAGGCTGAACATGTCACTGACCACATTGCCATAGAACAGTAACTAGAAGTTTGGGTAATCCTGGATTGCCAAGAACAAGCTGCATACCTTTGCACATAGCCCGTTCCTCCATGTAGAAGTGGTTTCTTTAGCTTGTTGTCTGATGGGGATCCTGGCTTGTTGCCCCTGTACCAGTCACAGTTTGTAGTCAAGAAGAAAGGCTGCTAATCAAATCATAGTGTTGGAACTATATTACTCCTGCCTTGAAAGACATTTACTGGTTGTCATTTGTTTCCCAAACTCAACTCAAAGTATTGTTTTTAACCTTTAAAGTTCTAAACAGCTTAAGATATGGATATCTAAGAGACTGCCTGTCTCATTAAGAATCTGTTCCAACTATTAAGATATGAAGCAGAGTCCCTGTTGAGGAAACCCATACCCACAGAGGCCTGTTTCTCAGGTATGCATGAAAGGTTGTTATCCTGTGATGCTTGTGACTGTCTGTCTCATTAAGAATCTGTTCCAACTATTAAGATATGAAGCAGAGTCCCTGTTGAGGAAACCCATACCCACAGAGGCCTGTTTCTCAGGTATGCATGAAAGGTTGTTATCCTGTGATGCTTGTGACACTCCCAAACTGTGGAATGGGCCCCTGTGTGTACTGGTACTATAATTTAGAAATAAATAGCGATGACATTGGAAGAGAAGATGACAATAAGTGAAACATATATAATGAAATTCCTTATTTTCACCTGTAGGAAATTCACAGCTAGGTGCTACCATAGTAGACGCACTGGATACTCTTTATATTATGGGCCTTCATGATGAATTCAGAGAAGGCCAGGAATGGATTGACAATCACCTTGATTTCAGTGTGGTAAGTAGAACTTCTTTTTGCAGATGCGTGTGCCCAAACTAAGCTACAAAGGATGGACTACTCACAGACAGACAGTCAGGCTTACCATACATTGTATGCTAGGGTCCTGCATAGCAGAACCCATCTTGTCTATCCATCACTGCTCCAATCAGGACCTGTTTACTTTTGATTTCAATTAACCATAGTTAGTGTACTTTCCAAACTGTAAACTATGGTTAATCTTAACTAGGATTAGTTAAAATGAACCAGCGTTGTAAATTCGGCTTTGGTGTTGGCATGTTGTAACTAGCTCTTAGTAAGACTAACTGCAGTCTGCCTAGGTTCAGACTTAATGCTTAACTTATCTGCAATGAAAACAAAAATTCCTAATTCCAAGCTGCACAGGAGAGGGGTTGAGATTTGCTGTAACTCCTTCTAGTAACAATACACCATGCTTTATTGTTACATCCAAATGAGGACAATGCCTCCTCCTTCGTCGTGGCCTCTGTGCATCACACATATGGGTTCTGTGCCTGTGCAGTGCCTTTGGCCGGAAAGATGAACAGCTAACGGTTTTTGGCAGGAACTCCGCTCCCCCTCCCTCCTAGCATTATATAAGGAGCGGAGTGTCCACTACTTTCCAGTCTTTGCGACCGCTGTTCATTGTGCCTCGTGCCGCTTTGCTCTCACCTAGATCATTACTTACCTTCTCGCTTGTTGAAAAATTTCTCTTTTCTTAACAAGTTAGTATTCCCTTGTTCCTGTTAGTATTTCACTCTTCTTGCTTTTTCACTTACTCTCTCTTGTTCCTATAAAAAAACCCCCCAAAATATTATTCTCCTGCTTTTCTATCTTCTTCATTTTTCTACGATGGTGCAACGAGCGGCATTCCACAAGTGCGGAAAGTGCAGCTCCAAAATGCCCGCCGCGGACCCGCATGACTTGTGCTGCCTCTGCCTGGGGGAAGGGCACAGGACAGAAAAATGCGGCCACTGTTTGGCTTTTTCCAAACAGGCGAGGAAGAATCGGGAGAACCGCCTCCGCAAGCTCTTGTGAGACCAGGCTCTCCTCCAATCAGACCGGCTGGTGGCTAAGCCCCTACAGTGGCTCCACCCGAAGGCTGCCCAACTCAAGCCGATCTGCCGCAACGCCCGGCCTCTTCCTCCATTGCTCCGCCCTCACGCCCTTCGGAAGAAGGTGCTTCCAGCATGGCTGATCAGCCCGTTTCCCTTCCAAGGAAACAAAAGGAGAAATGAAAGCACAGTGATCCGGACAAGCATCCTGTGCATAAGAAGGCCAAGAAAGATAAGGCGGGCAAGCTGGTCAAGAAATCGAGGAATCCCGAGCATGCAAAACATCGCCACTCGGGTTCGGCGGCCTCCTTGATCCCAACTCCAGCCACGGAACTGACCCCCTTGGTCCTGACCATCCTGGCAGCTATGAGGGTTACTCCACCAGCCTCCCCACGCCGACTGGTAGCCGAACCTCTTCAGGATCCACGGCGTGGTTCCATCTCGGATGGGGAGATAAGAGATTCCCTGCCGAGACCTTGGTTGCCTACACCAATGCTACCTGTCCCTCTGGATACCAACATCGCCATCTCTCCTCCGAGAAGCCGCAGGAGCCGCTCTTTGGATGCTAGATCTGATGACTGGTACCAGTCCCGCTACTCCTCCACTCCGAGACGGGAAGAGTACCAATCCGTGGCCTATTACCCAGTTTCCAGAGGACAATCTTCGCCGCCACCTCCTCGGGATCGTTTCCATTCTACACCAAGGGACATCCCGAGGATTCCATCTAGAGAAAGCGGCAGATCAGAGTTGCCAGGAGATTCCTCTTCCAGTGCTCCACCCACTTACTGGATGGAATCTGATGAGTCGGAGGTTGACTCGACCTCGCCAGATGCAGGAGTTACTTCTCAAGGCCCAGGGTCACCTGAAGAACCGTATATCTCTTTCAACGAGCTAATGGGCAGACTGGTGAGGTCACTCGACATTGAGGCCCACCAACAACCAGGGCCGAGCACTGACCGTTTTTATGATGTAGTCAGGGGCAAAAGATCCACCTCCATTGCCTTACCACTCATAACGACTCTGAGGCAGGCAATGACTCAACCATGGGACCTCTCGGCCCACCCACAACCGACTTCACGTAAATACGAATCCATGTATCGGGTTCGTGAGGAGGACATCCCTTTCCTCCTCCGTCACCCCAAGCCGAATTCGGTTGTTGTGAATCAGGGCCAGGAAGGGCCAGGAAGCACGTGGACACACTTCGCCTTGTGCTAAGGAAGGAAGAAAAGTTGACTTCCTCACCCGCCGGGTGTACGCTGCTTTAGGTCTCAGATTACGAATTTCAAATTATGAGGCGGCCCTGGCGCTCTATCAATACTTCCTTATGCAGCGCCTAGATACCATCATTAACACCTTCCCAGGCAACCAGGGTGAGTTGCGAAAACTTTTGTTAAGGAAGCTATGCAAGTGGTGGTGCAACAGCTTTCCACAGCGAGGCACCACGTTGATTCTGATTCGAGGTCGCTCGTCGGTGCCATTTCCCTCCGCAGACATGCCTGGCTGCGTAATTGTAATTTTCCTGAAGAGATGAAGCGGGGAATTGAGGAGATGCCGTTCGACGGATCCGGTCTCTTCAATGCGAGGACGGACAGTAAACTGAAAAAGATCCATGAATCCAGAATGATGGCCCGGCATATGGAACTGCAGTCCCAGCCCCGATGTAAGTGGTCATGGTCACATCCGCAATACCACCAACAATTCCAACCTTGGCAACAACAACCACATCAACGCCAACAGCGCCGCAGACAGCAACCGTCCCAGCATTTCCACCAGGGCCGCCGTCATTTTGACACAGATCGGCGACAGCGCTGATGGGATGTGCGAGCCTTTCCTCTCCTCTCAACCTCACCCTCCCCTCTCTCATTTGCGGACCGACTGAATAGTCACCTTCCCATTGGGAGTCCATTACATCTGATGGATGGGTGTTATCCATTATCCAGCATGGCTATAGAATTGTATTCGACGTTGTTCTGTCATCAAATTTTATCTGTTTTACACCGGCCTCCTCGGTACTATTGGATGAAATTCACCAACTCCTTACTAAGGGAGCTGTTCGTTGCTTATCGTTGTCAGACGGACTCCATGGATTCTATTCTAAATATTTTACAGTCCCAAAATGAGATGGGGGTCTCCGACCCATATTGGACTTGAGAGCTCTCAATAAATTCATAACACCAAAGAAGTTTCGGATGACCATGCTCCAAAATATACTTCCGTTGCTGGGGAGAGGGGATTGGTTTGCCTTGTTGGACTTGAAAGATGCCTATTTTCATATTTCAATACATCCACGTCATAGGCAATTCCTTCATTTCGTGGTAGGCTCTGAGATCTATGAATTCAAGGTGTTACCGTTTGGATTGGCCACTGCACCAAGAGTTTTTACGAAGTGTATGGCTCCTGTTTGCGCACAGCTTCGACTACGTGGAATTCGGATATATCTGTACCTTGATGATTGGTTGTTGGTTTCCGACACTAGGGCAGGACTTTTGTCTGCCGTTGATATTACTTGTGCTCTTTTACAAGACCTTGGACTCTGCATTAAATCAACAGAAGTCTTCTCTTATCCCTGCACAGACGATCAACTTTATTGGAGCCCGGCTGGATTCACGCCATCGCTCAGTGCATCTCTCGGATTCGACGAGAAAGGACTGTTCCTGCCCGATCTATCCAAAGCCTGTTGGGACACATGGCTGCATCCATCGCTGTGGTTCCACATGCCAGACTCAGACTGCATCCTCTTCAGTTATTCTTCAACAGAATGTTCCGACCACACAGAGATCCACCTACCAAACGGATTCAGCTCCCGGCCTCCGTTCTTCAGTCCCTGTCATAGTGGACAGAACCAGCCAGTTTGAATGTTGGTGTTCCGTTTCGGCCTTGGTACCCTACAGTGACTCTCGGTACCGACGCGTCTCTTCTCGGATGGGTAGCCATTTGCTCTGGACTACGTACCCAAGGGATGTGGAGTCCCAGGGATTCCAGGAACCACATCAACTTTCTGGAACTTCTTGCTCTTTTCAAAGCCCTGCAATCGTTCGAAGATGTGCTTCTTCATTAGGTTGTCCAGGTAACTTCGGACAACATGGCTACGGTCTTTTATCTGAACAAACAAGGGGGAACCCGGTCCCCGAAACTAACCTGTCTGTCCATCAAAATTTGGGACTGGTGCATACCGAGAGGTATCACTCTTCTAGCAGTACATCTTGCAGGCATGGACAATGTAGAGACAGACCTCTTGAGCAGACATATGTCGCGGTCACACGGATGGGAACTGGACCATCGGGTTCGCGGCAGACTGTTCCGCCTCTCGGGTCCACCGGACATATACCTGTTTGCCACCCGACAGAACAGGGTGTGCATGAACTATTGCTCCAGAGCGGGGATAGGACAGGGGTCATCCGGGGACGCCTTCATGATCTCCTGGACCAACCTGACTTTTTACGCTTTCCCGCCGATCCCCCTCATCATGAGAGTGTTGGCAAAGATTATTCACGAAGGGGCCACAGGGCTACTGATAACCCCATGGTGGTCGCACCAACCATGGTTCTCAACTCTCTTTCACATCTCTCGGGAAGATTTTCTTCAGCTCCCTCTCCTTCCTTATCTCATTACTCAGGAGAGAGGCACGATACGACACCCAGACCCATTGTCACTGAAATTGACTGCCTGGAGGATCTGATAACTGTATGTACTGCACCAGTGTCGATGCCACCAGCGAGCCCCACTACCTCTACTCCACAGACTTTACATCCAGATCTGCTATATATTCTCGAAACTGCATTAAGACCGTCCACTAGGAAGTCATATGCAGCGAAATGGCGTAGATTCTCCCGCTTTGCCGAGTCTCACTCATTTCCGGCGTCATCGGCGTCGATTCAGCAGATTCTTCAATTCCTCTTCGAATTGCACCAGTCTGGACTAAAACCTTCTTCTATAAAAGTATATACAGCAGCAATTTCTCACTACTGTGGAACTGTTCAAGGTTTCTCTATTTTTTCTCAACCTCTGATTAAAAGATTTTTGAGAGGATTGGGTAACCTCCATCCGACAATAAGGCCTTTAATGCCCACTTGGTGTCTTTCAGTGGTTTTGCAGGCACTGACCCGACCACCTTTCGAACCCATGGCGACAATCGATTTACGCCTTGTCTCATGGAAGACTGCTTTCCTAGTAGCTATTACTTCAGCCTGTAGATCATCTGAACTTTGCACCCTTAAGGTAGACCCTCCTTTTTTGAATTTTCATAAGGAAAAGGTAGTTCTACAGCTGGATCCGTCTTTTCTTCCAAAAATTGCTACCTCATTTCACATGCAGCAGGAGATCGTTTTGCCAGCGTTCTTTCCAGGTCCTTTGAATCCGATAAAGAGATCCCTGCATATGCTGGATGTTTGTTGTTGCTTAGCCTTTTATAGGTCTAGGACTGAATCTGTTCAACACTCCAATAGACTTTTTGTTAAATACTCGGAACACGACCGGGGCTATCCGGTCACTTCACAACGACTTTCCAAATGGATAGTGCACACAATTGCGCTGTCTTACCAATTGGCTAAATTGGACTTACCATCTACTCCAAGAGCTCATTCTACAAGGGCTGTGGCTGCTGCTTTGGCTTTTGCATCGGGAGTTCCGATGGAAGATGTTTGCAGAGCTGCCACTTGGGCTACCCCGTGTACCTTTGCCAGACACTACAGACTTGATGCTGCGCCAGACAAGACTGCTCGTTTGGCAGGGCTGTCCTCTCTTCTATTCTTCGCTGATGACACCTCCCTCCTCCAAGTCTGGGTAAGCTTGTTATTCTACCCATGTGTGTGATGCACAGAGGCCACGACGAAGAAGAGCAGGTTGCTTACCTGTAACTGATGTTCTTCGAGTGGCCATCTGTGCAGTCACACAACCCACCCTCCGACCCCGCTTGGTGTCATGGGTGGTCCGACTTCCTTCTCTTCGATGCTAGGATCTCTTTAGATATGTGTCGTACCACTGAGATTTTTGGCTTTTTTGCCATTATGACAATAACTTTATTAAGAGAGCGAACGTCGGTCTTTCAAAGACTGGAAAATGGCGGACACTCCGCTCCTTATATAATGCTAGGGGGGAGGGGGAGCGGAGTTCCCGCCAAAAACCGTTAGCTGTTAATCTTTCCGGCCAAAGGCACTGCGCAGGCGCAGCACCCATATGTGTGACTGCACAGATGGCCACTCGAAGAGCATCAGTTACAGGTAAGCAACCTGCTCTTCCCATGATTGTTTTCAGAAATATTTTGGGCTTCTGCTCTTCATGAGGTGATTCAGATTTACTATTACATTTGCTGGCTCTCAGCCAGAAGGTTCTGGTATTAATTTGCCTATCCATTTGCTATATATCACTGATTCAAAATCGGTACCATCCTGCTATGTGCATACAGAAGGCCATAAGAATGTGTGCTAAATGTGGATACACTGTACTAGCCTCTATCTTACAGACTTTCCCCTTTTTCTCTTCTAAGAATTCAGAGGTATCTGTCTTTGAAGTCAACATCCGTTTCATCGGTGGTTTGCTTGCAGCCTATTACCTGTCAGGACAGGAGGTAAATGAATTATTACGTATTTGTGGACATATGTGCGCATCACAGGAATGTCTTAAAGGGAACCAAATCTTGTTTTCTTGCCTCTTCATAGTCTCTTTGGTAACTATTCATGAACTGATGGATGTTTTCATGGATGGATGAAATTTAGAAAATTCAATAAGAGGATGGAATTTGATATTGGCCACAGAAATCGATATCCTGAGATTCTCCCTTTATTTTAATGAAAAAGGACATTACAATAAAATCTCTGATTGGGAATTTGGTAATGGTTGCTTTGGTTCTCTGAGGAACACGCTTTGCTTCCCTTGCATATTAAGAAAATCTGTGAAAGCTGACTTTATTTGTGTAGTTTATCCAGAATGCAGAATTCAGGTTTTTTTGGCACAGCATTTTGGTTCAGCTACACTTCGTAGCCCTTTTCTGTCACTGTTTTC
This sequence comes from Varanus komodoensis, assembly GCF_004798865.1. Taxonomy (NCBI): domain Eukaryota; kingdom Metazoa; phylum Chordata; class Lepidosauria; order Squamata; family Varanidae; genus Varanus; species Varanus komodoensis. Next base: position 3,034,945 of record NW_025336223.1, on the reverse strand, counting down.
CCATTTATGTATGTATGTGTAAAAACAAAAATTAAGATGATTTCAAAACAATAACAATAAAACAGTAAAATACTAAAATATTAGGACATTTAAAATGTAGATTAAAATGATGTCATCAAACCTTTGTAAAAGTCAAACAGGGACACATTTGGGGAGTGACACAGGAGAAAGCCCATTCATGGAAGCCTGACAAATAGGTCTTTCTGGATAAGGGTGACCACGAAAGAACCTCTCTTGCTGATCTTCATAACCAGGCAGGTTCATAATGGGAGAGGTGATGTACTATTGTATTTCAATGTATTTTATCATGTTGTAAGCCGCCCCGAGGTTTCGGCAAGGGGCGGCATAGAAATGTTATAATAATAATAATAATAATAATAATAATAATAATAATAATAATAATTCCTTGGAAAGCCAGACCCCCTAAGCCAGTGATAGTGAACCTTTTAGAGACCGAGTGCCCAAACTGCAACCCAAAACCCACTGATTTATTGCAAAGTGCCAACACTATAATAAAACCTGAAATCTGAGGTTTTAGTTTAGAAAAAACACCTCACAGCCAATCCAAGCAAATCCTTGGCAGCGCACTGACTGGCCCTATGTAAGCTCAGACAAGTCGCGGGAAATGAGTCGTGACTTGTGACATCATCGCCTGGCGCCGCCACTCCTTTCTGAGCATGTGCATGGCTCCTATGTGTGTTGTTATCTGATACTTGGCTGCTGGGGTGATGCTGGGGTGACTTGGCTGAGGTGCTGATGGAGGGGGCTCTGTGTGCCTGCTGTAGCACGCGTGCCATAGGTTCAACATGACTGCACTAACCCTACCCTGGTGCACTCCCCTAACCCTAATATAGGGCTACAGTTCTATTGAAAAGAGAGGGATTTTGAAAAAGCCTTCCTTGAGTAGCTGTTTCTGCACAGCTCATCATTTCTACCCCTTCTTCTAAACACATTCCAACCATCAAAATCATGCCAGGACACCTCATTTTTCTAAGCCTAACCCTACCCTGGTGCATACACCTAACCCTAATAGAGGGTGAATGTTCCATTGAAAAGAGGGCGATTTTCTAAAAGCCTTCCTTGAGTAGTTTTTTCTGCAGAGCTCATCATTTCTGCCCATTCTGAACACATTCCAACCATCAGAATCATTCCAGGACACCTTGTTTTTCTAACCCTAATGCAGTGATGGTGAACCTTTTAGAGACCGAGTGCCTAAACTGCAACCCAAAACCCACTTATTTATTGCGAAATGCCAATACTACAATAAAACCTGAAAACTGAGAAAAACTAGAAAAAACAACTCACAGCCAGTCCAAGCAAATTTATATACATCCTTGGCAGTGCACTGACTGGCTATGCGAAAGCTCGGACGAGTTGTGGCTAATGAGTCGCAGTGCATGATGTCATCGGCTGGCACTGCTGCTCCTTTCTGAGCATGCATATGGCCTCTGTGTGCGCTGTTATCCGATGCTTGGCTGCTGGGGCGATGCTGGGGGGACTTGGCTCATGTGCCAACAGAGAGGGCTCTGCGTGCCCACTGTGGCACGCATGCCATAGATTCGCCACCACTGCCCTAAGTCATTTTGCCTTTGAAGATTAATACCAATAGCTTGGATTGAGCCTAGAAAGCAATTGGCAACCAATGCAGATCTTTCAAGGCAGATTTATTATGGTTTTAATCCTGTGCAGTGGATAGCAGCTCATTACTTCTGAACACTATTCAGGAGGAGCCCCATAGAGAGTGTGTTGCCATAGTCTGGATGTACTGTAAGCAGGGCATGTGTAACTGTTGACTGATTCATGAAGGGGTGTAGCTGACATACCAAGAGTAATTGTACAAATGGATTTTTTGCTGGTACATTCCTTGATGGTGATCCAGCAGCAGCATATGGTCAGAGAGTATTCCCATTCTTACGGTTTTCTCCCTTCCCAAAGTGTTGCTTCCACTGGTGGGCAGTGTAGCAAAGCAGCATGGGGTTGGAAATTTTGGATGAGAAGGCAAGAGTGAAAAGGGTTAAGTAGTCTCTCCACCTCCTTGGGAGAAAGTCACCCAAGATATCTGGGCATCCCCACATTTGTAGTCTGAGGGCCACAGATTCCTGACCTGGGGTTTTAATGTCCACATCTTGACTAGGGAGTCTTTTATGCTTCTGGACTCAGCTTTCCTCTTTAATGTTTCTCCCATTATGTTGACCTTTCTGGTTTCCATTGTAGCTTGACCTTTGCTTCCTGCTTAAGGTGAGCTATTCTTTCTGTAAGCCACAGAAGATTGTTCTCCTGATTTTTTGGACCCATAGTGAAATGTATGGCATATCTAGGCCAGTGTGCATGGACTTCTTAAGCCTTCCTGCAACCTACGTTATTTTAGGAGCCTTGTTTACTTTGCATTTTACGCTTTGGAATTAATGTGCTGTTGTACCCTAAGATGTTGTACTGAACTGTTTAGGGCCATTATCCGAAAAGTCCTAATGCAATGTCTCCTTCTGCATACTCCTGCCTGGATCTTAAGATCATTGGTGGAGGTCCTTCTCCAAGAGCCCTCCTTGAAAGAGGTGAGGAGGGCTATTACTAGGAGAAGGGCCTTTTCAGTGGTGGTAACCTGATTGTGGCATGTGCTCCCCAGAGAGGTTCACCTGGTGCCAACCTTTTGTTCATTCCAGTGCCAGGCCAAAACCTTTTTATCTACCTAGTTTTTAATGTTCGTTTTAATGTATTCTGATCTATTGTATTTTTAAATCAAGAACCGTGTTCCTTGTTTTAATGTTTTTAATTCTTTGTGTACCATCTTGAGATTTTTTGAGACTATAAGATGGTATAGAAAAATTTAAAATACATAAGGCTGGTTCCAAGCTTATCAGGGATTTTTACTGAAAGCGGCAGTTCTTCATCGTGCATCACCCATATATGGGTGTTGCGCCTGCGCAGTGCTTTTTGCCAGGGAGATTTAAGAGCTTTAACAGCTTTAGCGGGAACTACGCGCCCACCCTGTGGGATAAATGGACAGAGTGCCCACCCCTTTGCCAGTCTGCTTGCAACCACCATTTGCTGTGCCTCAGGCCTTTTTGCTTGTCTCCTTGTCTTTTTGCAGTACTTACTTTACTCTTTCAAATATTTCTAAACTCTTAACTTTGTCTTACCCCTTCTTGATCTAAAACCCTTTACCCAGTTGTTTGCTACCCTAATGAACCCTGCTTTATGTCTTTCCCCTTCCCCCTAACCCCCTTTCCAAATAATAAATAAATAAACCCTTCTATCATCTTACTCTTGAGTTATACCTCTCTTTACTGCTGTTCTTTCCTCCTCCTTCTCTTGATGGCACAGTGGACGGCCTTCCACAAGTGCTCTCAGTGTGGAGCTAATATGTCTCCTGCTGACCCACACACCCTCTGTCTCCTCTGCCTAGGAGAGGGACATAGAACCGACAAGTGCAGCCACTGCCAATCATTCACTAGGCAGACTCGGAAAAACCGAGAAAATTGGCTGCGCGAAATGTTGTGGGACCAAGCTTTGGTTGCCATGAAGTAAATCTCGGCTGATAGTGGCTCCTCTGTGGCTCCAGGGTCTTCTAAAAGTGCCCCCTCTCGCTCATCCAAAGAGGATTCAGCCAGTCCCGATGGAAAGTGCTCCTCTCATTCTTCTCTGAGGTAACATAAGGAAGCATGTTGGGTCCAAAGAAGCTTCGAAACCTAAGCGTCCCAAGAAGGACAGACCTCTCCCAATGCTATTATTACAACCCAGGGTCCCAGTTCTCCTAGTGACACCTAAGGTCGGTTCTCGGAGCTGCTAGCACATATGACATAGTCCCTTGAAATCGACGTTCAACAGTGCACTGATGTGAAGCAGGATAATATCTACTATGTGGTTCGTAAAGAAGACTCCACTCCAACTGCCCTGCCATTTATTATCACCCTTCGACAGGTGATGACAGACTCTTGGCTACTACCTAACCACCCTCATCCTACCTCTCATCATCTGGAGGCCATGTATAAAGTTCAGGAGCAGGACATACCATTCCTCTTAAAACATCCCCAACAGTTACCGAGTCAACACAGGGCTGCCAGTCCAGGGAACATTCTACTCAATTGGACAGAGAGGGATGCAAAATTGACATGATGTCTCGCCGCATCTACAGCACCATGGGACTCAGTCTACGCATTTCCAATTACAAGACCACTATGGCCCGTTATCAATATTTTCTGCGCAAAAGATCAAGTCCCTCGCTGCATTCCTCGCAGACCAGCAAAGGGAACTGGCCGCATCTTCATCAGGGAGGTAATGCAGTTCTCAAAACAACAGCTTACCACAGTGAGACATCATGTCAATTTCAACTCAAGGGCACTTGTCCGTGCTGTAGCCCTCCAACGCCATGCCTGGCTCAGAGTGGGCAACTTGCCACAGGAAACGAAGCAAAGGGTCAAGAATACGCTTTTCAATGGCATCAGTCTGTTCCACTCTAAGACCAACGACAAGTTAGAACATATGTACAAGGCTCGCCTCATTGCACGTTGGATGGAGTACTCCACTCAACTAAGACGTAAGTGGCCATGGAAAAGATCTCAGTACTGGCCCTTCCGACCCTATCACCAGGGATATATCCCTCTGACCACCAGCAATTTGGGCAAAGATAGCCTCGGACCCGACAATCCAGTGCCCCACACTACAAACAGCCCAGACGCCGAGCTGATGCTGACAAGCGTCCTCACTGATGGGACACATGGACCTTTCCTCAGTCCTTCAACCCACCTTCCCCTCTCCCTTTTGGGGATCGGCTGCAAAGTCAACTCTCCATCTGGGAGCCCATCACATCTGATAGGTGGGTTCTTACCATCGTAGAGCACAGATGTAAAATCAGGTTTGAGACTGTGCCGCCTTCCAGCCTGATCCAGTATACAGCAGCCTCTGCAGCCCTCCTGGAAGAAGTCACTGAGCTACTTCGTAAGGGAGCAATCCGAAAACTTAATCGTTCTGAAGGACTGCACGGTTTCTACTCCAGGTACTTTATGGTATTGAAAAGAGACAGGTGTTCGCCCCATTCTGGATTTACATGGGATTAATAAATACATCAAAACCAAAAAAATCGGAATGGCCGCACTCCAGAACATACTTCTGTTGCTCAGAAAAGAGGATTGGTTTGTATCCCTGGACTTAAAAGACGCATACTTCCATCCTGCTCACAGGGGCCTCCTTCAGTTCACTGTCGGTACTGAAGCCTATGAGTACAATGTTCTCCCTTTTGGGCTCGCTACCACTCCAAGGGTCTGTAGGAAATGCATGGCTCCTTTCTGTGCCCACCTCAGGCTTCAGGGTATCCACATCTCTCCTTACCTGGATGATTGGCTCATCGTCTCCTCCTCCAGAGATGACCTACTGACTTCAATTGACACCACCTGTTCCCTGCTTGACCATTGGGTCTTTGTATCAATGCTGAGAAATCATACCTTGTTCCCTCCCAGGTCATCAACTACTTTGGAGCATGCCCGGATTCCCTTTACACACGAGCCTTCCTACCTTCAAACTGACAAGTGAGACTGATAACTTCTGTATGACAGATTACCACTTAATGGACTGTTTCAGCACACTCCATTCAACAGGTGCTCAATCATATGGTGTCCACGGTATCGGTGGTGCTGAATCCGAGACTATGAATGTGACCATTGCAGTTGTGGTTCAATTGTAATTTTCATCCAGACCACGATTGACCGAACCAACTATTACGACTTCTACATTCAGTCCTCCAAACTCTATCCTGGTGGACTATTGATACCAACCTTTCTTGCAGAGTACCATTCCGTGCACCAGAACTATACTGATGCCTCCCTGACTGGATGGGGTGCCCACTGTGTGTCTCTTCGGACCCAAGGCACCTGGCATGGACATGAGAACACCAGGCATATCAACTATTTGGAATTGCTGGCGGTCTTCTAGGCACTGCGTTCCTTTCAGGCCATCCTATAAGGCCACACGGTCCAGATTTCATGGGGCAACGTAGTGACTGTGTTCTACATAAACAAGCAGGGTGGAATGAGATCGGTCCCATTAGCGCACCTCACCCTCCACATGTGGAACTGATGCATTGTCCACAGGATCACTCCTCGAGCAGTTCATCTGGCCAGCGTCAACAGCAAGGAATCTGCCTCCCTCAGCAGGCACATGTCCACAACTCACAAGTGGGAGTTGGATCGTCAAACTTGTCACCATCTTTTCCAGCTGTGGAGAACACTGACCATAGACCTGTTTGCTACATGGGACAACTCTGTCTGCAGGACTTACTGTTCCAGAGCGGGGATCAGTCTGGATTCGACCGGGGACGTACTCATGATTTCCTGGGAGAATGAGTTCTTCTATGCATTCCCTCCAATCCCGCTAATAACAAAGACTATAGTGAAGATCCATCACGACAATGCTCACGGCATCCTTATCACTCCCTAGTGGCCTCGACAGTCCTAGTTCCGCACTCTCCTCCAGCTGTTCAACAATGAGTTCCTACATCTACCTCACATCCCTCACCTTCTCACTCAAGAACAAGGTGCTATACGGCATCCAGACCTGTGATCCCTGAACCTCACCGCTTGGGTCATTCACTGACTGCTTCTTCAACTTCATCTTCGAAACCGACTGCATCTTCAGTACCAACTATTGCCTTTGCTCATCCTGCTAACTCCTTTGGATCTGACAAAAACGCCTCCTTCAGGATCAATGTTTGCATTGTCTACACTTGCTTCCACAAGATCAGAGACTCCTTCTATGCCACCATTACACTCGCTACTGACCCTGGTACCAACAGCATCTTCAAATCTGACACATCTTCACTCAGACATTTTCCAATTTGCACTACAACCAAACATACAATGCTCCTATAATGCTAAGTGGAAGCATTTCACCTCCTTTGCTGCTGCTAACCAATTTCTACTTCAATCTGCCACCACTGTGAACGTTTTACAATTCCTACTCTCGTTACACTATGGGGTTCTCAACCTTCCTCCATTAAGGTGTATACCACAGCCATCTCGCATCATTGAGGATGTATTGGAGGTTCGTTTGTTTTCTCCTGTTACCTGGTGTGAGGATTACAAAACCTACAACCTCTGATCCGATTGGTTGTCCTGATGTGGAGCCTTTCTGTCATTTTGCAGGCTCTCACCAAAGCTCCATTTGAACCACTGGCTACTACCGATTTCCGCCTTCTCTCATGGAAAACGGCTTTCCTAGTTGCTATCACATCGGCCAGAAGAACCAGCGAATTGTGTGCTCTTCGCATTGACCCTCCATACCTCAATTTCCACAAGGAAAAAGTCGTTCTCTGTACCAACCCACCTTTTCTGCCTAAGGTTGTGGTGCCTTTTCATCTTAATCAAGACATTGTTCTACCAGCTTACTTCCCAGCTCCCTTGACACTGATTGAGCGCTCTTTACACAGCCTAGATGTCCGCAGAAGTTTGGCCTTCTATCTATCCCAAACTGAGTCATTCAGGAAAACAAAACGGCTTTTTGTCATATACTTGGAACATGACAAGGGAGCACCTGTCAGCACTCAGAGACTGTCGAAATGGATCGTCGAAACGATTGAACTCACTTAACCACCTCTCCAAACTGGACCTACCTGTTACTCCAAAAGGACATTCCACAAGAGCTGTTGCCACTTCTTCTGCCCTTCTTGCGGGCATTCCACTTCATGATATCTGCAAAGCAGCCACATGGTCTACCCTGTGCACATTCATGAAGCACTATCACTTAGACATCAAGGCCAGACAGGACTGCTCCTTTGGCCGCTCCATCTTGTCCACAGTTCTTCAGTGACGACACCATCCCGCCTCTGGGTGTGGTAAGCTTGTTAGTCACCCATATATGTGTGATGCATGGAGACCATGATGAAGAAAGGCATGTTGCTTACCTGTAACTTTCGTTCTTCGAGTGGTCATCCGTGCATTCAAACAACCCGCCCACTGGCCCCACTTCAGTGTCGGTGACTGGGTAGACTGTATAGTCTATACTTCCTTATGGAGCAGGGTTCTATACTGGCCAGCTTCAGCTAGGGGCGAATGGACGGTCTTCAGCTGACTGGCAAAGGGGCAGACACTCCACCCATTTATACTATGGGGGGCGGAGTTCCCGCCAAAACCGTTAAAGCTTTTAAATCTTCCCGGCAACAGGCACTGCACAGGCTCAGCACCCATATACGTGTGAATGCACAGATGACCACTCGAAGAACAACAGTTACAGGTAAGCAACCTGCCTTTGCTTGAAGAGATTGTAAAACAGCTACTCAGAGAACACAGAGAATGTCATGGCAAGTTTCTCAGACTCATGTTGGCCCCAGTATTTAATGCTTGCTGAGAAAATTGTCTCAAGACTTGGAAAGAAGCGTTCAGAGTGTTGTCGTGGCTGAATATGTGTGAATCAGCAGGGTGAACTGAATCCAGACAAGATGGAAGATCTTCATGTGTGCTCCTTATTAATGGAGAGTTGAAGAAGAGTGTGCCGAGGGGCGGTTTTTATAAGCGTGTCTCTTTCCCTGAAAGACCACATGCATCTGGGTGTGAGGGTGCATGTGTGGGCAGGTAAGAAGGGCCTGTGCACTTAATGCACATTTACCAGGAAATGAGTCACATTGAACTCCTGAAGAGGATTGGACTGTAAATAACAGGTAGTGGTCTAACCACCTTTCTTCTGTTACAGGTATTCAAGACAAAAGCAGTGCAACTTGCAGGAAAACTTCTTCCTGCCTTCAACACACCCACAGGGATTCCATGGGCAATGGTGAATTTGAAAAGGTATGAGATTTAGGGTGAGGACCATGCTGGCAATTAGAAGAGGTGTAAATCATAGATTTGGGCTGCTCAAGGACTGCAGAGGGACACTCTGTGTATTTAGTATATATGTGGTGCGTTGTCTTTCTTTTCATAAAAGTGGAGGTATTATCTTAAGCTGTTTGCATACTCAGGTTCCTGTGTTAGGCTTGCTTTATTGGTTCTTCCTTGTTGTTGTTTTTTTCAATTTGTTTCAGTGTTTTTCTTTTGTTCTTTATTTCATGCTTTAATTAGTTCCTTTTCTTACAGTGGTGTTGGTCGCAATTGGGGATGGGCTTCAGCTGGCAGCAGTATCCTATCAGAATTTGGTACGCTTCACATGGAATTTGTTCACCTGAGTTACCTAACTGGCAATCCAATCTACTATGAAAAGGTTAGCTTTGGGCTGCCTTTGTGATATGATTTTTAAGAGTTTGTGTAACACTGACAGTTGATAACACAAATAATGCAGTAATCTTAAAATGTGTCTACTTCCTACATATTTATGCTTTTTCTTTTAGGTTATGCATATTCGTAAACTACTTCAAAAAATGGACCGTCCCAATGGGCTTTATCCTAACTACTTGAATCCAAGAACTGGACGCTGGGGGCAACGTGAGTATTTCCTTCTCAGAAAAAAGTGTGGGTGTGCATATGTATGGTGTGTATAAAATAGATATGAATAGAAAATCCAATTCAGACATTACAGCCAAACCATGATTTAGCTACCATGCACTGACTTCATGCTCCCATGTTCCCTCCTTCCTTTACATGTTCTAATTTCAACCCTCACTTCCTGGTTTATGGTAATCAAGTTTAACATTATGTCTGATAAAACCCTCCCGTGGCTACCTGAAGCACTGTTTGCCACCAAAGCAGAAATGGAAAACCAGTTCAAGATTCCTTCTTTGCCAGTTCTATTTTGGAATGAAACCTCAGTAGTGTTTGAGATAAAATTTCCATGTGGTCTAGAAAGCTGAAATGTATTGCAGGTAGACTGACACCTGAAAATGGGGTTGTTGTATACCTCTTCTTCAAAAAGAGGGGACTCAGTTTTACTCTAATAATTGTTAAGGAACTTTCACTCTAATAAGAAATATGTATCTTATATAAATATACAGTCAAACCTCAACTTTCACAGGTTTTAGCTTTCACAAATTTGATTATTTGTGAGTTTGCCATCAATAATTAAATAGGATTTTTAAAAAGTTTTGCAGTCTACTGCAGAAAATTGCAGATGAAGTACATAGACTAGAAAATACCTGATATATAGGAGTATTTTTCTGAAACATACTTCCTGGTTGCTCATTCCACATGTTATTACTGTATATATCAGCATATAAGTTGACATTTGATACTAAAAACGGCAAGACAAAAATTGGGGGTGTATACTATATGCTAGTATATATGGTATATCAAGAAAAAAGAAAGGGAAATTGGTGAAGCCATTGCTGCAGCTACACTAATGAGCTTGAAGACTCACATGCGTGGCAGCTGTGGGGAGAAGCAATCCAGTACATGCATGGTCAGCAGTTGTAAGAGTTAAGGTTGAGGGAAGGGCTAGAGGCATTCATGTTTTTTTTCTTACTTTGGCAGAAGTCCAGTGCCCCTAACCTCCATGAATGTGGAGGGCTGACTGGACATGAAAAGGGGCATTTTAACTTTGTCCCTCTATCTTTTGAGCAAAAGGATGAAGCACATGCTCAAATGAATTAAGTTCTACATTTTTAGCTGGAAAATTGAAGTATGGTTACTATTCACACATGCTTGAGATTAAGCTGTGTTGAATAGATCCACAAATGTACTATATTCTCCTATTTGTATTCATCAGTAACTGACATACAGAGGCACTTTGCCTCTGATTCTGGGGGACAACGGTCATAAACTATCAAAGACGTCTTCCTCATTGATCCACTCTAGAAGGTAACGTTCACTCCCTTTTCAGAATCCTGAACTCCCCCCCCCCAAAAACACTTCTCGCAGGGTTTGACTTGGGGGGAGTGACTTGCCAGTCAGGAGAAGGGTGTTCTTCATGGCAGATGGGAGCAGAAAAGAAAGGGGCAGAACTGTGAAGGGGGAGGCCATAAGACCTGACTCCATGGGTCATTGGTTTTCCACCATTACACAGAAAAGTACATTGTTCTTCATCTTGATGGTGGGAAGTTTAATCTGAGCATTTCATGTCAAAGCTCTGGCAGTATGCAACTACTGGATTGTGAAAAATAGTGGAAAATGTTCATTCTGTTTCTGTTTTGAGGTTTATTCAGTCAAATTGAGTGTTTGATCCTAGATCTGACATTAAGGATTTTTGTCCAATCAGGGAAATAGTACATTTAAGTTCTGTCTTGCAAGCCAAAGTGCTTGTAAACCAATCTATGATAGGAGGATTTGCTTTATTTTGTTAGTGATACAAAATGAGAGGTGCCTATATATTCAGTGTTCTGAATACAAGGCTTGTAGAAGTTGGTTCTAAGAAAATGAGAACTCTAAGGCGTTCAAATTTGAGGTAGATTGCTAGAATGTTTGCAATGTTTTAAAATATTAGTTTAGTTATTCAGACTGAAGACTTTGCCTTCGCAAGTATAGATAGCATTGTATATACTTATGTATGCACACATTCTCTCTCTTTGCTTTGTGCAGATCACACATCCATGGGTGGTTTGGGAGACAGTTTCTATGAGTACTTGCTGAAAGCTTGGTTGATGTCCGATAAGATGGACGTGGAGGCAAGGAAAATGTATGATGATGCTATTGAGGTGATTATAGTGCACTGATTCCCCTCCCCCCACAAACAATACAAATGTTGATTTTTTGAAAGTTTCTTTTTCTTCTAATTGAGATGATCCTTTACAGAGCAGCCAGGTATATGTGATTCTTTTCTATTTTGGTTAATGTTTGAAAACAAAAAATCACCAAACTGAACATACCCTACTAGCAACCTACTGTAATCTTTCAGATACGTGATAACCTTGACTTCCTGTTCCACCTATCCCCTTTGGTCTTGGGCAGCCAGCAAGAAGAGGAGCTTTATGACAGCACTTGTCTAGTAGTTGGCATTTGGACTGATGGATCTCAAGCTGTGCAGGATTGTATTAAGTTCCACATTTTACCATAAATGAACCAGCTATGTAGGTTATGTGAATATAGTAAGAACTGGATTTTAATACAGTAACAAGAGCCTTCTCACTCAGTATTATTTCAACAGTATCGTAACTGAATAAATGAGTGATGCCATCCTGAATGTGGCTTCCTAGGCTTAATTAATTTTACTAGCTAAGCTTATTTGATTAAACATAGTAGGTGGTCCTTTTGGGTCCTACAAGCATTGCAATTGAATTAGAGATTTCCAAAGATAATTGCAAGGATTAGCATTAAGAGATCGACAGAAAATGATCAGAGGACTGCTTCCTTTTATATAAAAAGTAGAATTTGTATCCTATCTCTAAATTATGGATAAGTATTAACCTGTTTCCAGAACTTTTGGCAGAACTTTTGTTCATACATGGCGATAAAATCTCACAGTTTCAGGTTTTATACAATGAATCACTTGACTGTACAATTCTGTGGGCCAAGAGAAACTAGAATTGACCCTGAGCCAGCTTCAACATACATCCAAGAATCACAGCAGGTTGTCTTAGAGAACTGAGTGAATACATGGGAGCTCACAAAGGACTTGTGCATGACTGTGGTGAGGGAGGGCTTCCTACCTAGAGTCTGCAGGTGTTGCAGTTTTGGCATGTTGTGAGCGGAGCCGGCTGGTGCCGGAGGTCCCTTCTGACTTGCTCTGTTTCTATGATTCTATGAATCAAGGCTGCATGCAAGTGCAGAGCCCATATATGTGAATGCAAAGATGCCCGTTCAGCATATTGCTCCCAAAAAAGTGTTTCTAGAACATGAATATTGTTAGAGCAACAACAAGAACAAAAACACATAAGGATCAGGAGGTCTGCTATGTATGATCAACACATTATTTTTGTTAAACAATGGAATTTTAAAAAGTAATGACTATATAATATATATATTCATATTCATTTTAAATATACTAGGTTAGGTGTCTATTTCTCAGAACAATTTATGTTCCTGTTTGGAGATACCTGCAATTTTGTTTAACATATAATGTTTCTACCCCCACCCCCAGCATCTGTGACTTCCCATCCCATTTCTTTCAGCAGTCCTGTGAGTAGCTTATGTGGAGAGTGGGACTGGGCCAAACAAAGTCATTCATTGAGCCTTATGACTGAGTGTGGATGTGGATTTGAACCAAGTCCTCCTAATCCAACACTAACTGCTAAGAGGCAGCCAGTGAGGAGAAATGTTCCTGTGCCATTAGGTTTGCTCCTGAGTGCTACAGGGCAAGTAGCTGTCGCTCATGTGCTTGCTAACACTTTTTTTTTATTTTATATGTCCCCCGATTAGCCATTGGTCCTCGGGGCAACTTACATACAAGCAGAGTAAAATCAACAATACAATAAAACAATAGTATCAATAAAATTAATAGTAATAAAAACCTGATAGTGATAATACATTAAATCTATAAAATAAGTAACTACATGATAAATTAATAAACTGAGAGGGGATATAAAGCAATTTTATATGAAAACATTACATAATTACAAATTGAGTTGCTACTGTGGTATTCATAGTTGTATGGAAATTTTAGTACAGTTTAATAGTTGGCCAAGTAATCTGATACTAAAAAGAAAAATGAGCAGAAACAGTAATGTTGACAGTGTATGCAAAATCAGCTGCATGTCCTCACAGTAACCTGGGCAAGAAGTTTTACCTCAGATAAATGAAGGCTATAATCCTGAAGACCATATTCTTGGCTGTTGTCTGAACAGGAATGGAAGCTAGAGTCCACAACTGAACAGTTCAGCTGCTGGCCGAAGAACCTATGGCTCATAGCTCTGTGTATTTCGGCAGGAATAGTGTTCAGAAAATCATCTTGACCACAGCACTGATGAACTGTTGAGATGAAGGGACAGAACCCTCTGCTCTAATAGCTGATCACTTCATCTGGTGGTCAGGTGGATTGTTCTACACCTCCCATCAGCCTTAGCCACCACTGTCAAGTGTGAGGAGTGATGGGAATTGAAAGTCAAAACATTGAAAGGGTATATTTTCCCAACTTTACTTAAAAGAAAGCTTCCAGACTAATTATAACCAGCCCTTACCCACCCCAAACAGCCTCTGAAGAAGAGAGAAGAGTGTAAAATATGCCTTACTGAATTCTAACTCTGCTCCTTCCAACCACTTTTTGTGGGAAGGATGATGAGGGCTAGGTGCCTAACCCCTGTTATATGTAACCAAGCAGGAGCTACATGACTTCTCTTCCTTTTCTTTACCCTGTTCAGCAGCTATGGAATTAAATGAGCAGCTGCTTAGCTCCCAGTCTCCCTTCTGTATGTTTATTGTGCTAATCCAATTATATGAATATTTATGCCATTCTTTGGTTCAGAGCAAGGCATGAGAAAAAACTCTCGGAAAATGCTTTCATACAAAGCATAAAAATATACTTACTGTATGAAATGTTTTGGTGATTCAAAATAATTGAACTATATTGATTTCTCCCTGCAGGCCATAGAGGAACATCTTATCAGAAAGTCCAATGGAGGCCTAACTTTTATTGGGGAGTGGAAGAATGGCCATCTTGAGAGAAAGATGGGCCATCTCACATGCTTTGCTGGGGGAATGTTTGCCCTTGGAGCAGATGGCTCAAGAGATGATAAGGCTGGGCACTACCTTCAGCTTGGAGCAGAGATTGCGCATACATGTCACGAATCATATGACAGGACAAGTACGCATCTGTTTCGGGGCTTGTGTGTGTGCTTTCCTTAATATTTGTCTTTGCCAATTATAAAGGAACTCATTTGGGCAACGGAATGTGGACAAGTGGGGAGAGGTGGTAAACTCGGTTGATTTTTTTTTTTTTTTTTTTTTTTGTGCTCCTGACTTGATATTTAGATTACCTTGAGAATGTGCTGTGTGTATTTAAACCTAATTTTGAGAAGAGAGACTGCATGAAAGCGCCATAGGTTTCTGGTAGACATTAATTGCAGGAGAATTAGAACAGGGGAATATTAAATCCAACAATTAAATCCTGAAACACTGAAAACCAAGATAGTACAGGGTGCCTTAAGATTAAAAATCCTTGAAAGCTGAGAGAAGTTCTAAGCCCGAATATTTGAGGGTTAATTCTTGATACAAGGAGCAAAATCTAGATAATTCAAAATTGCCTTCGTGAAAGCTGGGATAGAAGGGGCTGATTGGGCTTCTGATGGATTTCTAACAAACATCTGAGGCAGGAACGTAATTATTTATGGACTTTCTTGTACATCTACTGGTAGTGACACATCATGAAATCCATTCTTGGCCCCTGATGGAGGGAAGGCTGAGAATCAATTGCCTGAACATTCCAAAGACAATTATGTTCAATACCAGCGAGAGAGCATTTATAGCTGAAGAGTGGAGGGAATTGGCCTCAAAAGAAGTGTGCTAAAGGATGTATTTCTACTGAGTGTCCCCTTTGGTTGCTTCAGCACTGGATGGAATATGAGCCTTTCTGTCCTTCTTTGCTCTGGGCTGGGCAAAGAAGGAATTAGTTTTGACAAACTGCTTTCTCAGAAACCGGCTCCTTGCCTTTTTGAGCCATGGGCTAGTGGGGATACTTGCCAGCAGCATGAGGGAAGCACAAACGTGCAATATGTGAGTTTTGGGAAGATGTGGGTGGGTCATTCCAACTAGGCTGGATTGATTTAGAATTGTAAAGAAAAAGAACAAATTAACTCCATTTTCTCATTTAGAAATTACTCCTGATTAGGCATGCATATGGATGAATAGCTGTATCAGTTAAACCTGGGTTTGCAACTACATATATAGTTACTGGCTTTGACACAAGAGACAGAGTTCTGTTCTGTTCCCTCTATATGCATGCAAGGATGCAAAGCTGCATCATTTACTTGAAGAGGAAGGCTAAAATTACATGCATGTTTATAAATAAATCACTCTGAGCAAAATCAGACTTTCCTCTGTGTGAATATACATACAGTGGAATTGTAACAATGGTTCAGAATGCCTAGGAGCAAGAAGTTGGGTGTAATCCTGTGTTCCTTGGAGAGTATCCTAGGGAGCATGGGTTTCTTTAGAATCCCTCTGAGATTGTAGAGCTCAGAAGGGGGATTCTGGGATGCTTTATCATGACTTCAACTCTCATGATTACAAGCGGAAGAAACTGGTGCACCATTAGGACGCTGACTGAATCTCCTTTCACTCTTGAACTAAGTACAGGGTTTAGAGGTGGAGACCAGGAGGGCTCCCAGTGTCCAAGCAACCACCTGGCTTTTGTCCTTGGCTGGTAGGAGAGGACAGGGAAAAATTAGGCAGGGTTGGGGAAGGAGGAAGGAAATAAAGTCCAGAACCCTATTGAGTGACCTAGTTTTGGTTAGTGACCTGTTACATACTCATTACTAGAGGTAGTCTAGACAGAATTTAAACATTGTGCTATAGCTTTCTATTATTATGTGGAGCAAAGGCTTCTCAAATGTGGGTGCTCAAAATTGAATGGGCTTTAGATTTCTCTCAGGTTATGAAAGGCCTTGTCAGATTTGCAGGAATCATTCATTACAAATGTTATTAGCACGAAATATTTGTGACCATTGAAAACAAACATCAATTAATATATTAACCTGTGTGGCATAAAAATTCTGTAAAGCTTTGATGGATTAAATTTTTCCTTCTTATCTCTGCAGCATTAAAACTGGGACCTGAAGCTTTTAAATTTGATGGTGGTGTGGAGGCAGTAGCAGTACGACAAAATGAAAAATACTACATTTTAAGACCAGAAGTGATAGAAACATATTGGTATATGTGGCGGTTCACGCATGATCCAAAATACAGGCAGTGGGGCTGGGAGGCAGCACAGGTAACCATTGACTGCTTTTTTGTTTGGAAATCAAAATGTTTACTTAGCAATTTATCTTATGTGTGAAGTTTCTGAATAGTTGTTTGCTTTACAGGCAGTGTAATAGAAAGAAAGAAAATTACCTGCACACCAAACAAGTGCCAGTTCAAAGAATGAAACTCTTTTAAGTTTGAATCTGTTGTACAAGTAATACAGTTGAGCTCTGAAATGAGCATTGGAATAAAAAGAATACTACGCATTCATATAATTCAAAATTAGGCCATATTTTAATGGGGAATATAACATGACAGCTGAAAAACAGACAACTAGTATCACTTTCACTGAGATATGCCATTTTAGTCTTTGGAGTTGGGAAGCCCCTGTCAGAATGATGTTACATATAAAAATCTCCCCACAACCAAAAAAGTACTAGGAAGAACCTGACGCTGTGCAAAGAAGGGGCTTATGTATGATTCAGATATCTTCATTGTAGTCAGATATGGTGCAATCCAGAGCTGCACCATGCAGTTCTGCTTAATTCTGTGTTCCAGTTCTAAGTTGCTGCATTTGGGTTACATGTAAGCAGATAGGTTGAACTTTCAAATTGCATTTAAAATGCTATCAGTGTTTTATTAAACAAAGAAAGGTTTTATTATCCTAAGTATTACCTTGCAGAAACAGAAGAAATTCATATTTAGAGAGAATAGCTCAAAGATTTGTTTATTTGGAGCAGTTTTTGCTGTTCCTCTTCCAAAAGAGCTCCCACAGCAACTTGTCCTGAGGGAGAAACTAGAAACTACTCCCTGCCTACTGCCTTACAATCTAAAAAGACATGACATACAAAGAAAAAAGAATAGGAAGGGGAAAGCGGACACAGCTGAATGGCTCTGCATACGGCATCCTTCCCTCATTTCCTTCGGTATGGCCTGCTGGAACGGTGGGTGGTGGTGAGAGGGGAGTGCAAAGGAGCCTTCTCAAGGGGGAGTTTCAGCTGCGCTACTGGCATGGCCTTGCACACTCTCATCTTCTTGAGCCCAGCCAGCTGGCTGCCAGTGGTGACAGCTTCTCCTAATGTTATGGATGAGTGGCAACAATTTAGATATTCAGTTAACATTTATGCATATGCAGTGCAATCCTTTGTTTATTCAGTAGTATCCCCAAGCGACTTCCATGGGGTTTACTTCCTAGTAAGCGTGCACAGAATTGCAGCATTAATTGGAAATGAGCCCATTGAATTCAGTGGGCTATGTTTTGGATCAAACATGCAAACGGTCAGCCTTTAGTAACTGCAGAGGAAATTAGTATCATGGGTCCATATTTATTTATATTCCACTCCATATCGGTAATGCAATATCCATGAAAACATTACCATCCGTTAGCCTAAATCCTGGTCTAAAAGATCCATAACTTCTGGATGTGAACTTGCACTGGGAGTTGCATGGACTTCTGAAACCCGAAGGATAGATAAATCGAAAAAAACTTTTCAACTGTGCCACATCTTAGCTTGCTCCTTGTTATGGGTGTACTTTTAAAGATACATCTATTTGCTTTATTTGATGCCATAGTGGAGGGATTTGAAGTAGATGAGACTCAAGAGGCAGTGTGTTGTGGTGGTTAGAGTGCTGGACTGCAGACATGGGAGATCCAGGCTCTAGTCCCCGCTTAGCCATGAAGCTTACTCGGTGACTTTGGGCCAGTCATTTGCTCTCAGTGTTACCTTGCAGTGTTGTTGTAAGAATAAAATCAAATGGAGGAAAACTATGTAAGGAGGACATAGAGTGAGGCTAGGTGGGATAGGAATGCAACATAACAGCAGGGAAAGGATGTTTCTTACAAAGATACTGCATGGTGTTGCATGAGCACTGAGTAGGATCCAGTAAAGCTTCTCACAGGCAGAAGGGCTCCTTCTGCCTGCATGTGGCTTCTGACCCAGTGGAGGAATCCACAAGTGTAAAGTGGGGAAAATACATTATTTTAAAATACCATTTTAAAAAGTAAACTCCCTTTTAATGCTTCATCATGGTTGCATCCCAAAACAGGAAGTGTGATTAATGGAAGTAGTTCTATCCTGTGTTTGTGGGAAAACTTGGAACAAATATGTGAAGATAAATCTTGTGTAGGGTCTAATCTTATGTGACCTGTTGCAGTGCCTTCTGCATGCAGCTTACTTTTTAAATGACTGGGAAACTGCAGTTGGTCCAAAATAGGGCTGCTGAATATTATTAACTGGAACTTGATGGTCCACTCAGCTAATGCCAGGGCTTTATGAACTGCACTGGCTGTGTTTCTGGGACCAATTTAAGCTGATAGTTTTAATTTTTCAAGCTATTAATGGCTTGAGCCCAGGTCATGAGGCCATACTGCTGCCAAATTGGCATCTTATCTTTCAGATACAAATACCTGGTGTTGGCCTTGGTTCGGTTTTTTTTTTTTTTTTTTGCTGCCTTTTTTGTATTTTTGTTGTGTATGGTCCATAATGGGGCATAGTTGAATGTGACTTGCATCTAGCAATTATGGCAAACTGGTCAGTAGAGCATTCATTATATTTTCCTTTCATAAAGGCCATTGACAAGTACTGCCGAGTGAGTGGAGGATTTTCTGGTGTGAAAGATGTCTACTCTTCAGCTCCTACATATGATGATGTACAACAAAGTTTCTTTCTTGCTGAAACACTAAAGTAAGCTCATTTTCTTCTTGATATTTGTCTGAGCAAGCTTCAAACAGTGGAGATCACAGAAAGATACCTAGTTTTTTTACAAATGTTTAATTACTGTTATTTTTTTTCTCACATATTGCATTTTTCACACTATTTTGGAATTGATCTTGATGAAGGCTAATATAAAATGTTTTAAATGGATAACTGTCATCTGCAAACAACCTAGAAACAACCTATTTATAGATGAGAGTGACCCAGTGAGGAACACCCAACCAGTTTATTGGACGTAAAAACACAAACAGGCTGACAGAAAGGTACACTGCTGCACAGTGTACTGAATGTAACAGAAGAACAAAAAGGATATTGGTAAACTATGTATGAATGAATGACCAGACAAAAGTTGCATTTTCAGGAACAGTGTTTCTGAGATCCTGAAAGTATAATACTTCCCTGTTTCTTAATTAAAATTTTAGTGTTACTTGTTTACAGAAAATATCAAAGAAGTTGCTTTTGCCATACTAGTTGTGTTTCCATCTAGATAAGTACCTCTGAGATATTTTATAGGAGCAGGCTATTAGTATGTTTCACCATGAGCTTACTTTCTTGCTGTATTGCCCCCTTTCCTCCATGCAAAAGAAATTATAAAAGGTCTCCATGCTGTCAAGTCCTACTCAAGGGAAAATTGAATATAGTGAAGGCAGTTGTTGCTGTTTCAAACTACCTTTGTTACACGAAGAAGTGTCTAGTCCTTATAGGTGTGCATGGTTTTCAGGATGGGGGTAGATCTGAATTACATTGTAGTGTCCTCTGAATACCGAGCGTAAAATATATCTGAGGAAGGACTTCTAGTTATAATAAATGATACATTTATGCTCTACACAGCTTTTAGTCATTCATTAGGCAAGTGCTTCTGGTCTAATTCTTATCTTTCTCCCTTCACTTGATCCTTCATACCTACTCCTTGACTTGATTGAATTTCGTGAAAACCCATACATTGCAGTTGGTGGGTAGGGAATAGAATTCAAGTAAGTGTACAGAATTTAGAATTCTTTGGATCATAATTCTGATGCTTTGAAACAGTAATATGGCAGTTGCCTAACACATTCTTCCAGAAATTTCATGTATAACTATGAAATACCATAATCTAGAAGTCATTGAACAGGGATGTGGAACCTCCAGCTAACGGGGCATGCAGAGGTTCCCCAGAGTTGGGGTTTAGCTTCCAATATCAGACAGAATACTTAAGGATATTCACAGCCAAGGAGTTAGCCAGTCCTGGAAGGAGCCAATCCTCCTAGTGTGGGTCAAATCTTCCCTTTTGTACCTCTTGCTGCGGAATTGAGAGGAATTGTGCATCTTAGTCCTCACCCAAGTGGGGACAGCAAGAGACTCACAAATGAGGTGCCTGACTATACCAGTGCCGGATAGAGCAGCAGCTGCTAACATCAGCCAAGTTCTTTTCTCTGTGCTAAGCAAGGCATTGAATTTTATACATCTCCACATAGAGAAAGGGGCAGGGCTGTTGTCCACTGACGTCCTCTGGGCTGCACAGGATGGGGCCAAAAGCAGTTCATTCGTTTCCCCATGCCTGAACTAGAGTGAAGAAAGCGGAGATGCATATTTTGTCTTTCTGAGTTGGATCCCTTAAGGAGTTGTCCTCGATAGTAACTCTTAGCCATATTGTGTTTTTAAAACCTTCTGCCTGAGGCTTAGTATTTTACTCTTATGGCGGCACACATTTATTCTAGTTTTCCTTAAACTTGCTATATTGAGGTTCTGTGTTATGTTGTAGGAGGAAGCTTGAAAAGCTTTTGAATTAAAGCTCACTTGCCACATCTGCTTTCTTTGACTGTGATCCCAAGAAGTATATATGGCTATACTGGGCAAGGGTGGGGTATATAGTGGTGAATTACCTGATGAGGACTGAAAAGGAAAGCTATGGGTCTCCAGTAAAGCCTGCAAGCCAGCATCACATTTCATCAGAGACAAGACCCTCCAGTGAGGTGTCTCACTGCAGATGGAATGCCAAATGGAATTCACTCGTGTTAATTTTGTAACAAAATGGACCATTTGTGAACATTTAGTTTATTTCAAGTATTTTATGTATTTAATTAAAATATTACTTATTTTCTTCCATATAAATGGACAATCACAGCAGCATGTTACTACAAACGATATGATCTTAATATCCATCATTTCTAAGTCTTCACAGTCTGACAAAATCACAATTATTCACCCAAATATATGGAACATTTACTGGCTTACTGAAATTTATTATGCCAGTACTTTAAAAGCAGAATACACATTCTCTTAAATCTTTCACTATCATTCTCCCTTTCATTTCTCAGATAATGTCTTCTTAGATAAGATGGTATACCATATATTTAAATACCATTCTGAAATAGGAGTGTTGCTGTTATTTACTATTTATTTCATTTTTATACTTCCCAATATCCAGATGGCTCTCTGGGTGGTTTACAAATTTAAAAAGGCATAGAAACAAACAAACAGGAAAAACCCTGGCACAATATAACAATCAAAAAGTAAATGACAACAGTAACAGCATACCCACACAATTAATAATTCTTCAACTGTCCTTTTTGTTGTCGATATAGTTACTAATCTTCAGGTAACATAGCAATTTACTAATAAAAAGTGTCCTGTAATCTCCTCAATTATCCTAACTTTTCTCAAAATTATTTAAATGTTTACAAAAATTAAGATAAATGAACAGGTGATGTAGAGCATCACCAACACACACCTGTCCTATGTTACAGATTTAAAATACAGTCAGATGGCTCAAAAGAATTATATTTTATATCAGTATTAAAAACATTTTCAAAATCTAAATTAGATTATGAAAACAATGTATATGAACAAGCAACTGTTAAACTAGTAAAACAGCTGGCCCAGTTAATTAGGTAGCAGATTTAGAATTATGTTTTTTAAAGCAAGCACTAACATTTTTGAGCGGCAGGCATCATCCTAGAAGAAGCTTTCTTTTCTTCATGACAAAAGTGGAGGCACCTTTTAACAGGTCTGCTATGAGGCATGGCTACGTCAGAAAATTTCTTTCAGAAATGTTACTAGTTTTCATAGACGAATCTATACAGATGTAATTGATCATCTACAACTTCTTTAATCAAGTGATATATTTACTTTAAACCCCACAGTGCATAATTAGAAAGGTCATCTTGTTCAGACTGCTGACAGACTTGAACCAGTTGCTCACTTGAGCTTGTTTTCTCTCTCTGACTTTGCAGGTATTTGTATTTGCTGTTCTCCAATGATGATCTTCTACCTTTGGATCACTGGGTTTTTAACACAGAAGCTCATCCCCTGCCTGTTTTACATTTAGTCAACACAACACTTTCAGGAAACCATGCATATCGATAGAAACTATTCCAGGACAAGGACAAAAAACTTTTATTTTAGCTGTGTTTTGTTTACATGGACCACTTCAGACTTAAGGCTTGAGAGAAAACTGGTATATGTTTAATTAATCAAGAACATTGAAACAAGAGAGAGGATCAAAACTGCACTCTTAAGCATGTAGATAAATTTTAAAATTCCATTTTATACATGACCAAAACAACCTAGTGCAGTGTGTGTCAGAAAGAGACCATACACATTTGCAACTGAGAAGGCAGAGAGCATGGTGTTTGAGGATCCAAAGGCCAAGGGAACATGCTTCCTGCCCAATGACAGGAGTGAGCTACAACTGGTACTCTTGATCTTTGTAGTGATCTGTCTCCTGCCCAAATGACGTGGATTACTGATATTTTGTCGTTTGCTTTTTCTTTTGGTGATGGCATGAGCAACACAGTGACAGGCAACAAAAGTGCACTAATAGCACCCAGATTTGAAGCTACTCAACTTGTTTTGAATTTTCTACTCTTCATCGGTCTATCCGGACTGGCAGCCATTCCCAGTGCCTCTGAGACCCTTGCCTCCTTAATAATAATAATAAAAATAAAATGATATTAATAAAATAATAATTATCAGTCATGTGTTCTTGTTCATCAGTAAATGGGATATGGAAATGCTCAACACTTTCTCTCAATCTTCCATTTTAGGAGTTGGAAAACATTCAGCACAGAGTTATTTCTTGACAAGTTATCCAATACCAACTATCACTTGGTAAAGTTTCTTTTCAACTAAGTTGCTAACTTTGTCTATGAAGTCTGGAGTATGGTTCAAATCTCACTCTTTTTATTTGTGCAATATTCAAAAATTCAAAGACTGTCCTGTAAGAGATGTTTTTACCACTCTTAAATCATCCAAGTAAGATTTACCTGGTCTTACAGTGGTTGTGTTTGCATCTTTTGTACAAGTCTGAGAAGTTGTCAGTTGTAAGGTATGCAGAAATTCTACCATTTGATCTCTGGGTAACTGGAAGCATAACATCTATGGTGTCTGTCATATTAGACAACAGATCGATAGAAATTTGAAAGAGATTTTTAATTTGCAAAGCATTCTTAGCATTATTAGATGCTGTTGACAATTTGGGTTAGAAACTGCTTTGTTTCTAAGTTGATTTGTTGATTTGTCAGCTTCAGTTAAAGAGAAATTTTGGGGATGTTTTGCTGAACAGGATATGTAAAAGTTTCATGTGAATATTGCTCATGTATACCGGAATCTGATTTACTGGTACATACAGATAAGAGTCCGTTTTTGTTGGAATGCATACCTTTTAAAAAGAGTAATGAAATCCAGAAGTCTGGTTAAAAATCACTAGTGTTGATTGACCAAGTTATCCTACTGGGACCTTACTATTGTTCAAGGACATAATGAATCTGCAGCTCAGCAAACCATTTAACTAGGTAACTGTTAACAAACATATGATCCAATTGTTGTGGAATATAAGTGAAATGTCTTTTGCATATTGCAGTTACTATACTAGAGATCCATGAGCAGAGTTTGCATTGGCACATTTTCAATAGCAACAGCTCTGGCCATGATCACTCTGCTGTCTAATGAGAAATCCAGTTATTTTTTTGTGAATGCTTCTAGTCCACACAGTTGCAAAGATAATCCCACAGACATACTGGGGAAAATTATGAAATATTTACAGGCTAGTATAGGAGAAACTTCAGACATCAGGAGATATTCTCAGCACACACATCTTCTAAAATGGATGGCTAAAAATGATTCTCAGCCTAAATAGAATGGAATTAGGTTTGGAATTTAGCTGGCAAGTTTTCAGCTCCCACATGCTTACTGGAAAATTAGAACATACAGTCTTGGATCCTTGTGGTAAAACTACCACATTACTGCTAAATTTGTCTTCTCCTTAGATAATAATGTGCAGACTATATTTTCTTTTCCATTTTAGAACAGAATCACACATTAGAACAACACAATGTTATGCTTAGGAATACTTACAGGGATTTTCTGATCTGTTTTGTAGATTAGCATTAAAGGTGCTAAGTGATCCTTCCATTTCTGCCCCCTATGCGCGCACACACACAAAGGTTCGAAACATTTTTCAGATACTGCATGGAATTTACCACACTTTCAGCCTGCTTCTTTCCCCATCCCTCATTGGCTACCAGGGTGGATGAGTGGATTAATTAAAACAGCTTTCTGGCTTATTTGCAGTATGTAAAAGCTAGGAGGTGATTCCACTCTGCCCATTTGCTCAGTTGGATTGCTAAAACGAAAAAGAGTTTGAAGGAAGCAGAGTAGCTTTTTGTGTGAAGACTGATCTCAGATCTGATAATGAAAACAAATTCCTGGCCTAAACTATTTGCTCACAGGGACATGGTTCATTAATTGCTACCCTCTCCAAGCATTGTTTTGCACTGTGCTTTCAATGGATCTTTTTTAAAGAAAGGGTTCCACAAAGCTGATCTGTCCAGTCCTGCAAAATGCAGTGGTAATGTGATTGCAGTATGTGCTCAAAATCCATCAGTGAAACCACCGTAGAAAAAGGAATCCTGGAGTGATTGGGGATCCCATCTATTTTGCTTTTTGTATGGTGTATTCATGTGCACACAAGAAAACAAGAACTAAAACACAAGCAGCTTGTTGCAAAATAGACATACAGAAATGCAAAAATCAATACCAGACATTCTTTAAGTTTAACTATCAGAACAGAAAGGAGGGTAGAGCCAAGCTATGAAACAAAAACATAGTATCTGTATAGGGCCATGTTTTTGGGCAACTGGTGAAGAGGATTCTCTTCGCTGGCCTACTACCAACCCTCAGAGGTCCCTGTCCCTGCCAGTCATGGTGCTTGTTTGTTCACCTGCCCTCTCCAAGGAATAAGGAATAGGAACAGCATCTCAGTAGCCTCTATTCAGCTTGCCTTCTCCCACTGTGGACTGGTCCTGGGGCAGGGATACTGAATGCTTTGCAGCAATGATAAGCAAGAGGTGGGAATGGGTCCCCTCCGGGGGCTTTGCCCCACAGCTGCCTCCCCCCCCCCCCACTTCCCAGTACCAGGAAGTCTGGAGCTGGCATTCCCTCTGTTTATCTTTCGTTGTGATGTAATTTCCCCACCCCACTGGCATCAGTAAGTATTCTCACATAGGGAAATGCTGTGCCATGACATTGTAACTTTGTTAGGGAAACTTAAGGAAAAGACGAAGGGGTGCCGTTTTCAGCATTATTTGTTTTCTCAGTCCCTGGGCTGGTTGTTAATGTCTTCCTTGCTGTTCCCTTGCTATATTCCAAATGCCTTTGCAGTGGTAAAGTCATGTAGAGAGTATGGGTGAATTTACCACTCTTGCCTGCCACTTCTGTAGCCTGGGGAAACAGCCCATCTGCAACCCATGTTTATGGGTTCAGTATATTGACAACCTGTGGTTTAAACAACCCAAAACCCACAACACAACAACAAGCCATGGGTATTCTTTGGGGGTTGTTCACAGTTAATTACAGTTTGTTAGCATGGCTGGGTTGGGACATTGTAACAACTCATTGGTTAAATAAGCCAGGGGGGTAGCATTATGTATAAGGCCAGTGTGTAATTCCACCTTGAAATATCTATACTCGAATAAATGGGGGGGAATTGTTCAAAATTGAGACTTGAAGAGTCTGAAGAACATCTACAGTGAGCTCTTGTATGGTAAAGGTGAATCTATTGGCATAATTGATGTTAGAAAAATCAACATTGCAGTTCAAAATAATTGCTAGTATAAATAATAGCCACTCAAGTAAATTGTGACTCTTATGGCTATTTACTGGAAACTAAAAGCTGGATTAAATTGCTGCAATTGCATTCCTAGTATCATTAAAACTAATTATCTAATTAGTATTTAATTACTTCAGGCAAGTACTTTTGTTCCATTTTAAAAGAGTGGTTTAAAATTAGATTTTCCACTCTGGTTATAATTGCTAGTAATTTGAGCTTTGCCCTTGGTTACTTGGCTCCTGCAAACTTATTGTGCATAAGGAGAAATGAGGGGAAACTGTAATCCCTCCAAGTTCATTCTTACTCTTCTGAATGGAGAAAATATAGTTGCCCTAAGTTGTGAGTCTAGTGACAATTCTATTAAGGCAGAGTAGTTGCTACTCTCCTGCTTGACAGACGCTTGCTTTCCCATTACTAAGGCTTGAGTTGCAAAATAGCTTAGCTCTCTACCATAAGAAAGGGCTAATCTTGGATCCTGAGTCACTTCAAAAGTAATGAGAGATTTTCACCTATCAGGTGCAATGCCAATTTTCTCTTGTTGAATCAATTAGCAAATTGCAAAGAGTTGCTTCCTTGTTTAGTGCTCTGCCTCTCAAATACCTCACAGAGGCAGTGACTCTGTTGGATAGTCTGCACCACCTTGTAGTCACAGCCCTGAAGTGTGGCTCTTCACCTCTGGCTTTGGCAGACTCCTGTTTCTTTTCCCGCATTAAGCTAAACCGAGGGGTTGCTTGCACAAGAAGGTAGTTGCTGTCCTTTGATGCATCCTTGTGCATCCTTCTATTAAGTTGCCACAGACTGATGGCAGCCATACATATGATGATTATTACAACAATTATTTAAACAATATGTAGAGTTTGCTAGTGTAAACTAGCTGCAATAAAGCTAAGCAATGTACTTAAGTCTTGCTTTATAGAAGAAAAAAGGATTACATAAACATTCAGGACTGATGACATTCCACATGCATTCCTCTAGGTTTTCTTTAGTGACTTTTTGCATTTGGGTATTTACAACACCCACATCCTAACCACACACACATTAATAGCTAATCCCATTTTTTTACAGTATGCCCCCTCCCCAGAGAAACTCCTAAAAACGACTACTTACATATGACAACCTCACAATGGAATGCCCAGGAGAATATGGTTGCATGTACATCACTAATTTTCTCTGCATGAGCCTACTGCACGTGTTGGTTGGCAGCGGAGAATGAGACCTGTTTTAAGTGAAAGTATTGTTTGCGGTTCTGTGAGGTGAGGGGTAAGGGTTCTGTGTGCTACAGTATCTGATGGCACTCTTTTAAGTGTTCAAATCGCTTGATCTTGCAATCATAAAATGCTGCACACGCAAATATGACCCGGGTCTTACAATTTTATCCTATGCATGTTTATTTGGAAGTAAGTCTTCTTGTGTTTAGGATTGCAGTCTTAGGATTTCTGCTGAGAGAACACTTGTAGTCTTTTTCCTATGATAGACCAAGAGTAAAAAGTGATTGACGTACCATATATTCTCTAATCCATGTGGACTATACATACAGGCACGCACATGAAATGGGTCCCCCAGGTGGCGATAGTGGCGTTACTCACTTTGATCATCTTTTGGTAAGCAAGATGTTCATTTCAACAGGAATGTGCTTTTCCTATTCGTTTCAATATATTTAGCTGATTGGAGTAATTTGAGCAACCCCTCCCCTCGACAATTTTTCTAAACATAAAGCCATAAATATTCTGGGCACAATCCATTTAAGAGCCCAGTCAATGGCGGGAGCAAAGGGGTAGTGCTGTATTCTTCGGAGTATTGGTTTATATGCATTCTATATACACAATGCCTTTTGGATTGCTTGTATAACTTGCAGTTTCTTTTCACACCAAAAAAATTGGGGAGATAACCAGACAGTTAAATAGCTAGCTTGTAATGTATTGTTATTGGTAAATATTTTTAGCCCTTGTGTTTTGGACTGCCATTACAGATTAAATGATATTGGACCTGGCTCACTCCTATGACTAAAAGGTCAAGTTGTTGTGCAGTTTTCAACAAGCACTGGCCTAAGGATAGCCCACTTAGATTTACAGTGCAATCCTATACATGTCTACTCAGAAGTAAGTCCCACTGCATTCATAAGGACTTACTCCCAGGTAGCAAGGAGTCTTGATGGATCTACTTTTAAACACTGCTATTCATAGTGGGTATTGGCCAATCATCCTGCCTCTATTTCACTTTCCTAAATTTTATATTTTTCTTCTGAAATATTAAAAAAGGTAGAGTCAGACTTGTGAACTGGGAAACTTTTGGCTGTCTCTGAGCTGACATCCTGCATATGTAATTTTTAAAGGTTTAAAAATATTGTATATAAAATAAAGAATGTCTTTAAAAGAAAATGTGTGCAATGTGTATATCTTTTTAATATAGATGATGGTAAGAAATGTAACTGATTTCATTCAGTTATCAGAGTAACTAGAGAGGATGGTAACAGTGGGGATCCTCATCCATTGCTGCTTTTATTTTGAATTTTATAGGAGCTTATCCATGGTGGTGATCCTGTTTTGTGGATAAATTCAGGACCATGAATAGCTCCTGTGAAGCTCAAAATAAAAGCTGCAATGGATGAAGAGTGCCACTGACGTGGCAGTCTATTTTCCACCATACCAAGAGTTCCCCAAGATGCATAAATGTCTTAGGTTCATTGCCAACAAAAAATTCTCTTTACAGATTCCTTTGAATCAAATCTGCCTCCCCTTTGGATGCCTTTCATTGGTGCCCCAAATCAACCCCTGCTTCTTGCCATGGCTGTCTCTGATAATTTGACAAGATTTGACTAAGTGAATGGACATTCCTAGTTTTAATTAGATGTGAAGACTAGGGAAAAATAGATTTCTTTTCACCTGTTCCTTGCAAAGACTTTTTTTTTTCAATTTTTCCCAACTGAAATTTTGGAAAATGCTGTTTTTTGAAATAAATGAAATGCTTTAGCATAATGTTTTACTTAAGATATATTGACAGAAAAATTTCAGCACACAAGGACAGAGAAGGAAAACTGAAGATCTTTTTATTAAAAATAAAAAAACCCAGGTGTACACCCCCACTCTCACCGGAGCATCAGGAGGGGGAGCTGTGGTGGGCAGGTTGTGGGACTTCAGGGGGTGAGGCAGTCTCCTTGGAGGCCCTCAGCAGCAGTTGACGATGGCGAGGCAGGTGTGGATGGCCTTGGGTGCCAGCTGTCTTAAGAGGCCCTGCAGGGAGGCTCAGCATGCCGCAGCTCTGTCACACCTTGCCTGCCCTCTCTCTCCCCCTCCCTCACCCCCGGTCTCCCCAGGGCATCAGGAGGGGCACACTGCTTGCAGGGCTGTGGGCTGGGGAAGGCACCCGATGCAGAGTTCATGACCTTGGGCAAAATTTTTCTGAAATTTCTGTTCGTGACCCAATTTGGTCGTGAACTGAGGTGTTCATGAGCCGATGTACCACTGTAATAATAAAGTACCTACAAGTTTTGAAGAGAGAGAGAGAATCTGTATGGATTTCTGTATGTGCTAACGTATACACTATTGTAAAGAAATAAAAAAAAACAGTTCTTAAAAGAGTTTAGAACATACCTGAGGTAACATTAACGTTAACTGATGATGATGGAGCTGGTGCTGCAGAGGCAGGGTTTGGTTGTGCTGCTCTAGTGGCAGGTTACTACTGGAGTGGCTTTCTTGAAGTAGGCCTCAAGGGTAGTTTGTACAGCCATTTTCTTTTTCTCATAAAAAATGGCCTTATGGCAGCTGAGGGCCTGGTTGCAAGGGCAAATGCTACAGAAGAACCAAAGGGGAACTATGCACCCTACACATGCCCCAAAACACACTGGCTTGGGTACACTCAAGCCAATGCCACAGAACAAAAAGCAGTGAATACTCTATCTCCAGAGAACTAGGCTGCCACTGATGTTGCATCTAAGTACATCATCCCTGCCTGAGCTGACAGAGGTGTTTTTGATCTGGTGTTGAGGACCCTATAATGCATGTATATATCAATATTAGCACCATAGCCACACATGCCAGGCAAGAATGGGCTTTTAGGCCATGGACTATGTTGGACAGGCTTGAATTCCAGAAGAAGGGACCTCATATCCTGAGTTTGCGTTCTTCTCTCACACAGGCTTTCTTGCTGCCAAAGGGCAGGCATTGCCCCCCCTTAAGGAAATCAGGCAAAACAGCCCTGCAAGAAGGATGATCCACTGTCCCAAAATACCTGGAAATTGCCTCACCTATAGCAGCCAGCAAACACAGACAAGGAAGGCACCTCTTACTCAGGGAAACAAGAGTTAAGGCCATCCAGAGGCCATCAAGCCCCATCCCAAGAATTCACATAAGCTTGGGAAGCTCATCTTTCCCATGTTCAGAAAGAAATGGTATAAATATCAGGACATCAAAAAGGAGTGGGCTCCCCACTCTGCCCTCCCGGAGTGCTGGACATACAAACTCTACTGCTGCAGGACAGGTAATGCCTCCCCAGCACCCTTTTCTGTTAGTCTTTCTGTTAAATAGAAAACTTTCTCTTTACAAATATAGAGTAAGACTGGGATGTAGTGGGAATATTTGCAGCCTAGACCACATGGGAATAAAGTGTGTGCCTGCTCTATATTTTTTCTAATGAATAAACGGTCCTTTTCCTTTCTAAGTGCTGTGTGTGTGTGCCCACATGCACATGCATACAAAACCAGAGCTTGTTCTCTCTGGCTGTGCATGTTAAACCCCAGCAAAAGGTCCCTAACCTTTTGGAGCAACCTGGAGAGCATGTGCCTCCTTTTGAGGTGTATAGCTCCCCAAGATTACCTGGTGTAACAACTCCCAGGATCTGTGGGATCTCAACTTCCATGCCAAGGCTGTTTTTTCCAGGGCAGCTCCGGTTTTCAAGGCCTACATGACAACCATGGGACTGTCTCAACATCTTATTGACCCAACAGATGTAAAAGGACACACTCTTGATCTGGTTTTCTCAACTGGGCAGGAGGATGGTGATCTGGACGTGTGCAGGGGTTAACATTAACTCCCTTGTCGTGGTAAGATCACTACCTTTGAGGTTTAGACATTCAGCCCTTTTTCCTTTCTGCAAAGGTGGAGGACCTTTTAAAATGGTCCTACCCTGAAGGCTAATGAATCCTGATGGTTTCCAGAGAGCTCTGGGGGAATTTCTGGCTCATATGGTTGGTGCTCCTGTTGAAGCCTAAGTCTCTCTGTGGAACACAGAGATGGCACAGGTGGTTCACACCTCTTCCCTCAAGGACAGACCGGTCAGCTACTTGATATACACCTAAGCTGAGGGCAGTAAAATAAGAGGGGACATGGCTAGAGCACAGGTGGAGGTAAACTTGTGCTGAATCTGACCAAACACAGCTTAGTACTCGCTACTGAGCCAACTCCATGGCAGTGAAAGTGACAAAGAGTTCTTTTCCACCAGCATTGCATCTTCTAAGTGCCCCTTTGAAAGAGGAGTGGCGCCAGCCTCTTTAAAATAGGCTGTGATTAAGCCACTCTTTTAAAAGTGTAAGTTGGACCCAAAGGATGTGATTATAGGTCTGCTGCCAATATTCCCTTCCTGGGCAAGGTACCCAAACAGGTGGTGGCCAAGCTGCTCCAAGCACTCTTGGATGAAATGAATTATCTAGGCCCATTTCAATCCAGCTTCAGGCCTGGTTTTGGAATGGAAACTGCCTTGAGTACCCTGTGGGATGACCTTTGCCAGAAGGAAGACGGGGGAGTACAACCCTGTTGATTCTCCTGGACTTCTCAGTGGCTTTTGATACCATCAACCATAGCATCCTTCTAGACAGGCTGGTTGAGTTGGGAGTAGGAAGTATCGCACTGCAGTGGTTCCGCTCCAATTTGACTGATTCCAGAAGGTGGTGCTGGGGGATTGTTGCTCTGCACCATGGCAGTTCTATCACCCATACTTTTTAACATCTAGATGAAACTGCTGGGGGAGGTTATCTGAAGGTTTGGGCATGTGCAGATGACACTCAGTTCTACCTCTTTTTCATCAAGCCCAGGGACTGTTCTGAATCTGCATCTGGGCTTGGTAATGAACTGGATGAGGGCCAATAAATTGAGACTCAATCCAGACAAGACAGATGCTGTTGGTGGATTGGTCATCTCTCCAAGTGGGAGATACTCAACTGTTCTGGATAAGGTTGTACTTTCTCTAAAGAACAAGGTTCATAGCTTGGGGGTGCTCCTGGATCCAGAGCTGTTGCTTGAGTCACAAGTGGACTCAGTGGCATGGAGCACCTTTTATCAGTTCAGGCTGCTTTACCAACTATGATCCTATCTGGACAGAGCATAGCTACAGTCATCCATGTTCTAGTAACCTCTTATTTGGACTATTGTAACACTGTACCTGTGTCACCATCCAGGACAAGGGCAGCTACCTAACAGGGTTTAGGCACCGGGACACAGGCAGACAGGGTGTGGCAAGAGCAAGTCCAGTACATAGTCTTAGGTCAAGCCGGGGTCAATATACTAGGCAAGTCTGTAGAGATGGGTAGTCCAAAGCAAGCCAAGGGCCAGAAAAACCAAGGAATGCAGACCAGTCAGGGAGAGAAGGGGCACAGGCAGGGCATTCCACATCTAATAGACCAGGAAGGGTTTCACCAACAACAGGAGACCTTTGTTGCCAAGGCAGCTTGTGAGGAGAAGAGCTGGTTCTTATGTAGCTCTTCCCCAGGCCTCCCCAGGTGGAACTCATGAGAGCCCCGGCAGCTGCAGTGGACTGAGGTCAGAATCCTGCAACCACCAGAGCTGCTATTCTGGTCTCTGGCTAGCAGAGGCCCTGGTGCTGCCTCAGAACCTCACAACCTGGGGCTGCCTTTGAAAACAGTCTGGAAATTTCTGTTGGTTCAAAATAGGGCAGCATGGCTGTTAATGGGGACTGGTCCACAAGATCGTATTATGCCAGTCCTCTTTCAGCTACACTGGCTCCCACCTGTAGTCCAGATCCAGTTCAAAGTGCTAGTATTAACATTTAAAGCTCTAAACCACTTGGGGCCAGGTTGTCTGAAAAAAGCCTCATACTGTATGGACCTACCAGGCCTTAAGAGCATCTTCTGGGGTCTTCTTAGGGAGCTCCCTTCAATGGAAGTAAGGAGGGTAGGGCCTTTTCAGTTGTGGCATCCCATTTATGGAATCAGCTCCCCAAAGAGGTATGCCTGGCACCTACTTTATTTGGGGGGGGGGGCATCAGGTGTAAACCTTTTTATTCTCCAGGTATTTTAATAGCTAAATTCAAGTGCATTTTCTATTACTGCTGTGCCTGTTTTCCAATTTGATTATGGCAGTGGTGGGCTTGTTGCATTGGTTGTTTTAGGGGGGATTTATTGGTTTTATTGTCTTGTTGTAATATGCTGTTTATGTGTTTTGACTATGTTAACTACCCAGAGATCTTTTGGGCTATTGAGCAGTATAAAAATGAAATAACAAATTAATTAAAAAGTCTCAAAAGTCTCAGAATGAAGTATATTAGATACTGAATGGTGGTGGCTTTGATTCTGTGCCCATATGGCCAAACTACAATGCTAAACTCAGAGGACTAAAAGTGAAACTTTAAACTGATTCCTTGGTACTTATTTCAGGATGCCATCCTACCCATGTTAAGAAAGAAGCCGTCCTAGCATCTGGAAGTTGTACAACATCCTAGAAGTTGTAGGATTTTTTCTCTATTTAATGTGCATAGAACTGTGCCTTAAAAGAACAAATGTTGCAAATGTTCCCCTAATGGATCTAGGCACCCCAGTTCTTCTGTTCTTCTCCACAGCCTATCCTGTCATCCCCTGCCCCACCTAAGCAGGAAGCTCACTCAGCTTCTCATTGGGCTTTTTGGCATTATTCTTCTCTGACACGTGCTACTTTTGCCATCCTTGTGATACCTCCCTCTTGTGAATGGGTGGTGCCATTCTGGTTACAAAAGGACTGGCTCAAAGAGTTTGCTGTTGATATATGTGTTGCCAATTGCAGCAGCCCAAAACACCCCAAAAGTAATTGGCCAGAGGAAGGCCCCAAAAGTAGTTGGCCACAGGAAGGCCACATAGTAAAAACACCACAGTTATACTGTCCCAGAAGGGAGGGCAGATAAGAACAAAATGAACTCTAGCTAACACTCTAGCCTGACCTCGAATACAGTAATCAAAGGGACAGTGGAAACTGGTTCTAGCCGCCATGAAAGTTGCAAATGTGTGGGGAGTAAGAACATGGCAAGCCTGTGTGAATCTCGAGCAGATAAGAAATAGACATGGGAAATGTCTGGTCCTTGACAGAAGAAAGGACTCTTTCTCTAGCACAGGAGGGGGTGCATACATTGATGTATCGATGTATTAGATGTGTATTAGGTGACCTAATTGGTTACCTAGGGTATAAAACGCATGTACTGAGGTGCAACTTTTGAGACACTGCTTTGGGCTGACTGTCCCCTTTTGTCTCCCTTTATTCTATAGTGCACTAGAATAAAGCTGATTTTGGCTCTAAGTCTCATCTCAGGCTCTGTTTGGCTCAAGTCTGGGGTCCACCAGGGTTTGCCCCAGCTGTTGACTGGCTGAGTCTGGTAACATATGGGATCTTCTCATGGTGGTTGGGGAGGGTGTGTATGGCATGTCTTATACAAAGGAAGGGATTTGCTTGAACCTGGCTCCAGCATTACTTATAAAGGCCCAGTCCAGGCTCCCTAAGTTTGCTCTGCTGTTTCACCTTGCAAAGGAGTATACTCTAACCAAAATTCTTTGACTCATGTGTAGAGGGCAACAGGCACTCAGCAAAGAGGATGCTGTACCTGCAGCTATTCATGGATTGAGCCCCTTTAAAACACAGAACTTTCCAGTCTATAGCTGGATATGGAGCTGAGTGTACATCAGGAAATCCCTTCGAGGATGCCAAATGCACACTTTTTATTAGTTTTGGCTTATCTTTTTAACTATTGACTACATTTAAGCAAGTATTATTATGTAGCTGGTAGAACCATTAAGTAAAAGAGCTCCGCTGTCTGCCACCAAGCAAGGACTTCTTAAAATGGCTGCCTGCTTCTTGGTTGCCAGAGCTGCTAAGCCTGCCATGCCCGCCTTATGCCAAGCGGCCTGCTAACGGTAGCTCCCGCTGCTTCCGTGCCTGTTAAGATGGAGGGACGCTCCCCCGGGCTCTGTTGTATTAAGAGAAGAGTGTGCCGAAGGCTAGCAGGGTCTGTACGATTTCCTTTTTATTCATGCACACACAGTGCACTTGGAGAAAAAAAGCCTTCATCAGCAGCACTGTTATTAACTCTGCATCAGGCATCCAAAGAAAACAACTGTGACCAAGAAGGCTTCCTCTAACCCACATCTCCGCATACAGGAGAGTCAGAATTGTCCCTCCTGATTTATCTTTTATTTTTTTAAACGAAAGTCAGGCCTGGCCGTTTCAGCTGCAGAACGGTTGCACAATTCCCTCCAGAGCCAGCTCGAGAGCGGGGCTTGTCCTCTGAGCCTTCTCTGTACAGCTGCCAGGGCGGAGAGCAAAGGAGAAAGTCCAACCAAGGGAAGAGTCTTTCCCGGGGCAGTGCGCGCCTGCTCGGCAAGGGCAAGCAGAGGCAGCCAGGCCAGGAGGCTCCGCAGATTGACTTGTCCCGAGCATCGTGCAGACGGTGGGTGCTTCCAGCAAGCCTGACGCCCTCTTTTCCCTCACGCTGTTTGCCCTGCGGCGATTTTAATCAGAAAACGGCGTGTTTGTCGGCTTAAACTCTCCAGCACTGAGAAAGAAACCCGACAGGAAATCTAATTACAGTTCTCCTACGTAACGTTTGGCTCTCGACAGATTCAAAATTGCAAACGGTTTATTTCTTGCAAAGCCGAGGTCTCAAGACTCCGGCCCTGCAGTTAAATTGCTCATTTGGGAAAGCAGATGCAGAAAGGAAGAAAAAACTCGTTTGGCGAACCTTTGGCTGCTCTCACCTGATGCTTTTCGATCAAATGTTAGGCAAAAGACGTAATAATCAAACCTCTAACTCTATGGCTTTGCAGGCACAGCTCGTGGCGCTGTCTTAGGGGTCAGGCGATGTTGGTGGACAGAGAAGCAGTTACCTCTTTTTGCAGACTTTTTGTGGGTGGGGAAAGAGAAGTTATTTAAGGGGCTACAGCTAGTAGAACCCCTTAAAGTTTATCTAATTTCAAGATCGCAGCTGCTCCCTTATCTAAGTAGCAGCGCTCTGGGAAGGCTGCTCCAGACGATCACGGTGTAACCCGGCTTTCCATCGTTCACCTTTGCAGCCGAGGCTGGAGGGTGCGTGCTTTGCACTGAGGGTATCTAAAAGGAATGCAAAACGGCTTGCGCTAGCCTCAGCGTGGGCAGGTGTGGGGCGAGCTCCGTTTCAGAAAAGGAACGGCGGGACGACCGAGCTCATTAAGGCTCCCACGTCCGCCGTCAAGTACATCGCAAGCCGCGCAGCCCTGCAAGCCGCTGGTCTCGCGCTTTT
Organism: Varanus komodoensis; assembly: GCF_004798865.1. Taxonomy (NCBI): domain Eukaryota; kingdom Metazoa; phylum Chordata; class Lepidosauria; order Squamata; family Varanidae; genus Varanus; species Varanus komodoensis. Next base: position 2,998,001 of record NW_025336223.1, on the reverse strand, counting down.
GATGCCACGCAGAGCGGGGCAAAAACACCGAGGGCAACTTCTGGCTGACTTGCGTTGCAAGTCCGAGGGGGGCCGCCTGCCGCTGGGCGGCTGAGGAAGCCTTCTCGGGTTACCGGGAGAGCGGCTGGGGGAGGGCGGACTGTCTTCCTCCGGGCTGGGCGAGGGGCAGCCGGAGCACGGCGGGGTGGGGGCGGGACGCGCGGCGCGGCGGCGAGAACGAATCCGCGGGGCTGGCCCGGCCTTTGTCTCTCCCCAGGCCTGCTGTGGCGGGGCGGAGGCGAGGCGAGGCGAAGAAGAGGTAGGAGGGCATTTTGGGGTGCTCGCCGGTTCGGCGGGCAGCTGTTTGCGGGTCAGATCGACCGCGCTGGAAATCCGAGGAGCTCGGATGTGGGGCGCAGAACAGGCCCGGGGACTGAAGCCCGCTGCGCGATCGGGCCCCGGCGGGAGGAAGGGCTTTGCGGCCGAGGCAGCGAAACCGCCGGCCACAGGTTCCTGCACCACATGGGATTTTATTCACTCGCAGGAGGAGGCCCGCTTGTTCCTTCTTAGGCAAAGGCTTAGCGAACGGCTTCAGCCAGGTTTCAAGCAAAGCTCTTCAGTGGGGATGGGGGATGCAGCCCGCAGCTTCTCCCCTGCCTTCCCAGGAAACCCCACACACCTCCTGGAGGTATCGGGATTTTAGCCGCCTTAGCACCTTCGGGGAGGGCGTGAAGTACCGGGCCGGCTGCTCGTGGTCGCCACTGAGGAGGAGTCTTTGCTGAGTCTGCGCCGCCTCCCCTGCTGCTGTTCGGCGACGCCAGGCTGACGCGCCAAATCAACTCCCGCGGCTCGGGCTTCCACCCCGCTCTGCCCCAAGAGCTCTCATGCTGGGTGACCCATTTTCGGGATGAAGGAGGGGTGTCAGTGTGGGAACGTAGATGGGGTAACTAACAACCCCGAACACCACATGGGTTGGTGGGTTGATTTTGGTTACCAAGCCATGACCTGTTAGTGCACCTGGATATGCATTTCAGCAACAACTCCAGGTTCAGTGATGGCTCCATACTCAACTCTTGCACGAGGATTATTCTGTTATCTGAACCAAGTCTTGGCAATGCCTCCAGTTTCTCAGGTTCAGAATGTGACCCAGAAACTCTACCCCCTGCTCCAGATATCATGTAGCACCTTGAGGTTACGCATGGGCCAGAGAAAGGCCTGCACCAGCCAGCCTTTAATTATTCACCTTCTGTGCAACAAGTCAAAATACCTTGTCTAGTGATGTAGGGCAATTTTTTGCCCACAGAAAAGGTTTTTTTCCTGGGGAATTTTTCAGTTTTATTGGTAAATACAATCTTAGTTTAAAAGTGGTACCTAATATTTTTCATGACAACGGTCCCAGCATCGATCCAAGTAGAACAGGAGAAACTACTGTCTGAAACTCCAGAGAGCTGCTGCCAACCAATGCCAACAATACCCAAGGACCAATGGTCTAATGCAGTTTAGGGCAGCTTCCTGTGTTCCTGGAATTTGTTTGTGGGATTTGAGAATAAAAACCACAAGCAGTTCATCATCAGTGATTATGTATTGTATTGGGATTAAAAAAACCACAATTTTACATAGCGTATATATTGAAATAGATGAGTGGTTGCCAGTATATCATACACAATTCTTTGCTAAATTTGTTAGTTTATCACTTTCCAAGATGCTTGTTATTTGTTCTTAAATTTTAAAAAATGAAAGTACGTGTTACTGTCCTAATTTTCTACAAGTATTCCAATACACTTTTTACATATTATAATACCTAATTCATTTAGAGCAGGCATGTCCAAAGTCCGGCCCGGGGGCCAATTGCGGCCCGTTTTCAAATTTTGAGCGGCCCGCAGCCTCTTCTCCCCACCGGCTCAGCCTGTCACTCATCCCCGCCGGCCGGCGTTTTTCCCTTCACCGCACAGCGGTTCCCGCAGCTGTCCCCTGCTGCCTCCTGCTCCTTCAAGGCTGGTGGTTACATTTCACCAGAAGATGGCAGTAGACCTGAGTCAGCACTCTCACCGCGTGACCCTTGTGACACAAGGCTTGTGTGCCCATTTCTAAAATGGCGACTGTAACTAAAAAAAAGGAAAGTTGACTGCGAGGGCCGCCGCCGCTTCCAGGACAAGTGGCAATTGGATTATTTTTTCACTGAAATACGAAACAACTGTGTCTGCCTAATTTGCCAAGAGACTGTGGCTGTTTTCAAGGAATTCAATATCAAGAGGCACTACCAGACGAAACATGCTAACTACAACAAGCTAACTGGGAATGAACGCAGCGAAAAATTGAAGGAACTGGAAGCTGCTTTAACAGCACAGCAGCGCTTTTTCACAGGAGCCCATGAGTCAAATGAAAATGCCACAAAGGCGAGCTACGATGTGGCAACGCTGATTGCCAAGCACTGCAAACCTTTTACTGAGGGTGAATTTATTAAAGACTGCGTGATGAAAATGGTGGAGAAAATTTGTCCTGAGAAGAAGCAAGAGTTTGCCAATGTTTGCCTGGCTCGTAACACTGTGGTACGGAGAATTGAAGACATTTCATCTGATATTAAGAGACAGAGGCAAAAGGAGTCGAGTTTGACTTTTTTTCGTTAGCCTGCGACGAAAGCACGGATGCATCTGACACTGCTCACTTACTGATTTTTTTGAGAGGAGTGGACAATGACTTGAACGTGAGTGAAGAACTACTTGACCTCCAGAGCCTTAAGGACCAAACAAGAGGAACAGATTTATTTGTTTCTGTTTGTTCCGCCGTAGATGACATGGAACTACCATGGAATAAAGTCACTGGGATTATTACGGATGGCGCACCTGCCATGACTGGCGAGCGAAGTGGATTATCAACCCTAGTCTGTAACAAAGTCAGCGAAGAAGGAGGCAAAGCTATAACACTCCACTGTATTATTCACCAACAAGTTCTCTGTGCCAGACATCTGTAATATGATCATGTTATGAAACCGGTGATGAAGGCTATTAATTATATTTGCTCCAAAGCCCTGTGCCACCGCCAGTTTCAACAGTTTCTACTCGACATCCAGGCTGAATACGGAGATCCTGTACATCACAACGAGGTAAGATGGCTCAGTTGGGGGTCTGCACTGCAGCGCTTCTACTCTCTTAGGGAGGAAATTGGACAATTCTTGGCAAAAAAGGGACAACCGATGCCAGAGCTATCTGATCCTGTTTGGCTGGCTGATTTTGGATTTTTAGTTGACATAACACAACATTTGAATGTGCTGAACACGAGCCTTCAGGGGCAAAATGCAGTGGTAAGCCAACTGTATTCACATATCAAAGCCTTTGGGACCAAGCTGGCACTTCTCCAAAGGCACCTGTCACAAACGCAGCCCAATACCACACTTTTCCCATCGCTGCAGGAAATATGACCAGTTTTTCACAGAACAATATGAGTGTGCAAATAAGGAGGTATGAAGCAGACATCTCATCTCTGGCTGAAGAGTTTCAACAGCGCTTTCGGGATTTTGCAGCTATTGAAAAGGAGATCACGCTTTTTTCATCTCCTTTCTCTGTGGACCCTGATGACGCTCCAGACCACCTGCAGCTGGAGCTCATTGAGCTGCAGTGTGACGCCAAGTGTCGCAGTTGGCACCAACAGTTCCCTTTTGTCAACTTTTACCGCCAGCTGGATAAAGACAGGTTCCAAGAGATTCGAACATTTGCTAAGAAAATGCTGAGCTTGTTTGGTTCGACATACTTGTGCGAGAAGACATTCTCAGTTATGAACATTAACAAGAACCGCGTGAGGACGAGACTAAGTGACTTTCACCTGCATGACATCTTGCGCATCAAACCACTGTTTTTGAGCCAGACCTGGCCTATATAATGCAGTCGAGATCTCAGTAAAGTTATTTGTTTAGTCTTTCATAAAATAGTTCATTTGCATTTAATGTTAATGGTTCAAAGAATTTCAGGCTGAATGGTCGGTCCCCACACATTTTCACCTCACCAAATCTGGCCCTCCTTGCAAAAAGTTTGGACACCCCTGATTTAAAGTGTCTTTTAATTTTTTTCTCTGTCAATATTTCATGTCAAATACTGGTGGACATCAATAACACAGGGTGCTTTTTAAATGTATGTGTGCTCCCACAAAGGTTGCTACTGTGATAGAGAAGGAATGGAACAATGTAATACTTCAATTTCAGTAAATTGTACAAAAACTTGTACATCTTTAAATGAGTTCCCACAGAGTAAAAACCAGGAACTGGAGCACAAAGTCACAAATAATAATGCAGCACACCAGCCTCAGAATGTCAGCAGTGCAGATTACACTGCTCTGGTGAGTGGGAGCATTCTAGATTGTTATAAGTCTATAAAGTATGATTTTGTGTGCATTCTTAGGTGTGAATGACACACAGTTGTTTTGGAACATTTTAAGGGAATTATCCTGTGTCCCTTAGTAAGAGTAGCTTGGATTTCCAGTTTTGAGATTTCAGACATCGCTAAGACCTCAGAGCTGGGGATCAGAGCTCTGACGTTACTCCTTCACCCATTTACTGAGGGGCAGGGAGAAGAGGAAAAAAGAGACCAGGCTATGAGGCATCCTGCAGCCATTCTAGCCTCCTCTCTCTGAGTTTTTCTACCTAGATGGGCAAAAAAGCTGGTCTAGTGGAAATTCCAGGACAGGGACTGGACCAGAGACTGCCTCTGCTACTTGGTTTGTTCTGGTCTGCCCATAAACCACCTAGTTTTGAGGTATGGGTTGCATCCTAAATCTCCATGTATTTATTGCATTTCTATACTGTCCCACAGCCAGTGCTCTCTGGGTGGTTTACATGGCCCATAAAAAGAGATGATAAAAGTACAATTAAAGATAGAAAATCAGAATATTAAAAAGTTTTAAACAGCTAAAAACAAATAATAAAAACAAAACATGGAATAGCAGAGAGAGTTCCTCTGCAGAACACTTGGAATAAGGATTTAAAAACTCCAAAATTAATCCTCCAGTTAAATCATCTGTGAAAGTAAAAAACATGAAATGCAAATAGAGAAAACTATGAGGTAGAGTGGTGGGAGAAGGATCCAGCTTTGAATTTGAACAAAAGACTTATATATATTAAATCAGTAAGGCTATTGTTTTCTTACTATTTATATACCAGGACCCTCATATCCGCACAGATCAGTTCCAAGTCCCCCAGCAGATGCCTGAAACTGGATAATAGTGAACACTGTATTATATACACTATATGCATTTTAAAATTTCATTACCCCTTATTTTTGTGGGTAGATGAGTTAAGCTTGCACAGGAGTTTGGTGAGCACTAACAGTTGTGTCTGCCATACTTGTGTGGCATCCCTTAATGGAGATCAACCATTCTTAGAGTAATGAATGAAGCTATTTCAACAAGAATGGGACTGCATGGCCTTTGGCTTGCTGGCACTGTGGGCTGGAGCCATTTCTTACATGAAATCTGAAAGATTAAGGTATGCTCTTGAGAGTTATACTTTTGTGTAAAGTTCCAGAAAAGTAAGATACATTCGCCTAAAGATACGAAATGTATAAAAATCTTTCACATGAGTACAACTTCTAAAGGTGCTGTTGGGTATTTGGCCATTCAAGTAAACTCTTAAGACTCATTCATATTTCAGAAAATCAGCAATACAAACCGTCAACATAAGCTGCGGTCAGGTACATTATCAATTAATGGTGATAAACTGGGGAAGATGGCTGCTGCATAGGGAAATGAGCTCTCATAATTGTTTCTTGAGCTAATATTAGTCTCTGATTGTTAATGATACTTAACCATTCAAAAGGCAGCGCTTGGAGCCAAACACTCAGCAAAAGGAATATTTGGTTGGCATTCAGGGGATCTGATCAAATGAAATTGTCTGACATGGAGTCAGACCAGTTGAAGTACCCCCTTCCTTTCGGCTAAGCATGGGGCTCCTTAGAGGTTGCCTTAGGGGCAGATTTCAGCCAAGTCCCCAAGTCATGAGTGCAACACACTACAACCTCTTTCTCCACTGAGGACTAATTGGAAGTACCTTCTAGTGCATGGGTCCTCAAACTACGGGCCGGATCCAGCCCGCCGTGCTCATTTATCCAGCCCACCTCAGAGCTTTTGGACTCGCTCAGAGAAAACGATCTCCAAGCAAGTCCAAAAGCTCCGAGCCAGCACATGCACCAAATTGTAAGAGCTCAACTGCGTGTGCACTGGCTCCCCCCCCCCCCGCCACAATTGCATGCATATACAGAGTGGGAATATGAAGTGGGAAACAGAATGGGGGGACAGAAGAGAGAATAAGATGAAGAAACTATAAAAGGATTGAAGGTAAGAAAAATAAAACTTTTTAAATTTATTTTTAACTATGTGAGCCATGTCCCCGGGCTGTGGGCCAGGTCCCATCCATTTCCTCCCCTTGCCTTGGCCCGCGGAAAGCAGCCCTTTCTCATGGTCCTCTCCTGGCCAGGGGGAGCCATCCTACGCCTGCCTTTCTGGCCTCCCACTCCTGCTCTCCCAGATTCGGCTGCTCTGAAGCGGGGCAGCGGTGAGGAGCCAGGAAGGCCTGGACCAGGGGTTGGCAACCTTTAACACTCAAAGAGCCATTTGGACCCTTTTCCCACAGAAAAGAAAACACCAGGAGCCGCAAAACTCGTGTGACCTCTAAAATGAAAATAACACTGCATATATCGTTTTTTACCTTTATGCTATGTATAAAAAAACTAGTGGGTTGCATTTATGAAACAGATCGGGGGCTGTCGCAGATCGGGGGCTGTGCTGGCATGTATTTTGAATGATGGAACTGCAGCAGAGGGATTCAAGAGCCACGTGTGGCTCTGGAGCCGCGGGTTGCCAACCCCTGGCCTAGACTGAGGCGAGTGCGTCCTCATGGTTCCCCCTCGTGTTGTGCGCTCCCTTTCGGCAGGCGGCACAGCATCATCTTGGGCTTCTGCTACAACCCAAGAGAACAGAGCAAACATTTTAAATTTTTTATTTTTTAAATGTTAATTTTAAAATTTTTATTTTAATTATTTTTAATGTGCAATGTGCATAGGAATTAGTTCATTTTTTTTCAAACTATAGTCTGGCCCCTCAACAGTCTGAGGGACAGTGAACTGGCCCTCTGTTGAAAAAGTTTGAGGACCCCTGTTCTAGTGGTTTCCTTTTTGCCTTGTTAATTACTCACTGGAAAGCATTTCTTGTCCGTTCCTGTTATGAAAAGTGAAGAGAGAGGGGAAGAAGAAAGTACTGCCAAGGGTGGGGAGCAGAGAGAAAGAATAGAGTCTCCTTCTTTGCAATGACTCTTCTACCCTAATCAGACATTTTGGGGAATGCCAATAGTAAATTTATTGCTCCTTCATGTGCAGTGCAGAACATGGTTCCAATAAACCTGGAGTACAGAAGATGCATGGCACTGTGACAACCTGACAAAAACCTATGTAGTCTGCAAGAGGAATATTCCACAATTCTTCAAAGAAATACAGGGCATTGTTCATGTGTTCACAGGCCTTCATTTTATCTTCAATATAGGGTAGGCTATAGTGAGAGTAAACATTTTCCCTAGAGTTGTATGATGAGCTGCATGTCTCATTGGAATTGGAATAAAAACTCTATTCCTCAATGATTCCAGTTCTAACCACTAGCATTTACTGCCTTTCAGACAGTTAGCTCTTTCCTGCTAATTCCTGTCAGTTCAGAAACCGTCAGTGCATACGGAAGTTAGGGTTTTAGTTTTTTCTTTGTTTTTTATACTTTGGTATATCTTTAGTTTCCATTAACGCAGTTTGGAGATAGCGTTTGTACCTTTTACAGCCAAGCTTTGTAGTTTTATAAAATTAATTTATTACAAATAAGATTTAGAAATAAATAGTCTGCTGTAATCAGCAAAACTAGTCATTTCAGTGTTCTAAATCTCTTACTAATTCCAGTTTAATCAAGTTGAAAAGCAGTAGTCCTGATCTAGATCCTTGGTGAGGATAGTGCTTAGTTCTCTCTGCTCTGCAAACTGCCAGTTTATTCAAGATATCTGAACTGTGGCTGTGGTTATTACAATGAGAAAAAGGTTTTCATGCTCCACTTTGACTTTTCCATTACACAAATGACCTGAGAGCAGAGCCAAATCTCCTGGGGAACCATAGTTCAGATTTAAGCTGGAAAGGTGCAAGCACTAGTGGTCAAGTTGTGTGTGTGTGTGGGGGGGGGGGGCTGCAGAGTACCATGATGCTTAACATCTCACTGTCTTGAGTCTCATGATTTGGTGGCTCTGATTTAAAACAAAAATCAAAACCCAACATCTGAGGGTCAGTAATACATGGGCTGCTGGTTCCTCCTGCTGGTTGGAATATTCATTGTCACTGCTTAGTTAAATCACTTAACTCCTACTTAGTATGTAGTATCTGAATAATCAAGATTCCTAGTTTTATTGTTGTACATTCTTCAGTGTGATGTTCTAAGCTGTATGGTCACTGCTGAACCCCAGCTGTTGAATACAATGATGTGGAAGGAAGATAATACCTTTATTGGCTGTGTTTGCTAATCACAGTGAGTTGGAGAGTGAAATAGAACATTTAACAACCTGTACAGAAAGGTTTCTGTCATTTCACCATCCATCTGGGCATCATTAGAAAAGCTGCACAGTTTAAACTATTGCAAAAATTACTGAGCTCATAGTGCTCTTAAGCAAATCTGTGGTGCAGCCACACTTGCAATTCTGTGCAATGCTGGTCACTGCACCTCAAAACGGATATTGTAAAGGTGGAAAAGGTGCAGGATAGAGCAAAACAGAGGCAGTGCTCTTCATCGTGGTCTCCGTGCATCACACATCATGGATGCTGTGCCTGCCCAGTGCCTGTTGCCGGGAAGATTTACTAGCATTAATGGTTTTTGGCAGGAACTCTGTGCCCCCTCCTGTAGTATAAATGGTCAGAGTGCCCACCCTTTCCCCAGTCTGCTCGTGACTGCCGTTCGCCGTGCCTCGAGCCTTTTCTCTTCGCTTGTCTACTCATGCTTCTCAACGTAATCTCTAAATCTTGAACTTGTTTTTTTCTCTAAAATGCCACTTTGCAGCTTTATAACCCTAAACCCAGTTCATCCCTTACTGAACCCCTACCCTTATCTCTTGTTCTTCCCCACTTCCCCTTCACCCTTTCAAAATAAATAAATCCCCTCTATTGTCCTTCTTTTCCCTCCTTTTCCTGCTCTCAGGTGCATCCTTCGGTTCACTGTCGGTACTGACACCTACGAATAGAACGTTCTCCCCGTTGGGCTGGCCGCCACTCTGAGAGTCTTTACCAAGTGCATGGCTCCGGTTTGTGCCCAACTCAGACTTCAGGGTGTCCACATTTACCCTTAGCTGGATGGTTGGCTTATTTCCTCGTCGAGAGATGACCTTTTGGCCTCAATTGATGCTACCTGTTCTCTGCTTGATCAACTGGGACTTTGTATTAACACTGAAAAATCATGCCTCATTCCCTCCCAGGTCATCAATTTCATTGGAGAGTGCCTGGACTCTGCGCACACGAGCCTGCCTTCCTCGGGACCGACAAAAAAGACTGATCACCTCTATTCGACAGATCACTGCCCAGCGGACTGTCTCTGCACATTCGATTCAACAGGTGCTCGGTCATACGGCACCCGCGGTTTCGGTGGTGCCGAATGCGAGACTGTGAATGAGACCCTTGAAGCTCTGGTTCAATTGCATTTTCCACCTGGACCGCGATTGACCCAACCGGATACTACAACCTCCGCACTCGGTTCTTCAGACCTTGTCCTGGTGGACTGTCGATACCAATCTCTCCTGCGAAGTTCCTTTCCATGCACTAGAGCCGACCGTGACCCTTTATACCGATGCTTCCCTGACTAGATGGGGTGCCCACTGCATGTCTCTTTGGACCCAAGGCACCTGGCATGGACACTGGACCACCAGGCATATCAACTACCTGGAATTGCTGGTGGTCTTCAAGGCGCTACATTCCCTCCAAACCTTCCTCCAAGACCACAAGGTCCAGATAGTGTCAGACAACATAGTGACCATGTTCTATATAAATAAACAGGGCAGTACTAAGTCAGCACCATTGGCACATCTCGACCTTCGCATGTGGAACTGGTGCATTGCCCACAGGATTATTCCTTGAGCTTTCCCTCTTGCAGGCACCTACAATTCCTACAAGGACTATAAAACTTTCAACCATCGACCTGATCGGTAGTTCCAATGTGGAGCCTCTCTATCATCCTACATGCTCTCACGAAGCCTCCATTTGAACCATTAGCTACAATGGATCTCCACCTTCTCCCTTGGAAAACAGCTTTTTTCAGTAGCGATTACTTCGGCCAGAAGAGCCAGTGAACTGAGTACCCTTTGTGTCGACCCTCCATACCTAAACTTCCACAAGGAGAAAGTGGTTCTACACACTGATCCAACCTTCCGGCCCAAGGTTGCGATGCCTTTTCACCTTAACCAGGACATTTTGCTACTGGCCTATTTCCCTACTCCATTGACACCAGTCGAGCACTCCCTACATCACCCGGACATCCAGCAGTGTTTAGCCTTCTATCGCTCCTGAACTGAGTCATTCAGGAAAACCAAATGACTTTTCATCAAATACTTGGAACACGACAAGGGAGCACCTGATAATACTCAAAGACTTTTGAAATGGATCTTTGAGATGATTGAACTGGCTTACCTCCTGTCAAAACTGGACTTACCTATTACTCCAAAAGGACACTCCACAAGAGCTGTTGCTACTTCTTCTGCCCTCTGTGCAGGCATTCCCTTGCAAGATATCTGCAAAGCGGCCACATGGTCTACTCTGTGCACTTTCACGAAGTACTACTGCTTGGATCTCAAGGCCAGGCAGGACTGCTCCTTCGGCAACACCGTCCTCTCCACCTCTCCACAGTTCTCCAGTGACGACACTGCCCCACCTCCGGGTGTGATAAGCTTGTTAATCACCCGTATATGTGTGATGCACGGAGACCACAATGAAGAAAGGCAGGTTGCTTACCTGTAACTGTCGTTCTTCGAGTGGCCATTTGTGCATTCACACTACCTGCCCACCGGACCCACTCTGTGTCGGTGACGGTATACTATACCTCTAGTTATACTATATATTTATATATATATGCATGCATTTTGTTTCTATTTCTTTTCTCCCTTATGTGCTGGATTCGATACTGGTCAGCTCCACCTGGGGGTGAATGGATGGTCTTCAGCTGACCGGGGAAAGGGCAGGCACTCCGACCATTTATACTATGGGGGGGGGGGGTGAGGTTCCCTCTAAAAACCATTAATGCTAGTAAATCTTCCTAGCAACAGGCACCGCACAGGCACAGCACCCATAATGTGTGAATGCACGCATGACCACTCGAGGAAAGACAGTTACATGTAAGCAACCTGCCTTTTTCATACATAATGTGAATGGTTACTGTGCTGTGCCTTTCCTACCTCGTATCCCGTAGTCACACATTTGCAGAGTAGCTACTCATAAGTACTTACCACGTGTCTCCATCTTCCTTCCAAATGGTGGCACATTTCCCATCATCTCCCATGGCTGGGAACCAATCCCAGTGCACACACTTTCCCAAGTACCCGAATACTGATATCTTTAATGTAAATAGATCCAAGACCTCAGCAGCTCACTAGCTGCTTATAATATAACTTATCACAGTATAGATTTTCATGGACTTAAGTCCACTTCTTTAGATCCATTAAGTTTTATCCTAACCAGCAGATTATTTGTTGGGAGGATAGTGGTGGTTTATGAAGAGTGAGTTTAGAAGGAAATGAAATGCAGAAAGTACAGACATTGACAGTTACACTGAAGTTTAATAATTCACAGAGCAGTATTGGAGATAACACTCGTAGATTTTGCTGTAACAAATGAACACAGCAGCTTCTCTGGAAATGGTATTGTTATATGTAACTATACATACATACATACATACATATGTATGTGCATGGTGAATTTCACTCCCCAAAATAAATCACTGTGGTCGTAATAGTTTGAAGCATAGAGCACAAAAGATTTCAGAGTTGTTACCATAAGCTTAAATGATAGATACTAACTTAAATTATGAAAAATAAATGGAAATGGAATTAATAGAAGGAAGCTTTTAAGAAAAACAAGATATAAAAAGTTGAAATACTAAACCTTTGTCAATAAACAGGCATTTTTTAATGTAATTCGGTCCTGCAAATGAGAATCTTGACCTTCTATCAAACCATGCTTTGCATTTAGCCATTATTAGAGCCTAAGTTATGGTTTGAATGTACAACTGCAGAGAAAAACCATGATTTGGAGCTGCTTATTTGCTGCAGGCGCCTCTACAGATTGAGCAAGCCCTAATTGTGTCTTTCCAACTCATACTTGATACCAACCCATTGTTTATCTTCCTCAAGGATCCTTTGGTGTTGGCATCTGAACAGAGTTATTGTAAAACCAGTTATATTAAGCATTCTTCTAGTGTAATTTGACTGGCCTTTTCATGTCACTTGTACCACTTTAAAAGAAAAACACTAGTTCTGATGTGCGAAAAGAACAGTTCTGGGGAGGCTTGTGTAATTTACTCCCAGTATTTTGTTGCCATGGAATTTAGGAAATAAGATTGTGCATTGTTTATAAAGATTTTTCATATATCACCTGTTTTATTTGAAATAGGCTTCATGGCAAAAAGGAAGATGCTAGGAAGTGGCATACACAGGAGGCGGTCTTCTATCCTGTGAACATGGCAGTGTATTCTGCCATTAGTACAACAGGAAGCTGGCCATTCTTAAAGCAACTAGAAACGAATGGAATTACTAGTTTCCAGAACAAGGGTCATCAGCAGAGATTATTTCTGCTGGAAGATAATTCCTGCCACCCAGTGAAGGCACTGTATAATAATTGCTCTTTTTACTCTGGTTTCCATTTCCCTCTTTTCTTCTGATGACTCCCATCTAGATTATAGGCCACTTACCGGGAGCATCCTGTCTTCTTAATCCTTTATAAAACTCCATATGGTTTCTTAATTTCAAAATGTACTATATACTGGAATAGTACACAGCAATGGCAGAGGAAGAGTATGACCAGAAGGCAATGAAAAAGGTGGATGCTGATTTGCTATACGAGTATAATTGCAGAAAATAGTCTTTTGGTATGTTGAGATACTGGTGGTGTTTGTGTGAATGGGTTATTCCACTGATTATTGCACTTGGAAGAAAGTTTACATACTTGAATATCTATCTATCTTGTGCTGAGCAGGATTCCTGTGGATGGAAGTAGAAGAGGAATTGTGTGCATCTGTTCTTCTGGACTCTACAGAAAGAGAAGTCTCCTCTGACTTCATAGGTAAAATTAATCTTAAATTTAAACCCTAAGTTTAAAACAGAATAAAACCTAAGTAATAACTAAGATAAAAATCAATAGCCATGCAAAGATCTAAAAACATGTTCAGCACAATTTTTATACTTAGGAGGCAAAAAGAGTGGGCAAAGAAAAAGGACTTTGCCAGGCATTGAAAAGTCAACAGTATAGGTGCAAAGGCAGCCTGTGGGGATGTCATTCCACAAACAGGTTGCCACAACTGAAGAGACCCTTCACTTTCCTTGACGGGGGTCCCTGGAGAAGGATTGCTGGCATTGATCTTACAGTCTGGGCAGTTGACATGGGAAGAGATGATCCTTCAGGTAACTTGGCCTCAAACTGTTTAGAGATATGAAGGTCAATTCTGGCACTTTGAATTGGGCCCAGGAATGGACTGGCAGCCACTGCACACAAGAGAGTACTGGCATAATGCGTTCATGTTGCCCAGTCTGTGTTAATAGTTGTAGCAAGAAGAGTTGAAATAAATAGTTACTGCCTTATTTTAGATCAGGTAAAGTTCCTGGATCATTTTCAAAGGCAGCCCCAAAATAACACATTGCAGTAATCCAGATGTGAGGTTCCCAGAGCATATCGTAGCTAGTATATCGCTGTCCTGAGAAGGACATAATTGGTTTATCAGACCACATTGTGAGCTGCCTATAGGTGTTGCGGTGCAGTGAGCAGCATACAAATGTTTCAAACAATAAATGTTGTGGTGCAGTGAGCAGCATACGAATGCTTCAAACAAATAATAAATAAATGTTGTGGTACAGTGAGCAGCATATGAATGTTTCAAACAAACGGTGCTCCGTGCCACAGAGGCAGCTTATTCTTCTAGTAACAATACAGGATGCAAGAGCACCTGAGAATATGAACCTGCAACAGTTCTCTGAACAGGCTGCACATCACTTACCTGGGCAGATGAACCACCCGTTAATAGTACCTCCATCTTGTCTAGGTCAAGTCTCAGTTCATTGGCTCTCATTTAGCCCATCCCTGACTCTGAATGCCCACTGCCTCCTCTAGGCTTGATGAAAAGGAGAGAGAGCTCTGGTTTTCATTCGCTTATATGTGACACCCAGCCCACAACTCTGGAAAACCTCCTCCAGTGGTTTCATTTAGATATTAAGCAGCCTGGGGGATAAAATGATAAATGGCATAACTGCAGAGGAGCAGAGCAATAATCCTCCGGCACCACCTTCTGGAGTAGGACTGGAACTGCTCCAGGGCTGTACTTCCAACTCTGAACTTGGGCAACCTTTCCAGAGCAACACCATGAATGCTGGGATGAAAAACCACTAAGAGGCCCAAGAATATCACTAGGGTCTTCCTCCTCTTGTCCCTCTAATGTCCAAGTTCATGTGATAGGGCAATCAGACCTAATCCTGATCAAAACGAATCTAAATAATTTATCCAAGAGTTTCTGGAGTTGGTTGGCAACCTCCCACTGAAACAGCTTGCTTAGGAAGGGGATATTAGCAACTACCCTTACAGTTATTAACATACTCTGGGTTCAAATTAGGCTTTTTTCAGGAGTGGCCTAATTACTGCCCCCATTAAAGTGGCCAACGAATCGAAAACTTCCTGAACTCAGCTGGCCACCCCTTTCCTATTAAATGCCATAAGCCACTAGGGAGAAGGATCAAGCACACAGGCAGCTGACTGGACCCAGCCAAGCACCGTCTGCATCCTCAGCCTTGCACAACTGAAACATATCCAACAAGATCGAGCCAGATCTTGCTCTGAGCTCCTTGACGGATGGAAACGTATTTGCGGTGATGTCCAAGTTATGACAAATGTGAATGACTTTAAAGCGTTGTGCAGACGTGCCACAGCGTGCTACCAAGGGTTCTACCCAACTCTTTCCCTCGGGCCCAGATAGCAAAATCACTCAGAGAAGCTCTGCTGAGTGGCACTGAGAAGACACAATACTGGTGGGCAAGAACTCCCTCCTTGCCACCCTCAGCGCCACCCAGTAGGCTCAGAAATGAGTTCCAACCTGTGTTTGGTTGGGCTCTGTATGAGTCTTCCTTCACGTCCCTCCCTTTTGAGTAAATAGGTATCTCTGTCCAGTTCACAGTTGCTGGGCCAGTTTGTTGATTTTTTAAGGTGATCCCTGGAGTAAAATTCAAAATATAGGCCAAGTTGGCACTGTTCCTGTAATCCTTTGCATCACTGTTTTTTTAGACTGATTGTATCATTGTAGTAAAGATGTATGTCTCCCAAGTCAGTCTAGTGGCATTAAGCAGTAGATCCTACCCTTCAGGTGCACTTAGTGGGATTCTTATGATTCATCCAAACCCACAAACCTGACATTTCTCTCTTCTAGGAAACTATGAGATCCCAAGTGAATATGATGAGCTTTCTCAAGGTGATGAGCCAGAGAATGTGCAACAGGATGAAATTTTGCTCCAAAATGAACAGAATCCCTCTCAGAGTCCCAGTGAGGCAGGAGCCTTTGAGGATCAGGAATGGAGGGATGGTTGCCAAGACCAGCCACAACAGGACTCTGTTGATCCAGGAGACAACCTGGGGCTCCTTCAAGACATCATCTCACCACCTGGGATTCCTTTGAGAATAGAAGCTTTCAGTTACACCGCATGTGGGGAAACAATCCAAAAGAATGCAAGTCTTGATGTCCAATCTGAGGTCTCTCCAGTGGGAGAGAAGCCTCATAAATGTACTGAATGTAGCAAAAGCTTTAGCTGGCGGTCAGATCTTATTAAACATCAAAGAATTCACACAGGAGAAAAACCGTACATGTGCAGTGAATGTGGGGAAAACTTCACTGTGAGCTCCCACCTTTTCACTCATAAGAGGATCCATACAGGAGACAGACCATTCCTTTGCACTGAGTGTGGGAAATGCTTCAGTCGGAACTCACATCTTGTTAACCACCAGAGAACCCACACGGGAGAGAAGCCCTTTGAATGCAGTGAGTGTGGGAAATGTTTCGGGGATTTTTCAACACTGACTCAGCACCAGAGAACCCACACAGGTGAAAAGCCCTATAAATGTGTTGAGTGTGGGAAAGGCTTCATACAGAGTTCACATCTCATAAGACATCGGAAAACTCATATGGGAGAGAAACCCTATACGTGTGCCGAGTGTGGCAAAGGCTTCCGATACAAAACCCATTTTGTACAGCATCACAGACTTCACATAGGATAGAAGAGGAGGAGGAAGTTTGCTCCCAGGTTCCTAAGAGCTTGTGAAAGATACTTAAATGGGCAATGAAGAAGAAAAGTGGAGTGTCCTTCACTGTAGTGAACAGAGCTCAGCACTGATGTTGGTAGCTCCATGCTTTATGTAGCAAACCTGTGTAATGGATGTAGTACAGTATTTGCCAAAGCAAATGTTTAAAACAGGGTGGGCAACCTGAGTCCTTCCAGGTGTTCTGGCCTGCAACTCATACCAGCCTTCACTAGTGTAACCAATGCTGGATGATGGGAACTGAGGGACAAGAAGACTGAAGGGCCACAAACTTCCCACTCGTTTTATAGACTTATGCTCATACTTCTCAGATGCATGCACATGGGTGCTTAAACACATGTACACACATGGGCATTTTGTCCCCTTTATTTGCATGTGGCTCCCTGGGAAATCAGAAGGAAGGCAAGCAGTAGTTTGCAGTGCGTAACATCTGGGTGAAGCCATGAACGCAGTTTGTGGACTGATAACTTGGGCTGGGGAAGGAGCGGGTAGACAAAGAGTGAGAACTTGGAACTTGGTTGCTAGAATACATTGACTGAAGTACAGTAGCAGAAACATATTTAATATTGTGCCTTTTCTTCAGACAATAGAAACTCTTGTTTGTCAAATTGATGGTTGATCTCAAATACCGTTTTTGGAAATGCCTCCTATTTGCATCTGCATGTGGAAAATTCCCCTCATTCTTTTATACAACATTTTCCATGATCAGTCTGGGGTTGAAAAAACGCATCATATAGATGCTATTGCAGGAGCTTAGCCAACTGGCCAGAGAGATAGGTTGAAATATAGCCATTTTTTGGAGACAATAATTTATTAACTACCCTTTCTCTGGAAGTAAAAAATTCCTCTGTTGTCCCATTTCTTATTTCTGACTGGTTTCTTGGTTGATGTTCCATATGGGCATTTGGAAACTTTTTAGAGGCAATCAGCAGATGATGAAAATCTGGCTGCATCCTGCGTATCCTAGTGAAGAAGGGTAGTAGCTCCAGTACCTTACATTGCTTAAAATCCAGTTTAGAGAATCAGGATAATCATTTTTAGGATAGAACCACTGGTGATCCCAACACACAGGAACAGGGTATACTGGAAAGAAAGCAAGGTTAACCACTGATCGTTGTGATACTCCTTAGGCACAGGTTTTCTTGCTTGGTTTGTTTAGTTTTTGAACATGGGAGCATTCAAGCTTGTTGGACACCCATCACCCCCGCCTGCATCATGAGGCATCACATTCTATGAAGTTCATTACCACTTGATTGTACTGGTTTTAAAAAATGTCTCTCAAACTTACTTAAACATGCACAATTGCTCCATAACTATGGATGTCTGGGTGAATTATTCCATAATTCATCCTGGTGGAACCAGAAAGACGCAAAAATATGCATGTTATTGCATGCAAATAATTGGAGCCAAATAATTCAGAGGTCAGCAGAAGCAGTCTGAGGCCTCAGAGGGGAATTGCTGGATGCACATGGCTGAGTTTAAATTCGAGGGCTCTGTTTGGGTTAGTAGGCTCCACTAGGACTTGGAGCAAGTGTTGGGGGCAGCATTCCCAAGCAGCTGCTGGGAGCTGAGGTGCCCTGTTCACAAAGTGGCTGCCAAGGCAAGTGTGGCTAGTCACTGGGGACCCACTTGCAGGGGTGTGGGCCGAGTCCTGAAACGCAAAGCCACTCATTCAGGACCTGCCCCCAAGCCCCCTCAGTACAAAGAACCATTGATCCCAACCAGGCATTTCTCGCAGCATCACTCCCAAACACAGTTTCCTCCTCTCTTTGTTACATGCACACAACACTTGCCCAAGTGACCCCCTCCCCACTTTGGCCCCCTCCACTCAGTCATTCCACACGATTTCCCCTCTCATTGCATTCGTCAGCCCAGCTGTCCTCACTTCCTCCAACTCCCCCCCATTTCAGTCCCCCCCCCCCCCCATTGGGTCACGTCTAGCCCAGCCCCAGTGACCTGCTCCCTCTCCATCTGATGAAGCCCAGGTCGCACCCCCAGCACTCTCCCAATTGTTCACTGCTGTTTCCAGGATTCCTCCAACCCTAACAGACAACGACAACCACATATCTCCCCAATTCCCCTTCCAGGAGATCTCCAGAATTAAGTACTCCACAGCTGCACTGCTGCTTGCAGACACGCCGCTGTCTTCTCCCAATATGAGGTGGACACTAGAGGAAAATCGTAGCTTAACTATTATTAATGCCACAGGTTAGTATTAACAACTATCAAACGTTGAAAGCCAAACCCTTCTGCATTAAATAGGCTTTCTGTCGGCCCCAGATTTCTACCTGTCCTGTAGCCACCAGGGTGGGCTCAAAGAAACAGCTCCCCTCTCCTTGTTTCTTGATCAGGCATCCTTCCCTTCTAACAGCCGTGTTGGGTGGGCCATATTTCTGAAAGGTCACTGTGCAGACACACGTCCATTGCCTCCCATGTGTCATCAGGTTATCTCACAGTTAACAAAAATGGAAGATCTAGTCACTCCTGAGGTTGCTGCATGGAAAACAGCGGAGAGGCTTCCAAAAATGAAGTGGGGTTGTGCTACTAGGCAAGAGAAAGCAGATAAATGATGGGATCACAAGCTGATGTGGCAATCTTCTACTCACATTAATAGGAGTTCAGCAAGAGCAATGCAGAGCAGATGGTTTGAAGGCTGCACCTTCAGAAACAAAAGTACTCCCTTTCCAGAAATGGGTTCTTGCCTCCATTTCTGTAGTACGCTTTATACCTCCTGCCCTTCATTGCTCTAGGATTCATTGTGTGCCTTTATATGCACATCCATGTGTTAACTAGCAAGAAAAAGGTTGCAGGTGACTTTGTCTAGCTACAGTATGTGGATGATGCTTTACGGGATTCTTGAGCAAACTTTTCCATTAAAATAAAAAGCAGATGAGTGGTCCCCAAACAGTATTTCTGCAGATTTGCATATTAAACAGGTGTACTGTTGGGTGGTTGAACTTCTACCCCAGCAGTGGGAATTGCTGTAATGAACTCAGCTCCTCCCCTACAATGCAGGGGCTTCCCGAGACCCCAGCTAGCTGCTGTGGTCAGCTACTTTGTTCCCTCCCACAAGGGAATAAATATTTGGACAAACCACTAATAGACAAACCACTAATGTTTCTTTTAATCCAGTTTTTTCACAATCTAGTTTTTACACTTTCTTGTGCTCTGTTTTCCCTTCCTGTCATAGATCTCATCGTATTTGGCTCCAGTGGCCTGTTCAGTGGTTGCCTTTCAGGAAAGCTGTTCTCTGTGGAATTACTTCAGCATACCACTGGCTGGTATGCTGCTTGGCTTCCTTCCATTTGTACCGGGGCACGTAGCCAAAATCCCTTTGGGCTTTCCTGTAAGAAAAGCTGAATGGGGTGTTGAGCAAAGTCAGAAGGTGATGATTGATGTGGGGAACATACCGCACAAAAGGCTGGAGTAAGAAGCGTATCGTCTCCAGCAACAGAGCATAGCAATAGAGCATCATCAGAGGCATGGGCAACCTGGATTCAATACGAAAGCCCAGCTCCTTGGTTAGCTCATAATTAAGATCTGAGTAACTCAGGTGGGGAGTATCATCGCTGATGTAATAGAAGCACCCTTGGACCTGTTTGACCTTTTGGGGGTCCACCATGGCTTTAGCCATTTGAATGTGAGCCCAAGCAGCATTCCCTACATAGACTGGATTTACAAGAGCCTCCTTCCTGGAGAGCCTCAAAAAGACGTTATTGTTTCGGATGCTTTCATCCAGATGCTGCAGAAGAAAAGGACTCCCCTCTCCGTAAATGTACATGGGCCTCAAAGAACATGTCACAAAGCTCTTGCCATCCTTCAGCACTTGGTTATTCATTGCTAATACACATTTCTCTGCCTCTTTCTTACTCTCAGCATAAAGAAATCCTTTGGTGTTCTGATAGACTGTGTCTTCATCACCATCATAGATGGGGTCACCTCTTGTGTTTGGACCTGTCACTTCAAGGCTGCTGGTATAGATAAAATACGGGACATCGTTGTGAAGGCAGGTGTCTAGCAGCAGCTGTGTACCTTTAGAAAAAGGAAGATGTCAGCCAGCCCAGCCCAAAACATTTTGCTGCCAGAGATGGAAAATGCAGGTAGTTGTCCCCCATCCTTGATGAGCTGTGATTTGATCTGCGTAGGACCCGTGAGAGCTTTGCCCCAGAGTACTCTGCGAGGGCCCTGCCTTGGAATGCGGGACCTCACCCTGTCCCCCTGCTGGGTCCTGGTGCAGCTAGGGAATGGTAGACCCCAGGCGTCCTGGTCTTATGGCCCAGCACTTTTAATTGTGAAGCACACCATTAAAACCCCCTCAGCCATCACTCCTGTGCTTTAGAGCCACTTTTGTATTCCTTCTGTCAGAACGTTTGCCACTCCTCATATCTTTTATAGCTATCTTTTTTAAAAGTGTGAGAAGCACCCTTTGTAGCAGAACCCGCAAGGCTTTTGGCGGGTGTTTAGAGGGCTCTCCCCCGCCCACCCCCGGTTTTCCCAACTGTGGATAACACAAAGTTACTTTTGTGCAAATCCAAGCTGTGGCCATTGCTCAATCTTTGTGCTCCTGCAGTGTCCCCTGGGAAACTGAAAGAGGACTGAGCAAGGAGAAGAGGCATCCCGTTAGGCACAGAATCACACCCGGTTTTAGCCACAGCGAGTGGCTGAAATTCCCAAGGGGGTTAATGTGTTGTGTGAACCCTGCCTCTGCCTTAACCTGCCTCTCCCCCTCTGTATCTGACTGTTCATGATCTCTTTCGCCATCCCTGTCAGGTCCGTCAAGGGCCACTCTCCTGACTCTGTTCGTGTGCCTTAAAGAGCACTCGCACATGCGGAAATGTGCTTTTTCTTGGGCATAGTGCAGAATATGAAGGCAGAGAAAGCTTTGTGTGTCTCATTTCATATTTGCTCATATTGCACTTAGTTACCGTTTCAGTGTCTGTTTTAGGGATGTTTTATGGGTCTGTTTTAATGACAATGTTTCATCTGGTTCTATGGTTGTGATTCATCATTGTTTTATTATGGTGCCAGCTTTCGTGCTCCACAGTTTAAAGGAAGCAGAGTGTTCCTCCCCTTAACACATCACTGGGGAGATGGGTCCCCACATTTCCATAGCAAGCCTATGCATTTTCTCTAACTCCTGAGTGGAAGCCTGCATGAGAAGCCAATGTTTCCTGAATGTTTGTGTTCCCATATTTTATCTTCCTGTGTTAAAGAAAAAACACGGCAGGCTTCAGTACTCTGCCACTGTCATTCTCAGAACATACATCTTAGTCTTTGATGTCAATTTCAAGCATCTTTGTGTCTGTTGGTATGCAGCCATGGAAGGCAGGAGCCATTCCCTTCTTCCTCTGTAGGCACAGCTTTGACCTTCCTTTACCCTCAAGAGTTTATTCTTTTTTTTTTTTTTTGGAAGGATTGATGTTTCCAAAACTGTGTTGCAAGCTGCCTGCAGTAACTATTTCTGTGGCCCATCTTTGCTTAATAAAGGAAAGGGAAGCCAAAAATGAAAATAGAAATTTAAATACTGCAGGATGGGGGGACCTTTTTGGAGTGACATGGTGACAAGGCTTCAGCTAACATTTATTGGCAAATGATTCAGCTGTAGAAAGAGCAGCTGTGTAAAATGGAGTCAATATATTCTAAATAGAATTCCTTTGCCATGAAAGAGCTACCATTTTCTGGGAGGGGAAGTCTCATACTGGTTACAGATGATATATTCCTGCTTCATTTTTACTTGAGGCATTTTCACAAGTGACTCGGCATATGTCTTTAGTCTCCAAGAGTCTGGATGAGGATAATGTGCAACGGACAGAAAGGAACAATTTTGGGTTCAAGTACATGTTTTTCCCAAAGTGACCTTTTCAGTTAGTCTATCAGGGGAATGCAAAAGCCAATTTCACCATTAGTTGTAAAACTGGCCCAGGAGTTGAATGTGCATCTGCCAGGCAATCTTTTGACATTTTAGCAGAACAGAGTGGTGGTGGTGATGATACAAACCTGTGTATGTTGTGCCCGGTGTCCATTTCAGAGCAAAGCCTCCGTGTTCCCTATATAATTAGAATTTCCTCATGCACCCAACTGGGGCTGGGAGGAGGAGAATAAATTACCTCATCCTGAGCTACTCTGTAGCCTCCATCCACTTTTCCATGCAAAACCTATGAAGGTGCAGTGATTCTCTAAACCAGAGAGCCCTCTGGTGTCCAGCTCATGTACTGCAGCCTATGGCTGTATCCTCATTGTCGCTTTGGCTGCTTTCCTGGTTAGCTGGAAGCCTCAGGATTGTTCCCCCAGTGCGATGCGGTAAGGGCCAGAGCCACATGTGGTCCTCTCCTGTCATCCCACTTTTGCTCTGCTGCTTTCACACTGAGTGGAAGGATGCTGGAGCACTTCCGGCCCAGCTATGCTTACATGGGCCAAGCAGGTTGTCGGACTGCCCCTTCCACCCTGACAGCTGGCATCCCACCTGCTATGCTGTGCTGGACTACCGATCCCGTTGCAAACTGTGGGTCACTGGTGATCAGGGCCATCCTTAAGGGAAATTTCTTACAGCACTGTGGGAATAACCGCCTTGATTATGAGATGCAGGAATCACCTATCCCAGCACCAGGATGAGATCACACTCCCTGGACAGACTCTAATGGATGCAAGAGAGTGTGGGCTGCAGTCCACATCAGTGTCATCCATGCCTAGAGAGAGCAGATGGCACGGGGTGGGGGGCAGGCCCCCTATTCCTCTGCACGCAGGGCCTGTAGGAAATAGAAGGACACAGTAATTCTGGGAAACTTCAGTCTCCCAGATATTAGTTGGGAAACTCACTCGGTGGTGACAGCCAGGTCATGTCACTTCCGAGATGCTATGGAGGGAGGGTGACCCTAGGTAGGGAAGGGAGGTTGGCAGCCACACAACACGGCTTCCACAAAAACAGGTCCTGCCAGACAAAATTTGTGGAATTCTATGACAAAGTTTCAAGGTGGATAGACGGAGGGGACACGGTGGATGTGATTTACCTGGATTTCAGCAAGGCCTTTGACAAAGTGACACATGATATCCTGGTTGAGAAACTGAGGAGTTTTGGGATAGACCAATGCACTATTTGATGGATTAGGGCATGGTTGATGAACTGAAAGCAGAGGGGAACTTTTAGTGGGGAATTATTGGGCTGGCAGCTGGTGACAAGCAAGGTCCCTCAGGGCTCTGTCCTGGGGCTGGTCCTGTTCAATCTTTTCATCAGTGACCTGGAAGAAGGGGTGAGCACTCTGCTCATCCAATTTGCAGATGATACTAAAATGGGGGCGGTGGCCACAAATGAGGAGCAGGTACTCCAGATCCAGAAGAATCTGGACAGACTATGAAAGTGGGTGGGGGACAACCGGATGGCATTCAATGTGGATAAGTGCAAAGTCTTCCACTTGGGGCATAGGAATAGGTGTCATAAGTACAGGTTAGGGGACAAGTGGCTGGAGAGCAGCACTTGTAAAAGGGATCTTGGGGTGCTGGTTGACTGTAGGCTAAACATGAGTCAGCAGTATGACGTGGCTGTCAAGAGGGCGATCCACTCTTGCATACATACCCAGAGGCATAGCTTCTAGATCAATAGAGGTATTACTGCCACTCTTTTTGACTCTGGTGAGCCTGCAGCTGGAGTATTGTGTTCAGTTCTGGCCCCCACATTACAGGAGAGATACAGCCAGTTGGAATTGGTGCAGCGCAGGGCCACAAGGATGGTGGGCGGATTGCAGGAAAAGCCGCATGAGGTGAGACTGAGGGAAGTGGGTCCTTAGGACAGTTAGGACCCCTATGGTATGGAATGGGCTTCCACGGGAGGTGTTTGAAGCCCCATCAGTGAGGGTGCTCAAGGATAGGCTAGACATGCACATGGTGGGCATGTCGTGAATGCAGCCAGCTAGAGCCGGGGGTCAGACTAGATGGCCCAGGAGGTCCCTTCTGACTCACTCTGTTTCTATGGATGCCATTGGTAGCTGTGCAGTTGCGCTGTTGCAAGCCACCCCAAGAGCATCAGCTGTTGGCCTGTCTAGAAATATCATCATCATCATCGCTCGAGGAGGGAAGCACAGCAGCTTCTTGCCCCTCCCTGACAAGCTGCATGCTTGGAGGTGCTGTGGCCTTCCCCTGCGCTGGCCACTCCTCCTCTGCTAGGCGCCACGCAGAGCAGGCCACTGGGCGAATGCAGAGGTGGCACGTGAGGCAATGCTTCCAATTCCAGTTCGGAAAGCTGGCGGACTGGGACAGGTTGGTGAATGAGGCAGGGCAGCAGCAGGCAGCAGGCCTTCCTGTCCCCCGTGCCACAAGCGCGGGGGGCCATGTCCAAGCTGAGGTGGTGGAGTGCTGGGACCAGAAAGTGGCCTGCCGTGAAGTGAGCAGTTGCCTGGGCAGCGCAAAGTGCACGGAGGGCTGCCTAACGGGACCGAAGGCTCCCAGCCACCTCCTGGGCTTGAGAGAAGGCCAAAGCAGCCTGGTGGTGCTGTGAACTGGGGCAGCAGATAGCAGAAGCCCTCTCTGCCTCCGAACGCCCGGCATGTACTGGACAAGCCCATTCAGCAGGAGGCACTGTTAAACCATTCCTCTTCCTGATGTGCTTTCTAGATGTGCTTTGGTTGGGAGGGAGAGCAAGGGAGAATTCAATGGAGGCTGTACCATTTCATCCCCCACTTGCCATCTGAAGTGGTACGATCCAGCCCGGCACTCTGCATCTTCGGCCCTCCCCTCCCTCGTTTTGTGCCGCGTGAGCCTCACTGTCTCACCACGTTCAGTCACACTGGCGTGCGCCTGTCACATCCACTAACTTTTTGCAGCTGGCATCGCAGGGTGAAGTGTGTCCGGCACTTTCAAGTCATTCTCATCTCATTGCTCTGCATATGCATGTCTGCTTTTGCAAAATGGCTGACAGGCTTTGGGGGCATGGGACGGTAGGCCTCAGGGTCTAGACTATCTTGCGGTGATGGCGAACCTGTGGCCCAAATCTGGATTTGGTGTTCCAGGAAGGAAGGCCTCCTCCTCTCATCGCTGATTTCTCCCCAGGCTCTGTTGCGAGCAGGGGAAAAATTAAGGCAGGGGAAGGCCTCCTGGCACAACTAGCACTTCACATCCTCTGTGCTCTTCCCTGTGAGGAACCGTGTGGGGAAAAAGGAACCAGTCTGGAGATTCACCCAATGCTAAACTTGCCCCATGTTCTCCCTGGTGGAGCAGGTCCTCTGGACTCCAGCCCTGGGTGTGGGGAAAGCACGGGGCTAATGAACCCAGCGAGGGACCCCTTGAGGTGCGCCTCGGTGTGCTCCATGCATGGGGCACTCGCCTTTGACCCACAGAGAGTTTGGAGGGTCCTCTGGCCCTTCTCAGTGTGGGTTGCCCACACCTGGTCTAGAGGCAGTTTAAAATATCTCTCCAGCAGAGATCTCAAGACATCCTTTGCCTGAAAGTGATCCCATCTTACCTCTGACATTGACGTCCCAGAGTGTGTGTGTGTCTACAGCTCCCATAGGGTCAAGGATGCAAGCTGCATGGATGACGAGGGTGATATCCTGGACAGCTTTTTGAAGAAGTGCCTCATCACGGATATCCCCTTGCATGAGCGTCAGGAGAGTCTTAGTCTTCACTTCTGGAACAAATAACAGCAGGCAGAGTGATGTTCAGCCAGCTGCCTCCAGTGTTCACGAGCGGACAGTGATGATCACCCTGCTCTGGTTAACGGAGAACCTTCCCTGTTTGTGATGGAGCAGAGAAAGGACAGTGACCCCTTGTGGAGAACTGGATGCTGGAGCTAATACGTTGCAGGCCCAGGGCACAACCCAGCATGGAGCAAAACACCCTTCAGCCTGGTGGTGTCAGTGGGCCGAAGCATGCCTCCTTCTGTGCTGGACCGTGGCCCATCTCTTTAAAAGGGCATTGTGTGCATTACTCTAATAGGCACACCTCAGCGGGGGGTAGAACTACCCATAGAAATGCAGGCAACTAAACACCTTGCAGTATGGGGCTTGTGTGATAAAATAGCAACCCAGTGGGATAGCGACTGATAGGTTAGTGCCCTGTTTAGTAACAGGTGGCCAGGAAACACAGGTCTGTAAGAACCCCACCCTACCCAGCTTTAGCTTTCAACACAAAGTTTGAATACCACATTTCATCTAAAAATAGTCTCCTGCAGAGTATTTCATCTGTCTGTGCAGATAAAGCTGGCTTGGTTATCAGCCACTGCCTAGATAATGTCTGTTAGTCTTGATTTTTTGGAGTAAGAGGCCAAGGGCCTCCCTTCCTCCCATTTATGTCCCAGGCCAGGAATGCCACATGGTCAGAAAATGGGGCCCTGTCTCTACAGCACATGGGCCTGCACTGCCTGCTGCGTGGAGGGAGGAGGAGGAGGAGAGGCAGGGCCCAGGGAAGGCCTTTCCAATTAAGGGCAATCCACCTGCACAGGACAAAATGTTACCCTTTACTGCAGCATAAGGATACATATGTGGTTTAGATAGACTGTGATCGGATGAACCTAATAGGAGTTCTGGCTGGGTCAGTTCGCTCTCTATATAATTATGACAAGCTGTAGTACTAAACAAGCAGGGCAATCCTGTTATTTGGCTGGAGTGTTTTGTGGCAGGCATGTGCCAAGCTGCCTGCCATTCTCCCTCTGTTTTCTACTAAAAGGGAAGGGGTAACGTAGATCGCAGGCTCTGGGTCCAGTACAGAACTTCAGCTGTCTCTCTGATAAGGTGGGGCTGGGAAGGGGGGGTGCAAGGGGGGAGTCTCAGCCAAGGCTGTAGCTCTGCCTCTGCCCTGGGAGGACTCCATCTTGGGGCCCTCGGATGGCTGCCTGAGGGAGAAAGAGCCCTTGCCAATCAAGGGCTCCTGTGCCAACACTTCAGAGCGCTTGGTACAGCTCTTCTGTCTTTTCTCCTTTCATGGATTCTTTGTTAATAAGGAAAAGATGGAAGAGGTGATGGGAAAACTCAGGAGATCTACAAACTGAAGATAGTGGTGATTGGACCCCCCCGCTGCCCCCCCCCAATCCACCAGTACATTCTGCAGGTGAGGCAGGGCTAGTGCATGAGAAAAGCTGCATCTGCAAGCATCCATAAACATGCCGAAGGGTCCTGGCCCCATTCCTGGAATGGTGGGGAATCACCAGGCAACCTTCTTGGCACTGCCATGCTAGGCTCACCAGCCCGCTACAATGCTGGCAAGAAAAAACCAGAGCGAGCAAGTCCGCTGCGGGGGCCAAGCCACAGAACATCTACAGTTTATTCCAGTCATACAGGAAATATGTGCAGCATGTAGGCAGCCCCGTGAAGGGACTACCATGACGGAGTCTGTACAGAATGCTTTTATAGCCTACCTTTGCAGGAGGGCTGGGGGATCAGGCAGGCAGTTTACTAGAGGCACATGAGAATAAAACAAAGGGGTTGAATGGGATTAAGGCAACAGGATACAAAAAGAAGGACTTCCAGGACGGGCAAACATGAGCATTTCAGGCATCTCAGCTTAAGTCTAAAGCTGTTCTTACAGTGTCGGGCTTTTAGTAGCCATATTATGGCACAGCTTTTGCTCATTTTGTCCTGAAAACGCTTACCCCAAACTCTCCTCCTTGTGCCATTTCTGCCATTATATTCCAGATTTCTTCAGGCCTCTTATGTCACCGCTTCCTTACAAGATGCAAAGCTGAGGCACTTAAGTCTGGGGAAAGGACAGGCTTCTTGAACAAGCCAGCAGCAGCTCTGTGGAGGAGAGAGGTCCCGCGTGCCTCCTGTGGTGTCCCCCCTCTCTCCCTCCTCCTGCCTGCTCTCTCTCTGACTTGCCTGGTGAGTAAATGCAGAGGGACACGCCACTCTCCTCCTTTGCAGGGAACAACTAGCTGGAAATGGACTAGTCGCATCTCTCCTCAGAAGTCAATCATGTCGTCTGCAATGGCATTTACTCTTGGAAAGTTGAAGGAATAGGGCTGTGCTCGGTTAGAGGGAATGAGGCACTGATCCTGGTGGGTTAATGCCATGGAGGGTCGGAGGGTAGCAGCAAACAGCACCCCAGCCTCCCCTCCCCCTCCCGTTGTTGGGGAGGGGAAGGAGGAGGTCAGTCATTCCCCTCCCACCCTTTAAAATATCCCCTTTCCTCAACTGCTGTGATACAGATTAGTAAATGACAGTATTGCCCTGACCCTGATAGCCTTGGCAAAGCCTGCTATGTTTGTTTTAAAATTTAGTTGCGTTAAATGAAGCATTATTTGTGTAGCTGGCTCTAAGGGTCTCTTCCTCAGGTGGCTGTCAGAAATGTTTCCCTCTAGCAAGGCTGCATGATTATTACTATTATTATTTACACCATTTATATATTTATTATTTATTTATTTATTAAAACATTTTTATGCCGCCCCATTCGCCGAAGCCTCGGGGCGGCTTACAACAATAAGTTAAAAATAAATAACATTAAATTAAAAATATAAACATTAAAATTAAAAATACTACTCCATTAAAAATGGAGAATATACTACTCCATATTCTGCTGTGGAGATTTTGGGAGTGGTGAGCAATAAAAGATAAAGCAGGTACAGGAACAGAACAATGTGTTAAAAACAAAACAGATAAAACCATGGCTGGTGAAGTCAGAAAGTCTTCCTGAAGCAAAAGTGTTTTCAGGGGGCAACAAAAACAGTACAGCCCACCTGACTTCCAGAGTGCCCCCAATGCCAAAATGGAGCCAGCCCCCTGAGGGCTGTTCTTCTGGTGGGTTCCAGCTGGGCTGTGTTGGGAAAATTTGGATAAATCCTGTCAGAAAAACATTACTTCTGTGTGCGTTTGCATTGTGGGATCAAATCCTGGCAGGAAGGTACCACCACTTTGAGAGTACTGCAGAAGCAGCACACACAAAGCCTCTAAGCATGTGCAGAGTTCAAAGTACTTTGGGAAGCAGCTCTGCTTCCAGCCACAGATTGGCAGGCGGGCTTGCACTATGTTCTCAGAAGAAGTCTTTGAGTCTCTAGAAAACTCTCAAAAGAAATCTTGGTGTCTTAAAAAATAATAATAATAAAAAAACTTGTGTAACTGAGGCAAGGCATTTGAGGTTCTTTGAGTGTTCAAAGCTTGTATTGCCCCAGGAAAAATTCTGCCTGGGAAGGTTTGGGTTAAAACAAAGACCCTTAAGCACTCTCAATGAGTAGCTAGGGGATTTTTTTTTTTTTTTAAGGAAGGGAATCCTTCCAAAAAGCAATGTTGTGAGCAATGATTTGTGTAAGCCATCAAGAGTTTTCCCTCTCCAATAACTTCCATTTTCCTATGCAACATGGATCTGGGTCTTATATATTTGTGTGTGTATAAGTTCTGAATTCTGAGTATACCATCTTGTTACTGCTTTGCTACAACTGAATGATTGGGAGGGAATGGATGGAACTCTGGGGCTGCGTATGTGTGTGTGTGCAAGCGCATGCAGTGGGAAGAATTTCTTTTCAAATCTATGAGGCTACTTTTCCCTCTTGAGTTCAACAAAAAGTTTGTTTCCTTTTTCCCTTTTGCAATGTTGCCAAGTATTAAAGATAATGATAGTGCTATTGTTGTTACTGTTATTGATGGTGCTAAAAGAAAGTTTTTCTTACAGTAGCCTAATGTTTGTTGGGGACTGAGCCCGTTTGCCAGCCCCAGGATGTGGGCAGCTAAAATGGCAAGTTCTCAAAACTTCTTTCCATGAACATAAGCACTCATACGTTCATCTAAATGTGCAAGCATTGATTGTTAGATGAAATGTCCGTTAGTTCAGGTTTGTTTGTGTTAACAATGGGTTGGTGCATTTTATATCTATGTGGGAGAGTATCATCTCTGTAATAAATTGTAAAACTGTTCTCATTGTCCAAAGTCCAGCAGAAAGCACATTTCTCTTTAATCTAGGCAAGCAACAGGTTTGTGCAACACCAGGTCAACAAATAATTTCTTTTGTGTGCATTTTGGCATTGGTTGGATTGATTTCAGCAACCCAAATATTTTCCTCTTGAGACTGTGCCAAAGAGACTCAAAAAGGACATAGACTTTACATCTTGAGGTTTCTCTCGAAACTCATGTGGATCTCTCTGCCACTGCCTACAACCAGCTTCTGTGAAGAAATGTAAAAGCCTTTTTCTTCTTCTTAATTAACCTTTTTTGAGCTGCACCTTTCCAGGAACCAAACAGCCACGCTGGCACTCCAGAAAAGAAAAAAGACCCCTTTTTCTCTACAGCCCTGGAAGGAAAAGCTCTCCATGTCCCATGCTATGCCCTGGCTCCAGGAACTGCAGTGACTGTGATGGGAATCCATTCCTGTATTCTGCCTTCCTCCATTGCATCATCCACAAGGAAAGAACTAACCAAACCAACCGTGAGATGTAAGTTCTACAGCTAAGAAGCTTGAGTGAAGCCTAGACAATGAAATCTTGAAGAATTGCCTAAAAGAGCAAGACAAATGACTGAACTGGACATCAGGCCATTGCCTCATCTCACACTGCTCCCACCTTGCAAAGCAGGATAAGCCAAGTTTGCTGACCAGAAGGGATGGTGGCCCAAGACAGGATATTCATCTCCGTGAGGGCCTCAGCCCAGACAAGGATGAAATTCTTAAGGCTGCAATGGGTCAGAGGAGGCCTAGGGAGCAAAGGAACCAGAACTCAAAATTGAGTGGCAAAACTGGAAAGGGGTGAGGGAGCAGGTGAGGATGAGAGCTGCCTGGCACTGAGTTCTTTGCAGCCAAAGGGGAGCCAAAATCAGCATGGAGTTTCCCAGGAGGACTGATAGCACTGGGATTGCTTATCATGTGTTTTGAACTTTCTTTTTTTTTTCTTTCTCTTTGCTGATTTGTCAATTGTTTCCCGTTTTTCGTACCCTTTGAACTCTCAGCAAATACACAAGTCTCCATTGTATGAAATAACTTTTTCCTCACACTAGTTTAGTTTTGAGATGGAAGCTGTTTTCTGAGAAAAAGGAAGCTTGGAACAGGATTTATCCAAACTGACTCACTTGTTTGTGTCACATAGCGAAGCTAGTGACCGGGGGGGGGGGGGGGGGGGGTTGTTGGGGAAAATTTGGATAAATCCTGTCTGAAAAGCATTACTTCTGTGTGCCTTTGCATTGTGGGATCATATCCTGTCTTCCTTTTCAAAACCAAGCTCTCACTGTTTAAAATGGCATTCCCCTGCTCCTTTCTCTCACCTTTAGCTGTAAGCTACAGTAGACAGACCATTTAGTCCAAATATACATTGTAAATAGTCATTGTTGGAATTCAGTTTACAAGGAAGTATCTTTTGATAGCCCAGAGGCTCTATGTGCCCTGGCCAATTCAGAATGTCTAGAGTAGGTAAGAGCCTTGAGTTCATGCATAGTTTTATTAGCTTGAATTTACATGTCTAAGCAGACCTGGAGATGGGTTCAAGCTACTGAACTAAAGTGTCAATACAGGCAATTGGAAATATTGTAATCTCATTGTAACAGTATGATTGACTGACATTTCTTTATCTGTTCTGTATGTGATGGCCTTAGAGTCTTATTGTAATCTCTGCATTCTGTCATCAGTTGCCCTGTACCTGTGTACCTATAAAGTACCCTGCAATGTGTTGAAGCTTTGCGGCAGAGTTCATCTCTGCCTGCCCGGTAATGCATGCATTATCCTGAGAGTCTACCGCGGGAACCTTGGGTTAATACAATAAAGCCTGGATGGTCTGGACGCTTGATCTTTCCCACGAACCCGAGTTTTATTCCCTCTTCTCAAATTGAGATTCTGGGATTCTGACAGCAGTCCATCTCTCTAGCAGGATTTGGGCCTGAGGACCCAGTGTGTGTGCATGGAGGGTCATTGTCCAGCAAGCACAGCTTGGGGCATTGCACAGTTCTGTCCTGAAAGCAAGCAGGAAGTTAATGAGCTTGCCTCCAAACTTAAATTATAGTAATCATTTCTAATTATACACATATTTGTGAAGGATCGCTTTTGGTCTGCAAGCTTAAGCCTTTGATCTGTTTTGTACCTAGTACTGCCCCAGTCATCAACCTGGGAAGGGAGGTTCCCCTGCTGAGAAATCCTCTCAAGGTGGATTCCAGCACCCTTCTGCCAGGGGCCAGGTTTCTCTCTCCCATCACAAAGAACCACAAAGCATTACTTACTTCCAAAATTCTGCAGTGCCTCAGAGCTGACTGCTTTGTCCAAACCTCGGACCTCAGCTAGGCTGTCTTCTTCCAGCAGCTGGCAAACTATCCTTTCACCAAGAAACCCACCAGCTCCTGTCACCAGACACCTCATTCCTGCTAAGGACATGGTAGAAAGCGAGAGTTCCTTGCAAGGGTAGCCCTTCCTTCTGAAAGAAAAGAAGAAAGGTCAGATGGGAGGGAGGCTGGCTGGCTGGCTTCAGCAGTTCAAGTCTCCGTGGGGGAGACTTGAGCATAAAGGCTGCCCTGTTGTCTGCCTGCCACCGTAGCTCAAATGCACAGAAACACTTAGATTAAGCAAAAAGGTAACCCTTACCTCTGCTTTACTGTGGAGTCAATTAAGCAAATGAGTCTTTTGATGTGTTCCTGGTCTAAGCTCATAGGGGAGCAACTGAGAGTACTTGCTTTTTGCCTTGCGCCTTTTATTTTCTTTCTTTCCTGTCCTCTCCCTGGGATTGGTCAAGCCCCCAGTGAAGTCATGCCTGTTATCTCCTCTGGATAAAAACCTCAAAATGATTGATGGCTGAAAGCCTGCATAAAAGCTACTCCTTCAATCAAGTATTGTTTGTTCCTGTGTTCCTCTTAAATTTCTTGGTGCTAGTTGGATTCCTTGAAAAGCAACATGTCCTGAGTGAAATAATCTCAGAGTTTCCCCAGGAGGGATTTTGCATTCCTGAGAGCAGGAAATGAGCCCAAACTTGTGGCTGAACAGCAAAAATGAGGTGGTGTCTTCTTTAAATTAGAACTAGAGGCACTTTGTATTCAGAATATCCCCTGCCCCTCCCTTAAAAAACAACAACATGACTGGACTTGAAGCTCATCCTAGTTTCCCTGCTGAAATGTATGTGAGGGGGCTTCTTCCCATGGGGGGCAGCTGCTGCTTGAAACAGAGCAGTATAAGAAAAGCTTTACCATTGGATTCCACAGTATGCACTGTTTCTGAAAGAGCACCTTTGAAAGAAGAACCTCACAATCCAGCGCTCAAGGTTCAGGCAGCTTTCTCAGCAACCTGCAAAGGAGCCAATTCACTCTCCTGTTTCGCTTAATGTGTCACTCAACCTGTGGTCTGTTGTGTGAATAGTCTGTAAGTAGCCCAGAAAAATTCAAGGCAGGGAGACTTGGAGGAATTTCACAGAACAGCTGGATCAGTCTAACCCTCTCCTAGTGCAAGATGCCACTTACTGTGAGAAAAGTCCTGCAAGATTAGAGCAGAAGTTGGTCCTGCTTCCTACCCAGCCCATGCAGGTGCCACTGGGAAGTCCACAGTGGGGGCATCAGGACACACGGCTGCTGCCTCCCTCCCTCCCCCTGCCCTCAGAGCAACTGGTCTTCTCTGGCATCTGCCTCTGAACCTGCCATGACTTGCAGCCCCCGTAGCCGCCTCTCCTTTGAACCCTGTCTGCTCCTCAGTTCAAGCCACCTGCTTTGCAGGTCATCCACACATCCTGTGGCAGCAAGTGTACAGTGTATAATTCCTTCTCTTTGTCCTGAATCTCCTCATTCTCCCCATCACCAAATGGTCCTGTGTTTTACTGGTATGAGAGGAAGAAAAACCCCTCTTCACCTTCTCCAAATCGTTCATTCTTTCTTACGATTTTTTCCAAGTTAAAAAGCCCTTAAAAAGTCCTCCTTTGAAGAGGCGATGTTCTGAGATCGCTGCTCTCCCAATGGGGATATTAATGGTAGATAATAGGGATTTGGATTAGGAAGTTGGTATTGTCTTGTTAGGGCACTTATCATTTTTCCTTTCCAAATTAGTATTTTCTTGGTTCTAATAAGCTGGGGGTTTTCACTGATATTGCGGAAAAGATGTAAGGATGAGCTTAAGCAGAAAAAAGCATGAAATGGCCTTTTTATTGCAGGCAGTTTTGGGATAAACAGAAAGCACCGCAGAGCTCCCGTTTGCCTACTGCTCACTTGCCCTGCAGCTCCCGTGACTGGTTAGCACCACACACATGCTTTCTGCAGGCTTCAGATTTCTATCGTGCTGCACAGCATTCAGTGCAGACTGGAGCCAGGGTGATGGGGGTTTGGTACCACACAAGACCTCTCTGCTCGTTGGGTTCTTTTCTGTGTCCCGCTTCTCTGCTGCTTCTGTGAAGGGTTGTTGTGCAAACCACTGTCTTTCCAGAGCTACGAGGAGATGGCAACTGGAGGTATCGAAGCAGACGCTACAGGGCCATGTGTCAGGGATGCCTGACTTGGCTCCCTGCACAGAGCAGGGATTGGGCTACATGATCTCTAAAGTCCTTTTCAGCTCTATAATTCTTCAATGCTGAAGTTGGTTCTTAGTTTCCAGTTCCTTACTTGTGTGAAAGTTATAACAGAGTTTAATAACAAAACTGGATGAGGATTTAGAATTAATACTTCTTGAAACCCAAAGCAAGCTTTGGATCCTCTCCATATACAATCTCTATGACTGGGGAGATGGTCACGAATGCATAGCAGCCCCAGGTACAACTAAGGAAGAGGGGTGCGCTTGCCACAATAAGCTGTGGGCCAGTCTGCATCTCCAGGGGATTATTCTTTACCAGATGGCATTGAATTCTGTGCAGCCCAATGCCTCACTTCAGCACATGAAGCCTGGCACCCCATGGCAAGCAGACCTGAACATATGCTGGAAAGAATGCACACTGGGCCACCCCATATCACACACCAGCCTGCTTATTTTATTTATTTGTTTAATTTTTGCAATGCCCAACAGTGGTTCACTAAACATGTTAACCCCGCATAAAAGATATATTGTATATAAACATAAATCATCATTCAAAGTTTTACAATACAAAGTTTAAAACCACACACACAAACAACAACAACTCATTAAAGGCGACAAGCCACAATGCATTGTCATGCTGTCAGAACCCGCCCTGATTCCCACAGGATGACTTATATGGGGCAACAAGCCAACCTGACAGCCGATGGTCCCTTCCAGGGTTTGGTTGAGCCATGTGTCATCTGAACTCAGAAGAGCAACTTCATCCA
Source organism: Varanus komodoensis (assembly GCF_004798865.1). Taxonomy (NCBI): domain Eukaryota; kingdom Metazoa; phylum Chordata; class Lepidosauria; order Squamata; family Varanidae; genus Varanus; species Varanus komodoensis. Next base: position 2,962,345 of record NW_025336223.1, on the reverse strand, counting down.
GGGCTACAGAGTTGCTTGCCAGGAGCAGCAAACCCACCACAGCTCGTCTCTCTGCGGGTAAACGTGCTTCCCACACCATGCTTTTTATCTAGATTTAGGGCTGGCAGGAGGAAGGGGAAGAAGCTGTGGCCCCAGCCCCCCTCCTCCAGTAACCCCCCCCCCCCAGGACTTCAGGGAGCGGCAGCATGAATGGTTCTCCCTGCACTGGCTGCGATGGGGAAGTGGCTCAAACGTTGGACTCTGGTTCCTGGTTCCCAGACTCCAAAATACCCTATGGTCTCCCAGACCATGCTGGTAGGTGACAGAACTGGGGCTCAACTCTCTTGCAGAGGAACAATCAGGGCTTGTCTTCTCTATCCCATTCTCAGTAGGGTAAAGATAGAATCAGAACTCCTCATGACAGCCGCAACCTCACACCCCTGTCCAAACCTACGCACTTTGACCGCTGCTGAACTCAAAGGGACCTGTGACCACTTGCTCTTTTACAGAATCAGGGCGGAGCTGCAGCTTGGTGGCTGAGCACCACTTTGCAGGTTTGATCCCTGGTATTGCCAGGTAGGGCTGGAAAAAACCCTGCCTGGACCCTGGGGGAGGCCCTGTGGGCAGCATGGCATGTGGCTTGTGAACACAGAGCTTGGCAATGCCCCAGGGAGCCCCAGCAGGAAGGAATGATCCTTGGGGTCCTCTGGTGTTAGGAAAATTTGGATAAATCCTGTCTGAAAAGCATTACTTCTGTGTGCCTTTGCATGGTGGGATCAAATCCTGTCTTCCTTCTCAAAACCAAGCTGTCACTGTTTCAAATGGCCTTCATCCCCCACTCCTTTCTCTCACCTTTAGCTGTGGGCTACAGTAGACAGGCCATTCAGTCCAAATATACATTGTAAATAGTCATTGTTGGAATTCAAGGAAGTATCTTCCTAGCCCAGAGGCTCCATGTACCCTGGCCAATTCAGAATGTCTAGAGTCTAGATAAGGGTCTGAGCTTATCATGCATAGTTTCTCAGTAGCTTGAATTTACATGTCCAAGCAGACCTGGAGATGGGTTCAAGCTACTGAACTAAAGTGTCAATTCAGGCAATTGGAAATATTGTAATCTCATTGTTACTGTGTGATTGACTGACATTTCTTTATCTGTTCTGTATGTGATGACCTCAGAATCTTATTGTAATCTCTGCATCCTGTCATCAATTGCCCTGTACCTGTGTACCTATAAAGTACCCTGCAATGGTGTTGAAGCTTTGCAGCAGAGTTCACCTCTGCCTGCCCAGTAATACATGCATTACCATGAGTACCACGGGAACCTTGGGTTAATATGATAAAGCCTAGATGGTCTGGACACTTGATCTTTCCCACGAACCCGAGTTTTATTCCCTCTTCTCAAATTGAGATTCTGGGATTCTGACACTGGGGAGCCTGAGTTCACTTCCTGGCCCACACACAGAGCTAGTGCCCCCCATGCTTATTCTCCCCACAAGCAGATATTACACGAAAGGGAGGTGGACATGAATAGGATTACATGGTTCATTGAAGGGGAGTTTGGTCTGGTGCATTTGACCCACAGTTTTGAGAAAGGCCTAACCACCATTTTACAGCCCCAATGGGACAAAGCCTCAACTCATTTTCATCCATTAAAAATGAAGAAAACATTCTCCCAAATCCACCCTCAGCCAGTATTAAACAATCTGCTCAAACCCCCATCATCCAGAGCAAATGATTGTATTAGTTTAAGGAGGAACAATCGAGTTACCTCCTCTCCTCCCACTTCTCCAGCACTGCTCAGGCTTTACACATTTACCTTGGAGTAAATCTCACTGAACTCAATGGAGTTTGTTTCCAAGTAGACCTGCATAGGATTGTTAATTGATTATTTTCCCATCCACAGAATATATTTAAAAGCAACATGAGTGGAGAAAACTTCTTGGAAGAAACCTTACTTGTCCATCTCACTCCCAAATTCTGAGGCACAGTGGAGGATTCAGCCAGAGATCACTGCCTCAGATCACTGGTACAGAGGAGGGGGCTTTGGGGGGTTGAAATGTGTTGGGAAAATTCAGATAAATCCTAGCAGAAAAGGGTTGTTTATGTGCCTTTGTGTTATGTGCCTGCACCCCTTTCTCAGAAAGCATCCCAAATTCCAATTTATTTATTTAGACAGCTTATATGCCGCCCCCTTTGCATAAGCCTCGGGGCGGCTTACAATCATTAAAATCCCACATATAAATACAATAAATACATAGAATACATAAAATACATAACCAATCCAGGTTACTGTTTAGCATTTGCTGGGACCTGATGGCTTCCCCAAGAAGCTGCCAGGGCTATTGTTTGTGCAGATCAGTAAGAACTGATAATGCCGCCAGGTTAACAGCATTGCAGTCACCCTCAATTGCGTGCCAAGACCCACAGTAATCCCTGTGCCTCTGTGATGGTTATGTTAATCTCCTGCAATTCAATGGAATGCCATTGTACGGAGCCCCCTCTGCAGACCCCACACCTTCTTCTGACTGTTTCGTCATCAACTGCCCAGCTGCTGGGCCCATGTGACTCAGAATCTATAAAACACTCTGTATTTGTTCTAAAAGCTTGTAGTTGGCAGTGAGAACCACTACCCGGCTGTATGCCAGAGTAGGTAACTCCAAGGGCCCTGGGTGATCTTTCAATAAAACTGCGGAGGTTCAGGGCAAAGGGGGCCTTTCCTGACTGGACTTGTTTATCCATGTTGCGGCTGCCATCGAGGCTTTCCCGACAAGTGCCCCCCACTTATTTTGGAGGGGGCCCTCAGGGGGTCTCTGGTCACTGCCCCTCCCCCACCTCTCAAGAGACTCAATTTTGGTGGTTCATGGCTGGCAGCTGCCACTGTCTTGAAGTCCTGCATTCAACAAATTAAAAACAGGGCTATTTTCCCAACGGTTCCTGGGAACTCCATACTTGGAGAGGCCTGCCAGGCATGCCCATGTATTTTCTGTGACACTTCCTCTCACGGTCAGCCTCCCCATGGCATGTTTTCAGATAGTAAGCCTGTGGGCAGGAACTGGCTTATTCCACCGAAGTCACTCTGGAAGCTTTTTGGCTGGAAAGCAGGGTATGGATGCATTTTTAAATGATCTTTTAATGATCATTTTTATGGATGTATTTTAATGATCTTTTTAAAAAGATCATTCATTCATAATAAACACAATAATAAGAAATTACTTCTAAAAGCTGTCATTGTTTCGCCTCAAAAAGAGATACCCTGATCTTGCATTAATTACTCAACAGAAATACAGGCAAAGTCCACATTCATTGTATAGTCAGAGGCTGCATTACCTTGGAAATAGGTGTGGCATGGGGGCGTAGCTTTGAGGGGCGTGGCTTTGAGGTGTGGCTCCGACCATCCTGAAGGGACCCCCCCATTTCTAAATTTGCCACTACACCACTGCCTGAGATGCAACATCAGATGGGGTTCCCCTCCACTCAAGTCTTAGCACAGAGGTTGAACTGAGAAAACTCTGTAGCCACGTTGTTATAGGATCTGCAATTTGCGCATGCACCGAGGCAGCCTTTGCCTTATCATTCGAACTTGATGGCTGGCTCCAGACAACATGACAGCCCACTGTGTCTTGCAAGCCTTTGTGAGCTAATGCGTCATCCGTACCTGGGCTGCTCTTGTGGAATGTCTTTGGGAAAGCTTATAAAGCGCCCCAGGTACCCTGGTCTTGCTGGAGCATTTAAATAACCCACCATGGCTTGCATGTCTTCTGAGCCGGGGTAACGCACTAAGCCACAGTCACACTGAAAATCAAAAGTTCCTTGGCCGGAGAGCCAAAAAGGCACCGCTGCTCTGGCCAAGGGGTTCCAGCTGCTGCCAGCTGGGAAAGCGCCACTTCCCAAGCAGTCCTGCTCCCCCACCAACATTGACCCCCCCAGCAACTGCCCACTCAGTTCCAGCATTATTTCTGAGACCTGGGCTTGGCTGTTGACATTACCACAGTCCTGCAAACTAGCAAAATTAGCCTAAATAATAATAATAATATCACCGGTTCTTTGTGCATGTTATTTGCGCATTCTCCCCCATAACTCATGTAACCCCTGTAGGGCCACTGCAGGGAGTTCCAATCACTGTGATAAATTGTGGTGATATTGTTGAGCCAACAACCTTGAACTTCTTTTAGATTGACATCATATTATTTTTACATCTTATCTAAGAAGTTGTAACTCTTCCAGCAAGGTCTGTTTTCAACAAAACATGCAGAAAAAACCCAAGCGAAGGACACTGGGAGATTCAGGGCAGGCATGCTTATCTCAGAGAAGGCTGCGGTCTCATCCGAGCAAGCAAGAGAAAATTTCCTGATGGCTAAGCTGAAACAGCATGTCAAAACGAAGGTCTTCATCTGCATAACCACTTGGCACCTTCCTCCATGACTCAGGAGCCATGGCAGCACGTTCCTGACAACCGGGGATGAAACTGGACTTCTCCCCTGGGTCCCCATGTTTAGGGCAAGATGAGAAGAAGAGCAAGACAGCTGGGGCTGGAACAGATCAGCATGTCCATTGATTCAGGGCACGTTGCCATAGCTGGCCTCAGGCACACCTGAAGATGCTTTGGTGCTGCACAGCATATTGAATTCTGACTACTCCACAGCCTGGCCTTGGCAGCCCTTGCACTGCTTGCTGGCAAAGGAGTGACTGAGCGGCTCAGGCCTAGCAGAGCTTATGGCCACCATCCATGAGGACTGTACTGCACAAGTCCTAAGCACAGAAGCAGAGCTACACAGGAGCATACAAGGAGACCGTGTGCTGTGCCCGTTCATGTCAAGAAGGCATACCTAAGAGGGGTGGGGTGTTCTGCTAATGAACTTGCAGAAGAGCCGAATCGTCAGTTGCTCTCTGCTTATCTCTCAGCTCAGGTTGCATTCCAGTACAGTGCAATCCTGTGTGTGCCTAGCATGCCCAGGAACCACTGTGTTCAGTGGGGATCACTCCCAGCACTGGGCATAGGACTGCAGCCACAGGGTGCCAGCCCACCTCCCCTGGCCATGATGCATGTAAGCCCCAGACCTGGGTGCCTACCTGCAGTCGACACCCTGAATGAGATGTGGCAGTGGGAATCTTTGCCATGTCTCCTGCCCTGGAGAAAGTGCTGGGGATCTCTGTAAGCTGTCCACCTCTGCCTCCTCCCCTCCCCACGCCCCGGCACCCCTATTTTTCTTCCCTCTGAGGGGCACCTGCAACCTCAGGGGGGAAGCTGGCAAGGTTCTCTCCATGCTGGCTGGGGATGAGGGGTGCTCAGCCTTCAGCATCCCAGCTGAGGATCTTGGAGATGGGATTCCCTAGAGACAGCCTCAGGAGGCCATAGTCTTGCACCCTTAATTTATTCAATACATTTATACCCCACCTTATAACTTTCAAGGCATTTCAAGGCAGCGAAGAATAAGAGCAATGAATTAAGACAATGGCTATTATTATGCATAAACGAGTAGAACATTGAAACCATGGAAAATTCCTAAAATCGCAGAAGCCCAGAGCCAGTGAAGGCAAAACATGTAATAACAGCAACTAAAACTCGGACGCAAAGACCAAAAAGTCTTTGTGCAGTCCCTGTCAGGTAGGGTGAGTCTCTTTGGGGAAGGAACTCAAAAGACAGGACTGGAAGACACCAGCAATGCCACTTCTATTTTTAGCAGAAAAGAGTTTGCGACAGAGCGTGCTGTTATCACATGCTCAGCTCTAGATGGTGCCTGCCCTGGAAATGGCAAGGGCAAGAAGGCGGCGGGGAGGGGGGGGTGCGAGAGAGCAATGTGTAAAGAAGACACGTGTGTGGGGGGGGGCGGTGGGGGGGATCAGTCTTAACGGCCCCCGTTAAGAGTTTGTTCCTGATGGGACCATGGAAAGGCGTGTGCAGGGAGAGAATGTGGCAAGGCTGAGAGGCTTCTCGTTGTGTTTCACAGCAGGGCACCCTGACTAGGTCCAGGAGCTGAGTGATGCAGATGCGGTCTGCCTACGGCCAGGCAGAAGTCAGCCATTGGTTGTGTGCCTTGTCCTACGAGGACTGGACGCCACCATGGAAGGCAGGTTGCTTTTGGACATGTAGCTGGATGGTCTTTTCCTTTTCCAGTTGCTCTTGGCACCTGCATTTGCCAGCGCAGCGCTCATTTCCTGCTGAAGGACAGCTTGCTACAACTTGGAGTATTGAACAATATGTGGGCCAATTTCTGAGACATTTCTACAGCCTGAATGAAATGGCAAAAGGCAAAAGGTTAAACACCAGCAGCAAAGATCTATCTGTTTCTCCTTGTGATTTATTTGCATTTCCCCTACTTTTCTAAAGGCACTCTCCCAAGGATTTTGGCAACTGAAAATTACTTTCCTCTGTAATACAGTGATCATATGCATTCATCCTATGGATTTTGAGATCTCTGAACATAAATACTTCTATGCAGATGTTTGCTAGCTGTTGAAAATTAAGGTAGTCTGCATAAATTTAGAGCATTTGGCTCCTTTTTGCAAAGAACCAAATGGATGGAGACCAGGTTTTAAAAAGTTTACAATTTAAGACTACACAAGAAGCAAGTTGAGAATCAAGAACTCTGATAAGAGCTTTGTAAAGATCTTGTGATATTTATTATTTCCCTGAAACAAAGAAGTATTTTTGCAGTGAAATTTCAGATACGGAATCTTTTTCTTTCAGGAATAAACAATATGTGTACTATCAGGTATGAAGAATATTTATTTCTTAATGTATATATTAATATTAATCAGTATTAAAATGTTCAAGGTAGCTAACAGTCTAATGAACTTGTTAAAGCCATCAATAATATTCAGAAACAGTCATGAATAAATTACAGAAATAAAGCAATTCGACAAATAGCTTGCTGAAACATAGCAGTTTTACAATGGCCTGGTTCACATCTATTGCTGACGTATGGTTTATTTAAGCAATGAAATGCTGCCCTACCCAAGTTTGTCCAGTGGATGATCAAACAAACCATGGCTTCTGATACTTTAAAAGTGAGAACAAAAACTGTGGGATAGTGTACATAGCATTACTTGGGAAGATGTTTCCGTCCTTGGCATATAAAGAGGCTGTTTATTCTAAGTTTGCACATAATGTCTATCCATGGTTTAAACAAGTCACAGTTCACAACCCAACAACAAACTATGGGTTCTCTTTTTGGATTGTTTGCAGTTGATAGCTCATAGCTATCCTATATTCAACCCACAGTTCTGGGTTCACATGTAACGACAAATGATTGTTTATCATTATGGGCAAACCAGGTCATTGTTTTCATTCAACCCAAACAATAGAGATTGTGACTCCAATCTAGCTAGTTACATATGAACCCAGTGGGGCTTAAATGGTTCACCACCAACTTGATTTCCCTTGGTCCAGGACTAACTGTAGCAGGATCAGGGACTGCATGAGTAACTGCAGAGGAACATCAAGAAAGGGTTGATGTGGTGAATGGTTAAGTATAGCATAAATGACATTGAGTCTGATATTACATTAGATTTAAAGGCAATTACCATTCTGATTTAACCCAAGGGTGCTGAACCCCTAGCCCATTGGCCTAATCCAGACCACTGGGCTCCCTTACCTACATCATCACTCCAGCACTGGGTCAGGTTCATGAGCTGCTCCCCCAATTCCCCCTTCCAGAGCTGCTGACCAACTGGGGGTTCCTGCAGTTTCCTCCCACCATCAGTAGGAGCAGGGAATCAATTTTTAAAGGCCTTTTAAACCCTTGTCTGGTTTTGGGCACACGCTATGAAGCAACAGTCAATTTCTTCTCTGATCAACTTCTTCCTGCTTCCCCCTGTCCTGATTTTGCTGGGGAGGTGGGAACTGGCTGGGAAGAAGCTCTGGATGAGTTAACAACTTTTGATCCCTCCTTAGGGACGAGCAATTAAGTTCAGTTCTCAGGTGGCTGCCCATTAGCAGACTTTCTTGTTATTATTTTGGGATTTAATAGCAAATCAGGTCCAAAAAGACTTCATGACTCCCATCAACTGGAAAAAAACCCACAAGAAATTCTTGCAAGCAAGCATAAATGTCTGTACGTTAATGAATCTCCACTGCCTGTTGGGAAAACCAATTTTAATATTCTTAAATGGCAGAACAGAAGCCAAAGGAAAGTTGTCCACCTTCAAGGTGCCCACCTCATTAATAGGAAGGTCAGTGCTACATCTCAGAGCAGCCAAAGAGAAGATGATCTATAGTGGGAGCCACTCTACAAGTCTCAAGGCAAAGCGATTGCTGCATAAATATAGTGACCAGCTAGCAGGCTTTCAAGAACTCTCTTTTTAGCAAAGTAGTCAGGAGATAGCCAGCCTGGCAGGCCTGGGAGGGGGATCTGGGAGGGCCTGCTTGGCATGAGGCTCACTGGGGAGCCTCTGGGCCAGTCCCTGACTCTTAGCCAAACTCGCCTGACAAGGGTGCTTGTGGTGAGGCTAAAGGGAGAGGGGATCCTGGAGGACGCCTGGAGCGCCTGGCAAGAGGAAGAAGGGCAGGATACCCAGGCAGCGTAAGAGGAAAACCAGCAACTTCCTTGAGTGAGGATGAATGAGAAAGAGAGGAAGAGGTGATGGAAAAGGTAGATCAGGAGGCTTTGACCAGTGACTGACTGCAGAGGGACACCTCCACTTTGCTTTGACTTGGAAGAGGAGGGGATGACTGTGCTTTTTCAGCAATGCTGTGCTTTGCTGATCCAGCGGGATGCTTGTGCCATGCAGGCACATCTGGGACTGAGCCACTCCAATCTGCAAGGGACAGGATGTTCTGTTCTGCTTTCAGTGCCTCCCTGTTGCTGGAGCCTGATGCCTGCTCCTCGCCAAGTGGGTTATAGCTGAGTAGGCATGGACTGTATTGATTGTGGTTGCGCTGGCCTGTTTCTCAGCAGAAGTGCGTAACACTGAGCCGTGGTTCTTGTGGATTATTTCTGCACTGCAGACTGAGTGGTGGCAAGTGCTTCCTGCCCCACATTGGAAGGAACTGGGCTGCTGCCTTGCCCCCTTTGTCCTGCCCCAGCCTGCTTTTGCAGGTGGCCATCAGGCTCCCAAGAGGACCTCTGCCACCAAATTTCACTCTTGAACTAAAACTGGGCCAGCACCTCTGATCTAAACAGGGATAAAAGCAGAGGGTCTAATCCAGTGGCAACTTTTGGGAGGCCCAGACTAGACTTGTCAGCATGTCATGACATTTGGAGATTTCAGGTTGGGGGGCCATGCCCGACATAAAAAATACAGCAGAGTTACAATACCATAGAGAATGGGGAAATGGTGCTTACCTGCAAGAGCCATTGACAAACAAAATTCATCTTTTAGGATTTTCAACACCTGCTGAAGTCCTTCTTCACCCTGCTCCAACAAAGAGTGAGATTAAGGCTAATGCAGCCAGCACAGGCTGAAAATGGACGATGGTTTGTTGGGAAGCACTGTGTCGTCATCATATTCAGAGGATTCTCTTTTGTTCCCGAGTTACGCTTCCCACATTTTACTGATGTTCTATCGATCTTGAGAAGAGCTTGCCAACCTTCCCCTCTTCCAGTCTTTCTGTTGCCCTTTCAAGAACTCCAGCTGTGGGAAGGATCAGTGAATACCAGCACCCATCGCTATCACTGCAGTTGTTTCTTTTTATGAGAGAAAGGTGAGAGTCTGGATAAAAAGATAGCGCACTAAAATGCCCTAGGGAAAGGAAGGCCTTAATCCTAGGCAAGCTTAGAGGGGGAAAAGGCCTACAACTCCAGCCTTTTTCCATCTCAGCTTGCCTGGGATCACAGCTTTGATACCCATGCAAAGCTTGCAAGTACACGGCGAGGCTTTGCTTTCCGAGTACAAGCGCCCACTCCTTGCTGCATGGCAAGCTATCCGGAAAGGCACCTCCTTGTGAACAAGTCTCCCTCCCTTCTTCTAGCCCCAGATCGAAAGTCCAGTGAGCCTGGCATAGGGGTCTGCTTCGGAGAAGAGCCTGCTTCAGGCATCTCCTTGCAGGGCCTCCCTTCAGCTTATACACCCAGCACAGGTACTGCATCCTGCACAGACCAAGTGTTCATGCACCTTATAGACCAGGCCCCAGATGGCCGGCCTGCCGATGAAGACACATTTGGCCCCGAGTGCCAGGGCTTTCAGGACATCGCTGCCTGTTCGTATCCCGCCATCCAAGTAAACTTCAGCTTTGCCTTGCACTGCAGCCACAACTTCAACTAGAGCATCAATCTGTAAAGAAAGATTAACAGCAAAGCAAACCTTTAAACCTTAAACCTGGGCAAGGATGAGAAAACCAGTGGAAGGAGGCATTTGCATACATATGTCACAGGAAGCCTTTGCAATACCCCCCTTTTTTGGTCCAGGGTGACTTTTACCTCCAAGGACTGTTTGGTCATGAATACATTTTTGCTGAATGTTCCTATGGGGTGTCCCCAGAAACATGGGTGCCTACATCTTGGTGGTGCCAGCATGAGGTCAAAAAGTACCCACTCAAGGATTTGGCCTTTTAAAAGGACACATCAGAGCATACAATCCACAGATATCTTACAGCACTGGAAACGCAAGGTTGTGTGCTTCCAGATGGAGGTCTCCTAGCATGAACAAACAAGCAGTTCATGCAGCCACTCCCATTTCTCTTAGCATATTTTTCTGGCAGGACAAAAGATGGAAGGAGTGGTGGGGAAGCAGAGAAGGAGTACAAATCGGGGACAACAATGTTCAGGGCCTCCATAACAAGCCGGGAACAAGGTAGTGCAGTTGTGCATGAAAAGCCTTGTCTGGAAATAGCGCTGGTGCGCTAGACCTCCTGTCTTCCTTGAGCTGGCTTTGCAAACATGGAGCTTGTTTCCCTGCTTTCTATTGCCAGGCACAGATCCTTGTTTTTCAGCTTTTTCTCCCTGATTTTGTCTCTGTGTATCTTTTGCACCTGTGTGTGCTTACACAGCCAAATAGACCACATGGCTGTGGTCAGACAGATATGGCCCATCACTTACGCTTGCAGGAACCCCGTCAAGCTGTCGCCCTCCGTGGTTGGACACAATAATCCCCTGGACTCCATGTCTCACAGCCAGTTCAGCATCTTCCTTTGTCAGAATTCCTTTGATGATGAGGGGCAGGCGGGTCAAGCTTTGTAGCCAGGAGATGTCCTTCCAAGTGACCGAGGGGTCTATAGAGCCAGGCGGCAGCCCATATTCCGTGTGGTCTCCATCCTGAAGACAAGCGGCAAAAGGAACACTGTTAGTCCATCTCTTAGACTGTTCCCTAAGCTTTGGCACATTGGCCCAGTGAAGACGTTTCCTCCTTTCATAATCTCTCCTGTGGCAAGGTCAGGTTTGACTGTATTCCATATTTCCTTTTATAACTAAGTTTGCTCTTCCACAATGCTCCAGCACTTCCATTTCCTCCCTCATCCAGGGAGTTTACTGGGGGTCTGGATGCTGCGGACTTCCATTTATAGTCCTCCTTTGTTTTCCCAGAGCATGTTCCGCCTCCTCCTGCCCTTTCCCATTAAAGGGCCGACGAGGAGGCAAAGGTGTAACGGATGCACAGGGTCTTTTGGTCCTTAGGACCATGGGGAAGCACACCTGTTGTGTGGATGGCTCAGCCGTTGCCAGCCACCCCTTCCACCAAGCCCACTGGTGTTCATTCTTCCTCCTGCTGGCTCATGGCATCATCATCACGGGCCTGACAAAGGCTGTCCCTGCTGGGAGCTGGGGGCCCACGTGTAGAAATGGGTAAGCTCTTCTTTCCGACCCTCTGAAGCATGTCACACCTTGAGCTCAGAAAGAGCCAGGCAAACCCCTTCCCCACCGGATCCACATGTCTGCCTTTCAACTGCCGTCTGGAATCACGGACCCCTGGCCCACCCGTCAGCTTCTTGTCCTGCATCTATTTGAAGGGACCTTTAGTTTAAATTCCTAAATGTAGGGTCTCAGGTTGCAGGTGAACAGCCATCTGATGCATAATGGTAGGACTTCCAAGGGGATCTCCTGCATGTCACCTAAGCCCCAGGTGTGGAAGGAGCAAAATAATATTGCAGCAATGGCAATGGATAGAAAATTACCAACCTCAAAGAAACCGTCAAAGTTCTTCAGCTTCACAGAAGACAAGAACTGGAAGTTGTTGCGGATGTCATCCCGCCTCTTCCCAGTGTACGGCAGGTCGGCAGTGAGCACCAGGGCCTGGAACCCCAGCGATTCTACCCGCCGCACCAGCTGCTCGGAGAAGGACCTCTTCCGGTGAATGTAGAGCTGGAACCATCGCAACCCAGACGGCGCGGCAGCAACGATTTCTTCCACGGAGCAGTTGGAGTAAGTGCTGGCGATGTAGCAGGTGCTCATGGCTTGGGCCGCTTCAGCAGAGATGGGATGGGGAGAAAGGTTTGAGCCTGATGTGCTGGCAGAAGCCTGTTTTGGGTCCCTCGCACCCCCCTGGCCTTTCTTTGCAGCTGGGGCGGGCAACCCTTTTGGGCCTTCAGGCATATGGGATCACGGGGGGGGGGGGGGGGTTGGGACTTCTCCCCACTTTTCTTACTCCTGGCCCTGCTGCTTCCATTTTAACCTCACTCACCCCACTGCTTGCTTTCTCCCACCATTTTCCCTCATGGAAAGAGGAAGCGGGGACCGAAACACTGCAGAGACCCATGACGAGAGCAGCCCCGGCCTTGGCGAGCACCCTGCACCCTGCTGAAGACCTTCTGAGCATCGACCGGGGCAGCTCCCCTACTGATGTGGAGCACGAGTGTGGGGCTGTTTGCCAATGCATCACGCAGGAATTCATTTGCTGGAGCTTAGCAAGTGACTGGGGAGGCTGCCTCTGTAGCCTTTCAGCCTGGATGCATCTCCTTCCAGCTAATGATGAGCTGAAAGCTCAAGATAATGTGTGGTCTTGACCGCTTACATGGTGAGTATGTTAAGGTGAGCCACCTGATAGTCTGAAGCCTCCCCCTAAGCCAAAATGGCGGAGGTTGTTTCTCCTTCTGGGATGGATAAACAGAAGGTTGCAGTTGCTGGGGAGCAGGTGATTCAGCCAGGAGCGAGTCCAGGGGGAATTCTGTCCCGTTCATTGCATTTCTGCACTGCCAAGTGGCCCAGGCGATCTGGAGGGTTAGAGCTGAATGGCAGAATGAAGGCCAGAGTCGCCATTTGAGTGCTTGCCCAGCAGCAGCAATGACAGAGGGAAAAGCTAGAACTCGACCTCCAAAAAACCATCTACAGCAGCACACCCAAGAAGGACACATGCTGACCTTTGTGGCCCACTGGCTCATCGTTGTTGTTATTATTACAGCAATTATGCCTCACCTTTCCTCTTCTTGCAAGGGACCCAAGGGGGCTTACAAAGTTCTCCTCCTCTCCGTTTCACCCTCACATGACCCTGTGAGGTAGATTAGACTGAGAGGCAGGGACTGGCCCAAAGTCACCCAGAGAGCTCCATGGCTGAGTGAGGACTAGAACCCAGGTCATCTCAGTCCCTGTCCAACGCTCTAACCACTAGGCCACACCAAAAGGGTTGCATAATGAGCCCTTTTCCTTTGGAATGGCAGAGGATGTGCATGCAAGAAGTCTACATTTCAAACCCTGGATGGACACGGACTCTTCTTAGAAAATCTTGGGAGGAGTGTGCAGAAAGAGAGACCCCCTGAGGAAAATGTGGCATCTAACAATGTAAGGCTAATTTATTGTGCAACTAATTTATTGCACATTTAAATCACCCAATAACCACAGTTCCCTGAGAACTAAAACAAGAACGCAAACAGTAGATCAGTAATGACTAAACAAGCCAGCTAAACAGGTATAAAAACAATAACAGCCAAACATAAAGGCAGCAACATGAGTAAAATCTTGCAGAGATGTAATCTACTGGCAGCACTTCCAAAACCTCCTGGGAAAGGAAAAAATATCTTCACCTGGCACCCAGAAAAGCATCATATGGGAACCAGTGGAAACTCATTAGGGAGGAGAGTCCACGTATGGGGCATCACTCCTCCAAAACCCATCTCTCCCATAGCTGCCCACTTCTTATTTGGTGGGGGTACTGATAGGAGACCTCAGCTGATGAGCAGTGTCCTCCAAATAGATGATGATGATTATAACATTTCTATGCCGCCCCTTGCCGAAGCCGTGGGGTGGCTTACAAACACAATAAAATACAATAAAATACAAAAATAACAATATAAAATTAACATTAACAATATAAAATAAAAATATAAAATATAAAAGAAGTCGCCCTGGCCAGATAAATAAGCAAATATTGTTAACAATTCAAGTGACGTTTAAATAAAAAGGTCTTTGCCTGGCGCCGAAAAACAAATAACGACGGCGCCAGGCGGACCTCTCTGGGAAGCGCATTCCATAGATTGGGCGCCACTGCAGAGAAAGCCCTCCTCCGAGTACCTACCCTCCTAATTTCTTTCATGGGGGGTTCCCAGAGAAGGGCCTCTCCCGCAGATCTCAAAGGGCGGTCGGGCATATATGGATGTAAGCGCTCCTTCAGGTAACCAGGACCCAAGCCGTTTAGGGCTTTATAGGTCATAACTAACACCTTGAATTGGGCCCGGACTTCAATGGCAAGCCAGTGAAGCTGACGGAGGACTGGAGTTATGTGGACATAACGCCCCGTCCCCGTCAGCAGCCTGGCAGCTCTATTTTGAACCAAGATAAATGAGGGAGCAGGTGTTCCTTCAGGTAACTTGGTTTTAAAAAATGAGCACTTTGAACTGGAACCAGAAACAGACTGGTCGACAGTGCAGAGGGTGAAATGTTGGCCTCTTCTGATCGTTTTTGGCTGTTAGCAGTTTTGTGGCCCCGATTTGGACTAGCAGAAGTGTCCAGGCCGTTTTCAAAGGCAGTTCCGCACTGCAGTAATGAAACTGGCTGTCCATTCAGATGGTTTCATAGGAATAAGGAAAGGGGTGGAATCTGTGTGCGGCTGTGCAAAGCCTCTTATGCCCGTGTTGATTCACGCTATGCCCTCATTTTCTCAGGAACCTGCCACAGCGGCAGACCCGGCACCCCCTGACTCTTCAGTTGCACATGGCTGGGTTTTGTTTGTGACTTTCCTAGCAAGGAGAAGTGGACATACCTCTGGCTGTGCTTTGCTCTCCATCAGGCCAAGCCAACTTGTGGAAGCCAGTGGGGGCGATTCCCACAGGGAAACTGATTTCAGCACCGAGGATCGCGGTCTTTGTCTCCACTGCTGACATATCCTGCAGCATGCGTGGCCGGAAAAGGATTCTATGGGAAGAAATAGATGGCTGAAGCAGCAGCGCTGGTGCGGGGCACTTCTTCCTTGAAAACACCAAGGCACTCCAAGGGAAACTCATCTATGTACTGGCAGTTGGAGTCTTGCCCCCCCCCCCCCAATAAGGGGAACATAATTTGCAAGTTTGCACAAAAGCTATACGGTGGGCAGGTTAGGACGTCAGGGCACACAAGCAACAGGGCCTGAGGCCTTTCCGGAGAGCCTTGCCGGTTCCCAGTTCTCCCAAAGTAAAAGCACCATAATGAATGATCTAGGAACCCTCCTCCAGATCCCTGCTGCAGAAACTACCCCACACCACAGCTTTGCCCTCCAACCGTTTTATGAGGATCTCTAGAAGGTGTCCTATCCCCTGGTGGTCCTTCACCTACAAGCCGTAGCTTGCACCACTGTACCTGCTCTCTTACTGTGAGTGCCTGAAGAGATCTGTGCTATGCTGCATGCCCTTCCTTTGACCTTACAATGGTCTTTCCTCCTTGACTCTCCCAGAAGCCTCAGAACCCCTCTGCTTAGTTCCAACACCAACAACACTCTAGAACTCTGGTCCAGCCCAGCCAGAGCAGGTTTTTATTAGATATTCTGCCTCATACGTCCAGCATGCACGGGATTATCTGTTGCGCAGGGCACTCTGGCTGAGGGGGGCCAGTAAGCTGAAGGACATCCTGGCATGATCCTGGCTCTGTGGGGGAGCGCAACCCAGGTGACGAGCCTCACGCCCGAATGCAGACACCCCACAGAGCAACCCATGGCCCACCACTGGAGTGGCTGAACTGAGCCCGCTTTGGGGAGAGGCAGCAGGCAGCAACCAGCAAAGCTTATGAGATACAGAGATGCCCTGGCCCATATTAGTGTAAAGGAAACCATTTTCTAGATCAGATTTCTGCCCTGATAGGCATCAAATCAGCTCCTCCCAGTTTAGTGGTCAATTGCTAGGAGAGATGCATATAAATAGTTGCACTTTCATTGTCCTGGTGTTACGTTTCAACGTGGCCCAACTTGGCCTACTTGGTACTTTGTAAATGCCCATCGCAGAAGCAATGCTCACCATCTGCTCTTCAAAATGCAGAATACCTTTTATATGCTATGAGGTTCTCATCCCTGGTGCGGCCTTCATCAGCACCAGCTGCAAAGTAATCCCAGACAGGCTTGGGAAGATGATGCTTTGCGTAAGCCTCAAAATCTGACAAACAGACCAGGGACATCTCAGAGGAAAGTGGCAGAAACCTGGGAAGAGGAGAGAGGGAGGGAGAAGGTCGCACGTGACAAGTGCAGAGTTCAAAGAGTGCTGAAGCAAACCTGAGGGATACATCTTTTTACAATCAGTGAGGGGGCTTTTCAGGAGACAAATGGGAGACAATGCTGAGCAAGTCACTTCATGGATCAGCTCAAGATCATTTGGATTTCTTGTGGAGTTTCAGGATTATCAATAAAGCAGAACCCAAATCTGCAATCCCTAGCATTGTCTCGAATTGATATTGTTATACATACTTATAGAATGCCTTTTCAAGGCGTTTCAAGAAAAATAAAACCAACAACCATCAGAGATGAAAATTTGCTGCTGTTCCTTCCAGTATGATATCTGAGATGTAGCAAATGTTTTGTTTCAGTTCTCATGTAGTTCATCAAGAATATTTTTTGCTAGTAGTCCATCCTCTTTGCAGGCTGTATCCCAATGATAGAATTTGTTGCCCCTATATATGCAGACTGCCTCTTCATTTCACAACTGAAGACACCAAATGAATTCTTCTCTCAAGATTTTTGCTGCCGAGGTTCTGCTTTTCTCACCCCCCAGGCCCCCAGTGTGACCATCCATTCTATATTATTTATGTCCAGTCTAATCTGGAACGCCTCCCCCAAAGAGATTCACCTGGTGCCTTCCTTATTTTCTTTTCGGCACCAGGCAAAGACCTTCCTTTTTTAAAAAAAAACATTTTAATAACTAATGCCATATGTCCTTTGTTTTGTATTTCTGCTTGTATTTCATTGTTATTTTATTTTTAATGTGTTGTTATTGGTTTTTATTGTGTTTTTATCTTGTAATTGTGAGCTGCCCAGAGGTGCTGTGGATTAATTGGGCAGCATACAAATGTTTTAAATAAATAAATAAAATAATAGTAAATAATCTGGTTTCAGACTTTGGTGACAGGCAGCCTTGGTGGATGACTTATGCTGGGGAACAGACAGAGGAAATGTGGCCCTGTCAATGAAGGGGCTGAGTCTGCGTCTCACAAAATATAGTAGTCCAGGCTAGAATGCTCAGACTCTGAAAGTGAGCTATTAAAAAGGTGGGTGGAGAGAGAATAAACAAGAAGAGAGATTGGAATGCATTAATAAGTGAGACTAGCCAAGTGGCTGATGAGAACCAGACCACTTTTGTGTTTTGGGGAGACCCTGTAGAACAAGGCGGGGCAGAGCGGGAGGGGTGTTAATCAATCCAGTGGTTTATCATCAAGCCAAGCAAGAGGACTAATTAAGTAATGTCTGGTACTCCTGACATCTGGCCCACAAGCAGCATGAACCTCCCTAAGAGTGGAGCTGGCCCCTTTTGGGGGAAAAGGGAGGAGGCGGATTCAGTTTGACAAGGGCAGGAACTAATTTCACCAATTAGAGAGATCACATCCTCATGGTCTGCATTTTCCTTACTTAGTCCTCCTGTTGTTGGCATGTATCCCATCAGCCACTGGGCATGAAATTCATTCCAAATGTGCATCTCTCCTTTTCTATGTCACCTGCCTCTTCCTTATTGATTCACACACGGAGGCTGGATTTCTGTAGTTGCTCCTGTAGTTGCTGCTCTTTCCAGGGGACTCTGTGGTAATTGCAATGGGTCCTGGGCTCAGAAAACTCAATAAACCCATGAAGGCATGGGGAAACTGTTGAACAAATCGTTTCTCATTATGGTTTCTGAAGACCCAGTGTACCGTGATGAAATACCATGACTAGGTTCAGACATCATGACAGACCAACAGTGGCATGAAACCTCCATGACATGGCATGTGGTCTGAACCTGGCTACTCTGTATTGCACAGCCAGCCTAGCTCAGCAAAGGACTGCATTTTAGAGGTTTTCCACCTGATCTGCTGGAAAAGGAAAAGGGGAGAGATGTGCTCACGACTGTAGGTGCTTCAGGCCCTCTCACCAGCCTTCAGTACTCTCAGCCACAGCATCTTCTGGATGGCAGGGGGTGCGGCAGTGTCATGTCAAACTCTGGACGGAAAGGTCCCACGAAGGTCCCTTTTAGTTGATCCAGGCTACTACTTCTCAGCTCACGGACAAACTATTCAGGCTACAATTCTATATCCACTTACCTGGGAGTATATTAGACTACTGAAATGAATAGAACATACTTCCAAGAAAATGTATAAAATGTGACATAACCAGAAGGAAATCCCATTGTGATCCATGGAACTTAATTGAAGATTTTCCTGTAATTCTGTGGGAAGCAGCACACTGCTTTCTTTATAATTTGTAGAAAAACTCTGCCAGTGTTACAGGCAGGATTCTTCTTTAAGGATACTAACCTATGGTGAGCTAACTCTGTGAATCTCTATGGACACTGGAATTGCAACATCTTCAGAGGCCAGGAAATAAACATTGGATAAGGAGAAGCGGAGAAGAATAAAAAGCATATCTGAAGGCCGTGGTGTTCTGCATGCAAAGCTTATCTTTTGATGGCACAAGTTCATTGTCAAAGCAGAGAACACCCTCGTGCCAAATAGTGTAAAAGTTAAATTGAATAGCACATGACTGCTTGTTGAAAATGTAGGACATGAAATTAATTTCAGAGACATTCCTTTTTATAACCTGCCCAAAATATGACCTACTTATGCTTCCTTATACTAAAGGTTCTACAGAGATACTTGAATTTCCAGTTGGCTCCAAGTGTCTTAAAGATAGTATAATTCAATGATTTAAAAATTCTTGCTGGTTTGAAACCATGTTGGCTGAAGCTCCACAAAGGCAGGAAATGAGAAACCAAGGCTGTTAATTTATGACGTGCCCAAGATTTGTGGGGGTGTTGTGCAATGTCATGACTGTCCTTGTTTGTGGCTTACCAGTCATTCATCCATGACTTTCTTGGGCTTTTCAGACCCAAACCCAAGTGAGGTGGGTGGAGTCCTGGAGACCACCAGAGTGGCCCAGGGTGCTCTCATCCTGCACTGCCTTAGGAAGCACCCGAGCCTGATTGTTCTGCCAGGGGATCCCTCCCGAGTGTTTGTTGCTAGAGAAACCCTCCACGCCAGTCTGTTGCCTCCATCAGGGGCTCTCCAGATGTGCTGTCCATGAGGTGGAGACTTCCTCTAGCAGGGGCTTCATAAGGCAACTCAGGGTGAGGATGAGGTGGGGCATCTTTGCCAACCCCATAGCAGGCTGAGCATCATCTCTCCTTCTGGAGTCTTTTGGAGGGGGGCTTTTTTTGGTCTCCCTCCGTTTTCTTCCACCCTCCATCTTTTAGATGTATTGCGCTGCTCAGACAATTGTGAATGTGTTGCTAATAGCAAAACTGCAGTAGCTATTGTTTATAATCCTCTGGAAAGATCCTGAGGAAAACAGGTATCCATTTTTTCACAACACATAGCAAGTTCAACTAGGACAGTGCCAAAATTCCTTCCATGCCTTTTTGTTAGCTTAAGAAGTAGCAAAGAAATTGCTTTTGAAATGAAATTCCTGGGAGGATTACATTTTAGAAAAAGTCTAATGGGTGTAGAGAGGGGGCCCAGCTCTTGCACAGCACATCTGCTTGGATTGATTCATCCAATTCGGGGGAGGGGGGGCGTTGAGGGCAGATTTGGGCAGATGACCAGAACATTTCAAGGTTACCCAGTGAAGTTTTTCAGGCAGAGTTTGACAACCAGCCTACCTCAGAAACTTCTTAAAGCTGGAGTGGGAAGGGATGCAGGGGGAGTTCCTTGACCAGGAGACAACAGGTAAAATGATGGGACCAGTTAAGACATGCCCCCCATTCCTGCCATCTAGTCCTCAAGCAGCAAGAGCCATCCTGAGGGTGGAGTCTGGAGCTTTTGGGAAAGGGAGGGGAAATTTCAGAGTGAATTCAACTCTTCACCTGGGCAGTTCTGGGAATGTTGGGCTCAGCTAATCATGGATGAAGCTGTATTGCTCATTCACACTGGTGGATGAAGGAAGCAATGGGCTTAGGAGAGAAGTGGAAAGGGGCAGACCTGCAAGCCCCCACTGGCCAGCCAAGAGCCCATCCTTCACTTGCGAATCCACAACAAGCACCTCACTGTATAAGATCCAATCTCAAATGGATCATGAGAAAACTTAAGCCCCATTGATTTTTATGGGCCTACGCTGAGTATTACTTAGTCTGGATCCAGCCCACTGACCCTGCAGGACCACATTCTCCTTGCAGGACAGGCCCTCCTACACGGCACAGAACCCATGGAAACTGCACACGGAGCAGCACCACCACTTCCTGCTTCGGATATTGCAAGGAAACAAAAGAGGCACTCACAACAGCAAGCCCCTCTGAGGGATTAGGAGCATGCCTGCTTCACACATGCCACCAGCCCTTCTCCCCCAGCCTTTGGCGCGGCCTTTCCCCCTTTGCCCTCCCTTTAAGCGCTTGCACCAGGCCCCGGCGTCCCTGGTAGGTGGGCAGAAACTTGGTCCTCCCTCCTGGTTCCTCTCTTTCCCAGTTTGTGCTCCCCACTTCAGCCATACTTTCCACTGCGGCCCTTGCAAAATGAACTTACGTTTAATACGGAAGTGTGAGCAACACCAGCTAAAACACTTTGCTTCACTGTGATTTCAAACTCAAGGCAGGTTAAGCCCTTGGTGGGAAATGGCGCTCTGCGGTTTATGTTGTTGCGTCAGGGAGAGAGGGTGGCTATTAGAAATGCAGCAAAATCTCACAAGAGATTAAAGCTTAACTTTCCTGCAAACTTTGGACTGTTTGTGTGTTCTGAATTGCTCTGATTGCAAAACAGTCCTTCTGGCCAGCACAGCAAGTGCTCCATCCAGAGCCCAAACATTTTTAGCATTTCAGGGAACATGAAGTCAGCAAGTCAGTGCAGCACAAGGCAGTCTAGTGGTATTCGGACACCATTTGTGCCTTACAGAAGCCTTAGAAATTCCAGCACTATACATTAGGAACTGGGCTGCATTTTTCCCAAATTCATTCGAAAGCAAATTTGTTAACATCCAGTAGAAGTGAAATGGCAACTAGTCAGAAGTTTTGCATGAAGGGGCTCGCCAAAACAGACACAGCTCGAGTTCACAGGTAGTCCTCGGGTTACAGACAAGTTCTGCTCCAGAGAACATCCTTAAGCTAAAGTTGTAAGTCAGATCACATAAGTAAGCCAAATGTTTGTCTTAGTAAATCTACATGTTTTACCTTTTTATGCATATAAAATGCTTAAGACACACTTCCATATTCACTAAAGCATCTTAAACACGATACAGCAGTGTAATAATGGTAATAATACAGTAACAATAAAGTAACTACAGGTACCGAAGAGGAATTGAGAATCTGAATGTTTGTGTGTAGGTATACAGTATTAAGAAAAAGAAAAACAAACAGTTCTTAAAAGAGTTTAGAACATTCTTGAGGTAACATTAAGCCTGACATCGATGATGATGGAGATGGACCTGGTACTGGAGAGGCAGGGTTTGATTGTGCTGCTAGAGAGGTGTGTGTGTGTGTGTGTGTGCGTGGGGAGGGAGGGAGTTACTGCTGGAGTGGCTTTCTCCAAGTAGGCCTCAAGGGTTGCTTGTACATGCATGTTCTTTTTCTCACCGTAAATGCCTTTGTATTTACCAGCTGAGGGCCTGGTTGCCAGGGCAAAAACCACAGAAGAACCAAAGGGGAGGTATGTGCCCCTACCCATGTCTCGAAACACACTGGCTTGCATGTGCTGGAGCCAACTTCCAGAATGAAAAGCCATGACTGCTGCACCTCTAGGTTGCTAGGCCGCCCCTGATGACACACCACCAAACACATCGTGTAGTTCCCTGGAGATATCTCATGTTTGTAGAGAAAGCTGTGACTATCTCTATGAAAAGCTGTTAATGCCTCTAATGAACAGCTGTGATTATCTGTCGAGAGCTATGCAGCCACTGATGATGCATCACCGAATGCATCACATAATTCCCTAGAGATGTTCATATATGGTTTATGGTGGTCTGGATGTTTGTAAGTACGGGTTGTTTGTAACTCAGATGTTTGTAATGCCTGTACTAGCATCAATACAGCATTGGCTCCTTCGCAGCAATATTGCTATGTTTTTGTGAGATCATCTGGATGACTTTTCAGGGCCCATGTGTCAAATCTCTTCAGAATATCTCATCCCTATGTTTTCTGTAAGCAGAGCTAACTACATGGGTGCCTTGAGGCACTGGCATGGCTTATATGCCATGAACATGTTACCAAGCCTATTATGTTGACTCATTTCTCTGATTGCATTCACTGGGTGCAGTTTGGCATGTTATTAACAAACCAACCAAAACTTATGGATTGCTGTAGGCTTATGGGATGGATCAGTAACTACTCCAGCAAGCCACCCTGGCTGGGTTTGCATGACATGAGAAGCTTCAGGAGGCCAGTAACTTGGCAGATGCGGCCACTACAAAATGCCACGACGGCACTAATCGTGTGCACCAGATCGGTGCCTCTCACATGGCAGGGGTAACGTTTGGAGATGTGTTTTGATGGGAGACAGGGCCGCCCAACAGGAGAACACTCCTCCAGTCCATAGTGTCGCGAAGAGTCGGGCACGACTTTGTGACTTTGTGACTGGACAACGGCAAGGACAGCCCAAAGGGATAGCCAGTCTCTCTTCACTAGACAAAGGGAGGGGTGAGAGCAGTCTGTGTGCAGCAGGAAGGTCATCTGTACCAGGACTGGATCCGGAGAGGATGCTTTCCTGCCTGCAAAGCATCCTATGGCACCACGGGTTCCTCTGGACCTCTGATGGGGAACAGGAATCCATCGTTGTACTCAACTTGGATGGATTCTGCAGAAATGGAATCCAGGGAAAGGGAGGGACCCCTGGAAGCTTCTCACCACTGGGAGGTGGGGTGCATGCTCCTAAAGTTTTAAGAAAAACCCATTCTTGCATAGATGTGCCTAGATGTGTTATAACACGCTTGCTTATTTTGCCTAAATTAGCTGGTTGATGACTGTCAAGGTTTATTTTGCAAGTATTTTTGTTTGTGGAACAAGTGCCTGTGTCTCCAAGAGGCCACAAATCATCCCACAAGTCCATGCATGGGCTCCGGGGCTGCTCCCAAACTGATGGCCCCTGGTGCTGCCAGCAAGGAGACCTTGTGCCGTCGCTTCACTGTTTCCTCTTTTGCGGCTCGGTGCTGCTGAGATAAAAGATGAAGAAGCAGCTCGCAGGAGGCATGTAAGCAGAAGATGCCATTTTCTGGGTCCTCTTTAGATTCCTGTGCATGGCACACTCACCATCCCAGTGCGAAGCACTGCTGCTCTTCTGCAACGTGTGGGTCAGGCCCATAGTTCAGGCTCTCAAGAGCACAGGCTTTCCTCAGGCAAATGCATATAGCTGTCATGAAGCCCAGAATACAGCCTGTTTTCCTCTGCAGGGTCCTGCAGGTGGTAAGGATAGAAGCCAAGCAAAGGAATGATTCTTAACTTCAGCATGCAGGATGCCAGGGGCAACCTGACTGGTGAGGCTGAGGCTTGTCAGGACAGAAAACCAAGGGAGGCAGCACTAATTACAATTGCATACACTTCTCTGAAGAACACCTTGATTCAAAAGGACTGGATGTTCTTCCACTTGGCCCTCCACTGGAAGAAAAATGGCAGGGTGACTTTTTCAGGGGACTGGCTGGGGAAGTATGGATTCCCCCTCGCCCCATAGCCATGACGTAGATCCGTGATTTCCAGAGTGGGGGGTACCACGCCCCCGGAGGTGGTGGAAAGATCCAGGAGGGCAGTGATTAGTAGTTTTAAATTTGCACTAGAGCAATAGCCCTAATATAAAGAAAGAGACATGGGGTGCTAGGGTTGTTGCCCAAGAGAAAAGTGGGGGCAGCCCAAAAAGGTTCGGGGACCACTTACGTGGATGAAGAGAGGAAGTCAGCCAGTCCGTTTCTGCTCTCTGGCTCACAGCCAGGCAGCCTTCTTGAGTCAGCCAGGCTTCTGGTGGGATGAAGCAACAGGTGGTCCTGGACGCCCCCCCCCCCCCCGGGTCTTGTCTTCCCCTACAGGCATTTGCACAGGGGAAAATGTAGCTCCTGCAGAAACGTTCTTGAGCATGTGTGACTCACTGCATGTGCCCCATGTTCCCCCTTGGAGAGCAGGATGGAAAGAGGGGTTGCGCAGCTGCTGCTTGCCACTTTATATTGCATCCCATGGCAGGAAAAAGGGAGATGAGCAGCAAGAAATGGATTAGGTAGGGCAGGAAGCCATTCCTGGAGGGGCTTTTTCACCATCCTGTGGGAGAAGTGCCACTTTTCCAAGTCTAGAGCATGTACCAGGCACTGGAAACCTATGCGTGGACAAGAAAACAGAAATGCAATTCTTAAATTATTATAATTATTATTATTATTAGAACATTTCTATGCCACCCCTTGTTTTTGTGGCATTCTTGACATTGAATATTATTTTCCTCTCCCTCTCACATTTTCACACACAAACTGGCCAGGGTTAGTCATGTAGATACTGGCCACCATGTCCATCTCATTGGTCTTTGTGCATTATCAGAGGTCTTAAACCTATGTGCAGCTTTTTGTACAAACCCGGTTCAGGCTTTAGCACCTGCAATACCAGGATGCTGATGCCAGCTTTGGAGCCTCAGTACTCAGTATGTCATTAAAGAAGCAACATTGGGGAAATTCAGTGTTTACATTCTCATTCCTATAGATGTCCCCCACCAGCTGTCTGCACCGTTTTGTCAGCGATGCAACTTTTTTTAATTATCCCAAATTGTTAGAGGAATTACCAGGAAAATTCAGTGTTTACGCTCTCTTGCCACTAGATGTCACCATGGTTCCACACATCTTTGGGCACTCCGCAGCTGGACTGGTACAGAGTTCCCTGTTCCGGTCTGCACCTGGAAAGCTGACAGGATGACTCACAACTCTGAGCCATATTGGATGATACTGATTATTTAGATGCATTCCAATCAGGTTTCTGACATGGTAATAGGATAGAAGCAGTCTTGGTCTCCCTGGTTGACGATTTACACCAGGGAATTGGTGGGGAGAGTTAAACTTCACAACTTCCTTTGGACCTCTCAGGGGCTCATGGTATCCTTCCAGACGGGTGGACCTGGATTCAGCTTGGGAGGCATGATTCTATGCTGACTCCTGTCCTTCCCACAGCAGTGGTGTTCAGGTCTGCAGAGTGGCTTGGCTGGCTGGCAGGCAGCCTGGTTCTCCTTGCAAGTGCTTGCAGGACCAGTGTCAGTTGCCTGCAGGGATTACAAGCATTGTGTACATGGACACTAGCTGGAGATCAAAGGAGATCAAACTAGCTGGAGAAACTAGCCGGAAACTAGCTGGAGGTGGTCCAGCTGGGGCAGAAGGCAGTTGTCTGAGTGGGACACGGTGATTAGCCCATAAAAGACTGCTCATTCCCAGCCATGAAAGACTGCTCATTCCCACCTAGCTTTCTTGCAGCAAGTGAGTTTCAGTGGTGGATGCTTTGTGCTCCTGATCTGACTTCTGCCCCCAGCCCTGCAACGTCTTCCTTCATGCCTTGATCTCTGCTCTCTTGATCCTTTGCCAGGTACCTGAGCCTCACCTGCTCCTGATAGTGCTTCCACCTCTGGCCCAACTGCATCTTGCTGGGACTTCCTTCCACCTCCTTTCCCTCTTGGCCCTGGTGCTCCAGTTGGAGACGCTTGCTGCTTATGTCCAAGAGCTGAGTGGTGGCTTGGAAGGAGGTGCTGGGGGACTGCTCTTCCATGGCTGTCCATTGTGGGATGCCCCGTGCTCAGTGCTTCTTACTTTTGACATGGAACAACTGGGGAAGGTGGGGGATCAGCAGGAGGTTTAGCCTGAGGCTTCACCAGTTTGAGGATAATACTCGGCTGTCCTGTCCATTTCCATTTCCACGCTCCAGAGGATCACGGAGCACATGACCGGCCTGGAGGCTGTTCTGGGGTAGCTGAGGGTGAGCACGCCGGGACAGCGTCTCCTCTGGGAGGAGCTTGGCAACTGTTCTCGGATGGGGTCTCACGCCTGCCGAAAGACCAAGTGCATAGCTGGGGGCCCCTCTTGGCCTCTGCGCACATGGAGAAGCTTGGGCGCCGCATGTTTTCAGATCCGCCTGGCACAGCAGTTGTGGCCCTGTTGGGAGAGGGTGGATGCTGACTCCGCCACCCATGCTCCAGCGATGCCCAGGCTGGCCGCAGGCATGTGCTGCCTCTGAAGAGGGTCCAGCTGGGGCAGAAGGCAGTTATCTGAGTGGGTGGTCAGCCCATATAATATACACACCCTGACTACTGGTATGTTCTTGAGCCCAGGTTAAAATGCCAGCTTTGACCTTTAGGGCCTTAAACTGTTTAGAGCTGAAGTATTTAAAGGACGGCCATTGCCCGTATCAGGCTGCCCCCACTTTAAGATCAGCAAGAGAGCCCCTTTTAGTTGAAGACCTTTTCCACAATGGCGCCGCACTTCTGAAAAAAACTGCCTTTGGTAGTCCATCTTAGCTGTCAATGCAGGCTTCATAAGATGATCCTGAAAGCATGCGATTCAGGCCGTTTCCTGATCATGTTTTATTGGACTGGGCTGTCGCTCCAGCTGTCAGTTGTAAGGTTTATTTTATGCTCATGTTTGCCAGTTCTTAGAACACTGAAGAATGTTAAAAAGCTGTTGCTTTTTAATTTATATTTTTAGCTTGCTGTCTCAGCTTTTATTTTGTGTTTTATTGTTGCATGCTGCCTTGGAAGGGCTCTTGCCTTTAGAAATGGTCAAGAAATATTTTAAATAGTACCAACAGACATTTTCATGATGTGTCTCTAACCTACTTCTTGATATATTGGGTGTGGGAAGGAAAGGTGTAGATTCTATCCAAATTTGGACTGGGTAGATATGTTGAGAATGATACGCCTTTCTTCCTCGGAAACCTGCACGGGAGTTGCACCCTTTCCAGGCAGAGGCAATCCGATTTTTTGTGGGGAGATGGCCACAATCGTGCTGGTTGTGGGGAGGGAGATGGCCGAGATCGCACACGTCTTCCCTGCACGAACGCAACTGCGATCATGGCCATCTCCCCACTTGGGATGGGGGGTGGGGAGATGGCCGGGATCACGGTCACCACCCAATGTGGAGTTCGTGACCCAAGTCAAAGTTTTCATGAAATTTTTGTTCGCGACCCGATTCGGTCATGAACTGAGGTGGTCGTGAGCCGAAGTACCACTGTAATTTTAACAGATGGCCATGCAGAAAAGAGTGCAAAGCTCTGTGCCTCCTCATAGCCCAAGTTAATGAGAAAAATCCAGTCACCTGAAAGCACCTTCCAGTTGTGCATCCGAATGCAGGCCATAGTGGCTCTGACCAAGACAGTTCCTCCTTCTCTGCCACTTCGACGGAAACAGCCAACGGTTTTCCAACTTGGGGCAGGTGGAGACAATTAGACATGCTTTGGGTGATTTTCAGTTGGACTAGCAAGAGCAAGGTGAGGAACGGCCAGGTGTGGCAGAAGAAAGGGAGATGCGGCATAACATCACCCAATAACTCCCTTTGCTTTTTCTAACCCGGACTGAATTAGATGAGTGACGCGAGGGCTGCATCATCGGCGTGGGTGCGTTGGACAACATTATAGGGCTGCAGAGCTGAAAAGGGGAGCATGGGAACACAGGGCCAGAGCTGAAAGATGCAGGCAGTGCTTTGGACTGAGAAAGGGCACTTCAGATAGTAGATTCTCCAGGAAGTGGTGATGTCTGTACTTCCCTGAGAATCGGTCATGGAAATGGTAAGGTGGTCACAGAAATAAGGTGTGGAGGCACCACCAGATGTCCTGCTCATAGCTGGGTCTGTATGGGAGGATGAAGGGGACATGATCTCCTTCTAGTTATACCCCAAGGATTGTAAGAGAACAAGAGGTATCCCTGAACTGACTGTTACTTACCCGTATTGCTGTTGAGCTTTCTGGGAGCTGCTTTACCATTTCCAGAACCAGGCCGTATCTTTTAAATGGGGAAGCAGATATAGCCTGAGTGGTTTAACTGTATGCATTCACAGTGGGAAGCCATTCCACAGAAGGAGACCCTCTGCCAGGCTCCAGCAGAGAGTCTTTGAGAGAAGGATATGTGTGGAAACGCATGTGGCCCAGGCAAGAGATTAAGCAAGATCAAGGGTGCAACCTGCCCAGGGCCAGAGGCTGCTCCAGAGTCCCAGCTCTGAGATCCTGCACTTGAAGGCGGAGCCCTCACAGCTCCCCCTTCCCGCAGTGGCTGGAAGCAGGGTGCCCTGGCCCCGGGGGGTGGGGGGGCGGGGATTGCCACTGTGCTGCCTCATTCGGGGCATGAGATGCATGCAGGCCTCTGAGTGTAGGGGCTTATGTGCGATGAGAGTGGGGGTGAGCTTGTGCCTTGAATTTGGGAGGCAGGCATTGGCCCCAGGGGAGCAAAGGAGAAAGCGCAATGCATTACATATGATGCCCAGCATTATTTCCAGGCATGTCCTTGATGCGGTGGCTTGGATGTATATTCTCCCTTTCCTGTTTTATTGTGGAATACTGCTGGATGGGAGAAGAATGAGTTCGTAGAGCAAGAATTTAGCACATTTCTTCAGTCACACGATAGTACAAGGAGCTGGATTACTAGGCATCTCAGCTCCTTTGCTGCAAGGCTTCAGTACTTTTCCACTTCCTGCTCCGCAATGCTCTCAGAAAGGGAGGCCCCCCCTTGTATTTTCAACCCAATATACCCTCATTAAGCTCAACTGCTTTATAGGATGAATTGGTGGTGATACTGAAACTTCACAAAGCATTTTCCTGAAGTAAGCACTGTGGTCTGTGGTGGCTTTAATACTTGCTTTGGCTCCGGACCCAACGAAAATGTTCCTGATCCGGCCTCTTGTGATCTTTTTGTGTAGGATTGTTAATCATAGCATATGAAAGGGCACAGACAGCGATTATTTGAGTTATACTGTAACCCCATTCCTAGGCGTATGCTCCACCAAGTTGGTGTTGCTTCTGAATGGCTCCAATTGAACTGCATGTCTCGTTTCCGGCTGACACACCTTCATGGGAGCTGGCAGAATAGTTCTAATGGGACTTTTATATTTCTTAATAGCAGATCAAGTAGTGTTATGGATTCTATCTTTTCTTCAGCAAAGCTCCTTGTTATAATGTTACAGATCATCCAGAACGTGATCCTCTAACTATATTTTGTCCATCTCTGGACAGCCTCTCCATCCGAATCTCTTAGCGATGGACACAGCAGAGAGAGCGATGGCAAGCAGCCCATGACAGCTGGTACTGTGCAGACGATTGGGGCACCAGGAGCAGAAGGGATCCCCAGATGTGGGGCAGTCTTTTGAACCCCAGACGTCCACACCGCTGGAAGAGCAAACTGAGGAACACATGCTTTAAGATCATGAGTCCAAAGCATTTGGGGTGGGGATGGACTCAGTTGCCATGAAAGATAATGGATCAAATGCTGCATCTAGTCCTTGGTGTCCTTATTTTATGTCTCAGCCCGATGCTTTCTATTGCAGATGCACACAAACCTCTGCACTCGGGGTGTGCATGCGTCGGGACCGTGTGGTGGCTGCAGTCTCCTCCGTGGTGCCTCGTGCCATGCATCAGACGTAGGTGGCCGCTTTGGGCCATCTGGGCGAAGCACTGGGCTGGGAACAAGGGTGCGGCAGCAACAGGAAAAGCAGCGGACCGTCATGTCCCAGCCCCTCCCTCCCCTGCTCCTAATCGCAGAGCTGAGGCTGCAGGTAATCTCATGGGCCACCACCCAACATTGGGAAGCCGTATGTACCTACAGTCATACGAGTCAAGGGCTGGGAGTGGTGGTTCATTCTCCACCCAGGTTCTGACGGCACAGCTAGAACAGCCACTGGTTACCAGACAAGAAGCAGGTGGACTTGTCTGTGCTTTGGCAGGGCATAAAACACCTTGGGCAGATGTGATGCTGCTGGATGACTTTACAAGTCACCTGGAATGGTGGGCACCTGTGTTAGCCCAAAGGCAGGCCTCTGTGTGGCTCTAGGGTTCCCCCTTTGGCACATGCTGTGCCTCAGTTTTCTCTTTAGGTGGTGGGTGGAAAGGATTTTCCGACTGTTGGGGACTCAGAGATGGTCCTGCTTCTTGTGAGCCCTTGGCCCTGCCTCTCCTGACCCCGCCACTCAACCCCACTCAAACTGGCCACAGCCTCCTCCGATTACATTTCCTAAGGTGGCGTAGCATACCCTTTCACGAGAACAAGAGACACATCAAGCTGAATCAGAGCAAGGTCCATCTCACCCAGCATTCTGCTCCCACGGTGATCGACCAGCTTCTGCAGAAACCCATAAGTAGGACTTGAGTGCAATTAAAGCCCTTCTGCTCATGTTCTCCAGCAACAGGCACCCAAGGCATGTTGCCTCTGGTGCTGGAGGCAGCACACGGCCACCAGAACTTAGTCACCTTGAACCCAGATGATAGAGCAGGCACAGGTGGTCTCTTAATCGGACCTGTGTTTTATGTTTCATTATTATGGGATGCCTTAGTTACTTTTCCTGTAAGTCCTGTACCCACTTTGACTGACTGACTCTCCGTGAAATGCCGGGTCTTATCTGAGCTGCATCGCTCCACATGCTTGGCCTCAACAGCAGGGGGCAGCATCTCCATACGCAAGGGCAGCCCCTGCTGACCTGTGCAGGAAAGCCTTCTGTCAAGTGCTCTGTTCCAGCCATCACCACTGCTGGCCAAACACTCGTGGCCTCTTTTGCTTTGCAAGAGCGCACTGTGAAGGCCTGAATGAAAAGGTGATGGGTCAGCAAGCCTCAGATTCTGCAATATATTTTTCTTTCTTCAAAATTGCAATTACTTTTGTCTCCTTCCATTCATCCGGGAAGATACACTTCTGATTAATTTCATTTAGTAGGTTAGGCAGATTTTTAAAAAACCTTAAAGTTTTGTAATATTCTCCGGTAAAGCCATATGTCCTGTTTTTCTTTATTGCCTTAACTTCCTTTCTGGAATTGCAGCATCACATGGCACGGCCAGACAAATGCTGGGGCCCGAGAGGGTGCATCGTGGCTGACCTGGCATTCCTCTCAGCTTTTGCTTATTGCTCAATCAGAGCCTAGTGCTGAGAAAAGAAGGGTTACGCCAGGCAGCTGCAGCCGCCATGATCTCTCTAATTGTTTTGGCCCCTGCTAGTGAATGCGCTCTTTGGACATGTGAACATACTTGCACATATTCTCAAGACAAGCATTTATTAAGAGACCTTTTAACCTTGGCAATAGTGCATTTTGTCCTGAGGGACCTAATAACGCACACACACAAACAGGTTGCTTAGGAAAAAAAGGGGATTTATTAAGCCCAGAAGAATCTAAAATGTGCAATCATTCCTATGGGGAAATTTGGTCATAGAGCATTTGTTACAAAACACAAAAATACTGGTGAGTAATTCATATATGACAAACAGAGAGGAAGCAGCTAAGAAATGGATGACATGAAGGTTCAAACGCTGGATTTGAATGGCGGGAAACTGATAGTTTCTCAGTTTGATAGTTCTCTCAGTGGTTAAACTGAGGCTTTTCGGAACAGGTCTGAGGCAATCTAATGCAAGGGGCTTTTCCAGCATCACCTGAGTAACTTCTCTGGCACACGCTGCTCTTGTATTCCATTTCTATAGCATTTTCCTTGCTGCTCTATTCTGGCATTTCCCTGATTAATAACTTGCCTTCCCTTGTGATTCAGTTGTCAAGCATGGGCTGAGGCACAGGCTCCCTGGTGCTGCTACTGCCCATCTTGGGGGTGTGAGCTCTCCCGTGGGTGCCTCCTGGGACAGGGCTCCCTCTTCCCCCCCAACCACCTCTAGTTCCAGAGTCTTCTCCTGGGCTGCCATTGCCTCCTCCTTCTCTATCTGTGCGTTCCCACAAACAGACCAAGAAGTTCTTAGATCTACAGTGTGAAATCAGGGAGGAAAAGGTAATTCGGTGCATGCGGCGTTGTATTGTGTACAAGGAGTAAGCATAACTGCAAGAGTCCACTGGTCAATTCCACCAGCTTTCATCCATATTCAAGAATGCCTGGATTTCAAAGGGCTTCTGTGCCTCCCCTTCATCACCCACGCTGACCTCTGTTTCTGGCCACAGTAGTGTTCCAGAGATGATTTCTGTAGCAATCTAGGCGAAATCTGATGCCTGTGATGGTGCAGGTTGTTAAGTAAACTAAAGCAGACTGGCATGTCTGCTTGCACCATTGAAATTGGTTGGTGCCGAACCTCACGATCGATGTAAGTGCAAGCCATTGTCATTTTTATCATGTCATGAAAGGTGCTTATTAGTCACAGGAAGAAAATACCTAGAGACTATTGTTGCTTCCCAGGGGGGTTCTGACACCAGCATTAGGTATTCCAGAATTACCATCTTCAGCCGTGACCATACTGAATACCAAGACTGACCAAGCTTTTTTTTTTTTTTTAATGAACAAATGAAAAAACAGGGCTATTTTATAAGGTACTCACTGGGTACCTCTCGTGTTAGCTCAGAGGGCTGGCCCACAGCGATGGGTCATGCCTGGACTCATGGCATGGTGGGCAGTCATTACACTGTTTCATCTTCCAAAACTGTTGCTTCAAGACGGCAATGCTGCTCTGAGGAGCCCCAGCGACTCCTACCAGCCCAAATGAATGATTGAATGAATGGCCAGGAGGCTTGAACTCTTCATGAGCCATTTGCTTCTGGAAGCATCTTTGCCTGGGAGTCCTGCCAGTAGGCCATGCATCTTGTCACTGCTTTTCCGAAGGAAATGCACAACCAGCTAAGGATACCAGTTAGCCTGGAAGAGAAACCAGTTCTTTGCTGCCACCTGCAGTTTGCTCTGTGCACAGAAGGACACAAAATTTGCTGTTGCACAGAAGTAAGAATTAGGGAGATGTATCCCTGACTGCTCCTTAGAAGGCCAGATCCTGAAGATGAAACTCCAATACTTTAGCCACCTAATGAGAAGGAAGGACTCCCTGGAGAAGAGCCTGATGCTGGGAACAATAGATGGCAAAAGAAGAAGGGGACGGCTGAGAATGAGGTGGCTGGATGGAGTCACTGAAGCAGTTGGTGTGAGCTTAGGTGGACTCCAGGGGATGGTGGAGGACAGGAAGGCCTGGAGGAGTGTTGTCCATGGGGTTGTGATGGGTCAGACATGACTTTAAGACTAACAACAACAACAACAACAAATCCAGGGTTGCATGTGCAATGTAATTCTGGTCTTCCAAGGGTTAATGGATACTAATACTCTGTTAGTGTATGACCATTATATGCTTATATGTTGTGGTGAATCACTGATGATACATTACCAAATGTGTTCTGGAGTCCCTGGTACTGGAAAGGCAGGGTTGATTGTGCTGCTGGAACTGGGGCTGGGGGGGGGGAGGGGAGTTACCACTGGAGTCCCTTTTTTGAAGTAGGTCTCAAGGGTTGCTTGTAGTTGAGTAGTTCCCTAGAGATACATCACACAGCTCTAGAGAGATTCCCTAGAGCAAGTCGTGGCTATCTCTAGGGAAAAGCCATGAATATTTCTAATGAAAAGTTGTGACTATCTCTAGGCCACCAATGATGTGTTGCCAAATGCATCACATAGTTTCTAGAGACATTCTTCATTTTTTATAGAGAGAGCATGGCTTTTTATAGATATTCATATCGGGTTCATGGCAGTCTGTGTGTAAGTATGGATTGTTCAGAACCCAGACATTTGTAACATGGGGACTTCTTGGAATTGAAAAGGGCTTGCTGTGGACTGACTGTTCCTCCATGAGACTTCATACGCCAGCCACTTTAGTGCATGAGCATGAGCAGCACTGGCCGCTCTTACTGAGGGCGTCATAGTTGGCTTCCTGGGCACCAATTCACCAGCATCCATAACTTGCAGAGTTTAAAATTCCTGCAGATGGGAACTGTGTTCAAAATTCCTGTAGATGGGAATCATTCATCATGATTTTTGCCATTCCATCCATCTCAGCGTTGACAAAATTGCAGAATGGTCAGTGGCACCCTGGAGAAACATGGAATAGTTGTCCTTTCTGTGAAATTAATGAAATCAATTTGCTGACATAAGGGAGAAATTATAACAAGATGGATGCCATCAAAAGCACCATGGCAGTGAAGGAACCCTACTTCCTGAGAGCATCCATCTGAAGTACCAGTGGGTATGAAAGGAAACATCACCAAAAGCCACAGGTAGCCACTGCAACACACCCACGGAGTGTGCTGGGCATGTGTGCAGGAATGATTATAAACAAACTGATTTTCCAAATGAACACAGCTGCTGAGACTCCAGTATGCACTGAGCACCATCGCAGCTTCTTCAGAGCAGCGAACCTCATCTGGATTTGAAGAGGAAGGCATAAGGGTGCAAACTTCTACAAAGGAAGCCCAGCTGTGGTTCTTCTCCCCACGGATAAGGAGAGGGGCTGCACAAAGGTGGCTGGCTCCCACCCCGCTATGGTTAAAAGTTAGACCAAATTGTACTCAACTCACACAACATTCAGTGAAAAAGAGGGTGGAGAGGAGGAGCTCCCCGTTTGTAGGTGGAGGGCTTGCAGAAGAGACAATAGTGTTGCAAACTGTATTTTTTCCTTGACTTTTGATAAATCTGTTCCTAAAGCTGAAGAGTTGGATGTGCAATGAATGAGGAAAAATGCTGGTTGTTCAACAGAGGTCTTCAGCTGATTTCATTCTGACTAGGAACCGATCCAAGTAGCCGGACTCTAGGAAGTATGGAGAAAAAGATGTCTGGCAGAACAACAGCATCTTCTTGTGGATTATAGTGACTTCTGCCATGGTTGGCCAGGACAAAGAGCAGCAGCTAGGACTAACTAGGTCAGTCCACAGCCAAAGGGAGGTGATACCAGGACCTGAAAGGCCTGGACTCTGAGGCATCTACAGGCTGGGGAGCATGCAAGGAATCCAGCCCAAAGGCTACGTTCAGTGAAAAGTGCTTGTTTCAGGTGGCCAGAACCTGAGTGATTCCAGCAGGCCAGAAGAAAACTCTTAGGTGGCATCAACAGCTGTTCTGCACAGTAAACAAGTTGGGACAACTCTGATGGTTTTACTGAAGGACAGGGCAGCACGGAATCTTAAACAAAATAAATAAAGCCCACAAAGAAGACATACAGTACCTCTCTTTAGGGATATATTCATTCTGCTACTGCCTTTCTGCAGAGAATGCGGGATGTCCCGGGATAATGCTTCCAAAGGGGAAGTGTACTGTGGTGGTTACATGGAAGCTTCTTCTGAGAACCATGAAGGCTTTTGTATCTTATCCTTCAGTGCTGATGGCAACCTAGGTATGGTATATTTAAAAAAGAAAATCTTTCGTTCAGACATCGATTGGCTTACATGCGTCAGAGAACTGTTCCACAGAGCATTTTTCTCAATAGGAGGCTCAAGAGCATGTGCAAATAGTATCTAGTCAACTTTTCATGTGGGCTCTTGGGTATTAATGATGTACAGCCAAGAATGGGAAGTAGGAACTCTTTTTCTCTTGCACCTCCAAATTAATCATGTTTACATCTGGCTTGAGACAATGTCAAGCAAAGATGTGTTTCTAGTTAAAGTTTTAAGCTGCATCACAAAGGCAGAAAGTCTATTAGTTAATAGCCAGTATCATTTTTCATGCCTTTTAAAGTCATAAATATTTTAAATATCAAAGCATTTTTCTTTGGTGTGTGTACGTATCTCTTTCTCCTAAGTGCCTTCCTGTAATGGCTTTCCTTTTTTCTTCTGTTTGACTCTGTTTGCCAAAGATGATGCATGATGTAGTCTGAAACTTGCCATTTAGCTTTTACCTAGGCAAGTGTTTCTGGCTGAACCACCCCCTGCACCCATGTGTTTGAACTTTTATTTTCAAATTCTTGCAGAGCTTTAGCACACTTAGTGTTCAGTAGATTACATAGTTGATATGACATGTGTAATTATGTGGAAGTAATTCCCACTCTATTCAGGGAAGCTTACTCCCAAGTAACTAGTTGGACTGCAGCCTTAACCTCCAAGAACAAAAATGGTGTGATTTTTAAAAAGATTCCCAGTATACTGCGCTATTTTAACTACTTGCTTAAGCAGCACATGAAGGTTAATTGGTTTAGGGAATCTTTCTGTCTCCAGGCCTAGTCATGTTCTGACAATTCTCTGTTCAGTTATGAGTACATTAGTGCTAAATTGTGTTTCTATGAATAGCTTAAGAGTTCAGCCATGCTGGGTTCATTATAGTTAAGAAAGGAATATAAGGGAATATAGATGTTAACAGCATTGTAATAATACATTCTTTTTCTCTACAGTGTTTCACAGCTTTCAGATCCAGGTTTTTGTTTTTTGTTTCTGCTGTTCATCGGGTTGCCAACATCCTTTGTCGCTGTTACATGCTGTCAGGTCATCTCTGACTTACGGCGACCCCATGAATGAAAGCCGTCCAAAATATCCTGCTCAGCCCTTGTAAACTGAAGCCTGTGGCTTCCTTTATGGAGTCAATCCATTTCATAGTGGGTCTTCCCCTTCTTTTGCCTTCATTTTTCCCTAGCATGATTGTCTTCCCCAAATAGTCCTCTCATGGGGTGCTCAAAGTACAACAAGTTCAGATTATTCTGCTTTTATTGCTACCACATTTTGCAAAAGAACAGAAATTAAAATAGCTGGACTGTCTCATCTAAACTGATATGACTTCTGATAAATGGAATTTAAATATAATTAATAAATACTCATTATGAGAATCTATTTTCTAACAACATTAGCAAATGAATGTAATGTTTTGTAACACTGTTCGCTGTGAGGTTTTAGGATTTTGCTACCTGGATAATGTTGGAATGATGGTGTTTTCTTTTTGACCTGCAGTTCCTAGAGGTGGTTCCAGACAAGACTTGTATTATGCAACTGTGGGAAAGCTCCAGATGTGATTGTCTTCCATTTGTAGCCCCTGTTTTTGCCCATTACTTCTTCCACCTTTTCTTTTTCTTACCAGAAAAAATCCATGAAGGAGGGAAAAGTGAATCCTTCCCACCCTCCCACAAGAAGGGTCACCATGTTGCATTTTTCTTGCCATTTGTTTATTTATTAAATCTTTATACTGCCTAATAGCTGAACCAATATAAGATGGATTGACTCCATAAAGGAAGCCACAGCCTTGAGATTAGAACAGCTGACCAGGGCTGTGAAGGTCATTTAGAGGTCATTTAGTGGGGGCACTCGCTGATAGAGTCACCATAAGCTGAAGCAACTTGATGGGAACCACAACAGTAGCTGAACCTCTCTGGGCATCTCATAATGACTTGCTTGTTTGTTTTATTGAAAGCATTTTAATCCCATTTGACAGCTAGCAGTTATATTGTAACAGCTGGCCAACGCGTTGCCTACGTCTTCCATTTTTTCAGGGTTCCTCAGGAGCCTTCAGTCTGATTAACTATTTTGCTCTGACTCCCCTGGCCCAGATTCATTCTGCTTTAGCCTTGCTGGCATCAGCTCAATTTGTACTGAATCAAGCCAACACACAGATATTTTTAAAATGGTGACAATGTGCATGCTTTGAAAAAAAAAGTTTTGGAATCTGCATGAATCATCATTTGATCAAACTGCATTTTTTAAAGCTGATAAATTGTTGCCTTATTTTCCCTGACGGTTGTCAAAAGCTGTCAAGTGAGCACAAAGTCACGATTGCATTTTGCCTTGAGAAAGGGTTTTCCCCACCTTAACAGTGATGGCCACTACCTTTTATATATGGACCTGACAGTTCTCAGTGTCTTGTAGCCTTTCTACTCTTCCTCAAGCTACTAGGTGCTAGGGAAAGTGTGAGCTACCCATTAAGGGGAACTGTCAGGCTTGTTGGGAGCTGTCAAAACCCAGGTTTCTTTTTGATTTTTGTTTGTGGGGGAGTGCAGGGTTAAACAGGGGTTTTTCCCCCACAGGGATGCAAATACATATATGTGCATATATCCCTGTGGGGAAAAAAAACACCCTCCCGCCTATTTTAAATGCAAATTTAAAACAATAGTATAAAAATTCTCCTTGGCGTGCTTTCTGTATGTATCCATCTTTTTTCTTCCTTTATGGTGAGAAAGCATCTATCCCTAGGAGCTGCCACCTCCAAGTTAAAGAGAGAGCTGGGCCACTGCTTTCAAACACAGGCCTGCTTTTTAGGAGATGATGCGTGTGTCTGCTGTAACACCTGTACCCTTACATGAGGCTAAATGACAATGAGTAGACAGGCTCAACTTATTTATTTAGAATATTTATATGCCGTCCTGTCGCGAAGGCCTCAGGACGGCTTACATAAATAAATAATAATAATATAAAACATAATACAAATGAATTTCAGATCCACCCTGGCTGCGGATCCACCCTGGCTTACCTTTATTTATTTATTTATTTATTAAAACATTTTTGTTTTACTCTGAAATGTCTAAAACATTAAACAGCTCTGGGAAGACATTTTATACGGGCAGAAAATTTCTGACAGCAGAAGAGCAGAAATTTAAAGCAAGTTAAAGCCCCTTAAAGCCCCTCTCCTCCTTACTTTCATAATTTCTCTTTTGGTGGTGGGCTCTGTTGGGGTAGAGGTGGTGGCAGCTAATGGTCGTCTGCAGCAAGGGGTCGCAGTGGGTGCAGCCAGCTAGATTTAGTGGGGGGATGGAGTGTGTTATCCTGGAAAAAGGCAAGGTTGCGTGCTGGGTCACTGACAGAAGCATGTCACACTGCAACAGGTTGCGAACTGCGGCAAATCGGAGAGTCAACTCATGAGTGCAAAGCAGAGTTTGGGGCTGATCCTCACAAGACAGAAACTGATGCCCACAATATGTTGGAGCCACATTGTGCAGCAACCCATAGTTGCAAAAGGAAAAGGAAAAGTCAGGCAAAGTAAACCGAGCGCCTGCTTGCAGAGCTGGGTGGGGGGCAGGCTGGGAGCTCCACAGCAAGTACCACAGCAGTCTTCTGAAGCCACAGCAGCAAACCCAGCCATTACACAGACAGGGAAACGGAGGCAAATTAGATTTGGGCACATGCAAGACTCAGCAAAGCAGGCTATGGGGAGGGGGGGATCCATGCAGCAATGCACCGGAGAAGCCTCTGGATCCATTCCGCGATTGCATCAAAAGACCTGGTCTCAGAGGCAGCATGTGCGTCAGGTCCCTCTGGAGGACTTGTCTTTGCCGGACGCCTCGGAGCCTCATGAAGAAGCTGCCTGCACAGAGAGGCCTTGAGACAGAGCAGGGAATGGAGGGGCCTTGTGGGTGGTGGCCACGGCCCTTTCCCCTCACAGTGTAGCGATCCTCCTCTGAAATTCATAGGCATAGCTGGAGTGGCCACCCAGCCCCAGGTGAAGAAGGAGAAGGGGCTGCACCTGTGAGTGAAAGAAACAACCAAAGAGAAAAGGGGTAATCTTGAATGTCTGCTTTAAAAAAAAAAAGTTTTATTGTTATTTTCTACTAACAAAAAAAAACTAAAAAACGTCAATCATCAAAAGCGTCAGACCTCCTGGGTCAGCCCCCACATTTTTTCTTTTTATAGTAATCCACAAACTTATTTAAGTCTGTGCATAGTCCCCTTTCTCTAGCCAATAATAAAAGGAGTTCCAAGTTTGATAGAAGTCTGTATCCTCTTTCTCCTTGAGAGACAAAGTCAATCTTTCCATTTTGGCACAGTCCAAGATCTTTTTTAGAATCAGTTTGTCGGTAGGTGGTTCTTCACTCCTCCAATGTTGGGCAAATGAACTGCTTTCTTACCCACCTGCCTGGGTGTGAGTAGGTCAGTACCGCCTGCTGTGACTCCAAGAGCCCCCTTGGCAACTTTCCAAATTCTTGCGTGGCCTTGGCACAGCTTCCAGGCAACTTGCTTTTCTTCCGTTCCTGGTTACAGCCATGCAAAACTGCTTTTTGATTTAAAACGAATGGAGGAAAGTTATCTGCAACATGGCTTTTGGGCTGCACTGGGTGTGCTGCAGATTTGAAACCAGAAGGGAAATCTGGGACAGGATGTGAGGGCAGTGAAAAGTGCTCTTTGAATTCCTACAGTGCAGCACTGTCCTCTGTGAATTCCAGTTGGAGCAGGTGAAAGCAATCTGTTCAGAGAAGAATAATGAGAAGCATGCAGAAATGACTGTGACTTATTTCTATGTATGTATGTGATGTGATAAATAGTGATGCAATTAGATCTTCCACTTCCTTCTCCAGATACATCCCAAAAATACTGAGAAAGATAAA
Source organism: Varanus komodoensis (assembly GCF_004798865.1). Classification (NCBI taxonomy): domain Eukaryota; kingdom Metazoa; phylum Chordata; class Lepidosauria; order Squamata; family Varanidae; genus Varanus; species Varanus komodoensis. The sequence goes on along the minus strand of NW_025336223.1, from coordinate 2,921,786 downwards.
TACAAGTAAAAACATTTTCACAAGACATGAATTCTGTCCTAGATTCCCAGATCAAAGCAACACAAGGCCTTTGGGGCCCTTTTGAGCCACACAACTAAGCACCACTAGGTGACAGGTTTGTGGAATAAATTAACATTTAGTCAAGTATGTAGCAAAAGACCTCTGCCATCAGTCTACCCTTTATGACCATGATTTCACCCCAAGCCTTCTGTTGGGCCAATTTGGAGTAGAATTAGTGATGTGCAAATATAGAAAAACCTTTCGATCCGCTGGGTTTTAATTCTGCTTTTTTGCTTAAGAGCAAAACAATTGGTTCTTCCCAGAATTCCTGTTAGAAATACCACACGCTAGTATGTGAAAATGATGGACTGGGGTTTGGGTAGGTGAGGAAGAGGGACTGCATCCCAGCTGTTGCAGCCTGGCCAGAATTTGATCGGATTATCTGAGCAAGAAAATTGCAAGCAATCTGGCACTGATAATCAAAAACACGATTAGAAAACAGATGTTGAGCACTTTAGAGGCTCTCCTTGAGCACTGAACACAATGGAAAAGGGCCCAAATAATAAAGTGGAGAGGATCCTAGCAAGAAATATCATGTGCTGACACTTTTACGACCTGAGATGCTTACAATGTACAGAAATGGCGTTTTGTTTGCTTTCCATACACAGCTTGATATCACATGCTCTGCTCTCTCTGCTGCCACTTGGAGTCAGGAAGGACAATATATTTTCTTTTCCAAACAAACCTAGTGATTCTAGTCAGGTGCAGAAAGCGTATAAATTACAAGAGACATTTTGTGTCTATTAATCAATTGGTTTGTCATCTTCCAACCCTTGATCCCCATGAAAGAGAGTGGTGATGGGAAGGGGGAGCCAAGCATAAGCAGGGGAGCAAAGTTATGCTGAAGCCGGAGGAAAGCAAGTTGGGTTTCTCAGTTGAACAGCTACAATAGCCCTTCACCGATTTTAGCAATGCACACTGATCAACTGATTGCAGATCTCGGGATTTCCTAGCATGATACCGAATTGTGAGGCTTGTCTTCTGGTGCATCCACAGTCTGGTTGTCTTTCAGGTTGCACACTGGGCTTCCAGGGCAGAGGGACAGGCTTGGTCCTCCTTTAGAAAGCTTTGGCAGATGCTGCAGCAAAAGCATTTCAGTCTGCCAAAACCTCCACTCCAGATTCCGCAATCCATTCTGCCTGCTGCCTGTGTGGAGATGAAAGGTGCCTGCCACATCAGAGGATGATGTCATCAGCTTCTCAACACATGGGTTCCTTGGCATTTGTTAAGGGGGACCCAGCAAGGCCTGGAGACATCCTGAGACAGCTCTGTGCTTGGCCACATGTGCTGTTTCTAGACTAGGCTTTAAATTCATGTGGTCATAGGCAAGGGTTCTGGGGTGAATTTCTGTGAGTCGTGCAGCTGTGGTTATATCATCTAGCATGGGTGGGCAGCTTTGGGGGGCTGGGGTCATTTTCCAGCTCTGTTTGCTGTGAGCTGTGCTCCTGCCATCAACATTTAGAGGTGTGGTGACATCAAAAAATCAACTGTTCCCTGCCAAATTTCAGTGGGAAACTGCAACAGAAGCTTAAAACTTCTGCTTTGTGTTTTACATTCGACAGAAAGCACTCAAGGTTTTGCCATGCTACTGGATGCTGGAGATGCTGAGAGCCAGTGTGGTGTGGTGGTTAAGAGCATGGGGCTGGGACTCAGACGATCTGGGTTCTAGTCCCCGCTCAGCCATAGAGCCAACTGGGGGACTTTGGGCCAGTCACAGACTCTCAGCACAACCTACCTCACAGGGTTGTTGTTGTGGGGATAAGATGGAGGAGGAGAGATAATGTAAGCTGCCTTGAGCCCTCTGTAGGAGAAAGGCAGGATATCAATCAATCAATCAATCAATCAATCAATCAAATGTGGGGGTGGCCACAGGTCTACACTGGAGGTCAAGGGCATATGCAACCCGCAGGCCAGCTATGACCTGAACGGGGTTGTTTTAGAGAATACAATCATGTAAAGCTCTTTAAGCAAACATGTATGAACTAGCCGTGTTGGGGACTTGCTCCCAAGTCTGGCTCAAGCTCTGTCAGCAACTTGACCTGGACTCGACTCTGGAGCAACCAGAGAGGGACTCAGCTTGAGAATTCTATTATTTTTAAGACCAAGTTGTTTTTTGGCATGAGGAAGGTTGCAGGAGGGAGGGAGGGACAAATGGGTGGGGGCAGGGGGAGGGGGGTTGTGATGCAGGTAGCCCCTGGGTGAACTGACATACACCCTATACTAATATCTCTAATAAAAAACTGCAACAAAGGGAAGTAGAGTTTGTCGTCACTGTGGGGGTAGTTCCCTAAAGATATCCACAGCTTGTTCTAGAGCTAGGATTCCCTAGAGATATTCATGGATTTTGTGCTGCAGTGTTGGCTCCAGCCTACCCAGGCCAGTGTGTTTCAGTGCTGAGTAGGGCCTCAGGGATGAAGCAGAACCATGGCAAAACGGTTTCTGGGAAGGGCAGAAGCAGGGATGCCCAGGTGACTCCTGCCTACTCCTCCGGTGTTGCTGTCATTTCAAACCCTGGCATCCTGTTTGTATTCATAACTTCCTAAGCCATGGGGTAGCATTAAGCCTAAGGTCAACCAGTGCTCCCGTGTGGTTCCAGGGAGAATCACAGTGCCAGGCTGGGGGCCAATCATGTCAAGAAAATTGTTTTTCTAAATTGCTGTCTTGATAAATAAAAGTAAAGGACTTCAATGCATCACTGAGAGAAGTGCAGATGGGAACATGGGGTGGGGGGTTCCAACCTTCCTTTTTTCTGTTAAACTTGACTCTTGAGACCTGAGAAAAGACTTGACTTGAAAATGTCTAGCAGTGCCTAGAGATTCAACTTGGACTTGGAAGTAAAGACTTGAGACTTGACTCAAGACTTGGAGTAAAAGACTTGAGCACTTCACTGCATACTAGAATTATATTTTAATGCTTTGCATTTTAATGCAACCACAGATTTGAATGTTGTTTGAATTACATGAAAAACATCAGTTTATAATGAAAGTCAGGAGACTGCTTAGAAAATATTTTTCTTAGTCAGATTCTATATATGTACCATGTTCTCTTGAAACCTCTGCTTCTTTTAATAACCTTTCCTAAATCTATACCAGGCCTACTTGGTGTGAAGAGCAATTCATACTTTTTTTTAAAAAAGCCTACTAATAAACTCCGAGACCTGAATGCCAAACTTTAGTGAATCTCTAAGATAAACCTCTCTTCACATATGTAATCAAGGAACATCCTACTTAGGTTATCCAGATGTAAGTCCTAAAGGACATAGGTCATGTACAAACAGAATAAAAGTGTTCCTTAGTTACATAACATGACAGGAAAGACTATTCCTTGCAGGCCAAACTATAAGCTTACCAAATAAAATCTGAAGTTTGATTTTATAAAATAAAAAGACTGTAGTGCAGTCGTATAATTTTATATCTCACTTTTTGATTGAAAAGAAAATGACCAGTGTGGCTAATAGCACATTAATAAAATATGTTTTATTTTGAAAGTATTTCCAGAACATCTTTTAGGGCAAACCCTCCATAAGATGGCTTATAAGAAACAACAATAAAACAGATCATTATATTTTAATAAAACAAGCATTATCAAAACACAATATGCAGATATCTAAAACTGCATTTTATTTATTATATTTTATTAAAATAAATTAAAACAGAATGATTGTTGAGCTGCAGCACTGTAAATCCTTTAAGATAAAGCAGTCCAGATACATAGTTTTTAAGGTTTTATTTAAAAAAGCTGTACCAATGGGGCCATATGCAGATTCCTTTGAAGAGAATTTCATGAACATGGGGCCACCACCGAAAAGGGTCTGTCTTTGGTTTATGCTAGTTTGATTTACATAGGACATCTGTAGCTGAACAAAGGACCTGGCAGCACTTCAGAGTAAGCGCATTCATCAACATGGAAAGACAGCAGGTGGCAGCAAAATGCAGCAAATATAATTTTACTTTCCAGAGGATAACTCATATATTTTCAACATCCCATTTGCTATCTTTACGAGTTGATAAATTTAACAAAGGCTTGTCATAGAAAGGAAGGTGCTGAGGCAGAGGTAGGTTAATGCAGAAATAGCAAGGTAAGAATAGGGTACCTGAATGTAGGTGAGGCCACAGGGAAGACAAATCCCCTCCAGAAACCCTAACCACACCTGATACTGCTTTTATTTATTTCACTTCCTTACAGTCCACCTTTCAGGATGAAGTTGTATTGAGTTGTCTGACAAATAGAAGAACCCTACATGAATCACAGCCATTAAAAACAACATGACAACTAACTCTGAAGGCTCTTTCTCACAGGGCATCTCATTGCAGAAAGCCCTGGGAAAGGAGGGGCAGCCCAGGTCGGCCGGGGCCCAAGTGGCTCTCTCACACAATGAGGGAAACTTAAATGGCACCCAGACCCTACGCTCTGCTGCAGCTCAGAGGGCCAGGCCAAAAAAATTGTACAGTGCTAACACCGGCCCTGCAGGTAGAAATATGTCCATGCTGTAATAGTTTACTTTTCCTGTAGAAAGTTGCGGCAAGTTACCGCCTGATGAAACATAATGCTTCTGGACAGACTAGTGCAAGAAATTTTTAAAAGTCTTACTGAGACTGAGTGTATTTTCTTGGAGATTTTTCTCCACAGGAAGATTGTGCTGCTGACACTGACTCTGAGCAGTCACTTGAGTTTGTGAGTCTCTTGTCATTTTATTTACCCACAGTGTCCTGGAGCAAAGCTCTCCTGGGGCATTCTGGGTAATTATAGTGCAGTGCAGATGCCAGGGCTGCATCTGTTCCTTGTTCCTGCCGGCAAGGTAAGCATGGGCCCAGTGCTCTTCAACATCTTTATTAATGATTTAGATGAGGAA